>NC_134722.1:11744375-12047395 GCF_049634645.1 Pelodiscus sinensis
GTAGACAGAGCTTGGTCCTGCCTTGAGGGCAGGGGGCTGGACTCGATGACCTCTCGAGTTCCCTTCCAGTCCTATGATTCTATGATTAGGTAGTGAGGGCTATGCAGGGGTTTTAACTGCGCTACTAAGATGCAATCAGAAAACAGGGAAGTAATAACCCCTTGAACCAAATTTTGCTTTAGGATCCTTATATGGATCTCACCTCTCCTACATGGACCTCTGAGAATGCTCGGTCGGGTTAGAAACTGCATGAGGACGAGGGGAGAGAGAAAGGGAGTTAGCACCTGGTGATGAATGAAAGTAGGACCCAGGGGCACACATTCCTCCACCCACCCGCTCCCCTTCATTGAGGGTGGTCCCTTGTAAAGACTATTGCCGTGCAGCTCCATTGGAGCAGAGAAGAAACCTGAGGAACAGAGAGCCAGCACAGAGATGCAGGCTTCCTGATGATCCCCTGCCTTTATGTGGCTCCTCCAAGTTCATCAATGAGCTGTACAATCCACTCCCTATTGGGAAGGGGGAAGTGAAACAACCTGCTTCCCCAATGAAACAATCAGGTAAGAAACCCACGAACAATCCTTGCACAGACTTGCTTACATTTACCCCCTTTGCCCTTCTTCAGAGGTTTTTCACGGTAGGAGTTGAGAATCTAGTTCTCTAGGACATGACTGGCCCTTGTAGCACACTTTCTCTGTTTCCAGTGAGTCCACATTATACGTTCCTTTGGCCTGTAACTGTACAGGTTTCCATTTCATTCTGGAATAGGCTAGCGGACAAAAAGCTGACAAGATTTCTTACCACTGCGCTGCAAGATGCCATTTCCTTTACTCGCAGCATCACTTCTTGGCTGAATGTTGTTGGCCAAAACACTTGTGACACAAGTCCTCTGCTGCAGGCTTCCTGTGCTGTTAGCTTTCTCCCACAGAACAACATTTCATTTGCCTGCAAAAACAAAGTCTCCCTTAGGATGGTGGTGGTTTCCTACGTTCCTGTACCATACAATCAGATGCTATGGTCAATTAAGATCATATCAGAAAACAGGGAAGTAATACCCCCTTGGGTTATTTTCTTCCTTCTCTTGGCGACAAGTACTTACAAAGTACTTTTGGCATGGACATCTAAGCATTGGATGGGCAAATTAAAAAAATACATTAGCTATGCACATCAGCATATTGCTGTCAGTAATTTTACAAGAGCAACGGTCTGTATATAGGCAAAGTGGCACTTATCCATGACATCAAGTACAAGCCAAATGGAAGCCATATTTTGATCTTAATTTACCCGTGTAAAAAAGTGACTAATGGAGTTACTTCAGATTTACACCACTTCTGATGTCTGCTGGGTTTCTCTTCACCAGACACTGTAGAATGGTTCAAATTCTAGTCACTTTGTGAATGGTAGTCACTTTGTGATGGGAACAGAATAGGGATTAGGGGGAACTTTTCCCAGGATTTTTGTTATCGTAGTGACCATGACAAGCATAAAACAGTATGGAATTAACTAAGGCAGCGGAACAATTCTAGAGAAAATGTCCTTACCAGAGCAACACCCAGGATTTGGGGGAATGTATATGATGAGCAGCCCGCTGGAGTGAGTCGAATCGTTGCATATGGAGTCTGAAACCAAGCTTTCTCGCTTGCCCAAACGATATCACACAGTGGTAAGATAGAAGCTCCCAATCCAAGAGCTGGGCCATTGATAGCAACTACAATTGGCTTCTTAAATTGAATAAAAGCTTTAACAAAATCCCTAAAATAAAAATAATTGAATAGGGAAACAATTAGTTGTTGAGTTTAAACTGCTTATCTGAAAACAGGTTTAAATGTCAAATGCTTTGCCCAGTTTTTATGCCCTCTGTTCTCCAATTGGGCCTTTCCCCAGATGAACAGTTCAGTGGATTTATCTGTAATTACTTTGTCAGAATACCATGGGATATCAAATGATTTATCTTAAATTGTGTTTGACTTGTGTGAACTGGAATGCCTTGGACCATGGTAACTTTCTGCAATATGGTTAGGGCTGGTGGTATTTCTGAACCAGTAAAGAAAGGATGGGTTATATCGTTAGTGGCTCTTACTCTGTTAAAGGAAGGCCAGCATGGGTTCAGATGGTCTTGCTTAGCCAACTTTAAATATATTGCAAAATGAAAGAGGAGAACAGGTGTGCTGTTGTATACTTATGTAGAGCCTTGGATTCTTTAACATCTAAGATTAATGATGAGGTATCACATTGAGCCATGGAATAGGAGGTAAAACAAGGTGATCTAAAGAACACACACAAGCTGAATGAGTCACAAAGGAGAGCCACAGACTGAAATAAAAATCACATTGAAATGAGGTTATGTGGTATCTCAGAGGTATTTGTTAGAAGTAATTTAGATTAAGGTAGAACAAAAATCTCTATGTCAGACTCTGACAACAGATTTGAAGTGATGGGGAGGAGGGAAGAGGCTCCTGCTCCCTCCCTCTTGCTGCCTCTGTATCAGAAGCAGCAAGGGAGGGGGAATTTACTAGTTGAGTAGTGACTCAACTACCTGATAAGCCTGTGCTTATCAGGTAGTTGACTACTGACTTACATCCCTGGTAGGCATGGTGTTCCTTGCCTCTGTTTGTCAGAAGCTGGGACTAGGTGACAGGGATCGCTTGATGATTCCCTGTTCTGTTCGTTCCCTCTGGGGCACCTGGCACTGGCCACTGCTGGCAGACAGGATACTGTGCTAGATGGGCCTCTGGTTTGACCCAATATGGCCATTCTTATGCTCATGGAAAGATTAAGGTCCTGATTCAGCAAAGCACTGGTATAACTTTAACTTGAACCACATGATAAGCCTTACTGAGGTCAATGTGACAACATACAGTCTTAAAGTTAGGGGTGTCCTTGTAAGAAAAATGGGTTTATTTTCAACAACAACAACACAAAGAGATTTTGAGATGACCCAACATTAAACTTTACAGTGTATGAAAGGGAGTGATGGTGATGTGTTTTTTCACAGAGTTACAGTACAATCAATATTAAGAGGTCTGATTTTGAGTATGAGAAAATAAGGAGTGAAGAGAGAGTTGAGGAGCTCCACCTCACACAAGGGAGAAGAAAACCTATTCCTGTGTTATCAGGCAAGGCACGTAGAGCAAGGAGTACTGTATCAATGGGCACAAAAGGCAAAGATGTATTACCGGAGAAAGGGGGGATTAAAGCGATTTCTAGTTCATGTTTGGCTGAGCAAAGCAAGGCCGTAGGATCAATTCAATGGCATTTCTCTGCTGGTAATGTGACAACAATGATCAGTTTCAGAGAATATTCTGGGCACCAATGGGCACATACTTATTGGGGATTTTTTGGTAACAGAGGAGAAACTGGGAGAACCTTATGCAGAGAAAAGTCAAGAATCCCAGACTGCTCGGTGCCCTGTGTGACTGCCTCCACAGATCAGAGACAGCAGCTAAACTTAACGTGTGGAGAGAGAGTTGGCAACCTGGCAAAAACAAGGCAGGCTTACAAGGAGAAAGTGAGGGCCCAGGAGAGCAGAGCACGAGTGGGAAATGCCAACCTGGATGGGGCAGGAGCAGGATTGGGGAGGTGAGAAGCAGTGCAGAGCAGATGAATGGGCAGCGGTGGTGAGAGAGGCATGGATTGGTGTGGGGGAGCAGGGATCTGGAGGATACTGGGGTGAGTGGAAAGTAGGGATCCAGCAGTGAGGGGATGAATTGTTTGAAGGGGTGGTGAAAAGCAACAGGGACTTGATGAGGACACACTGCGGGAACCTGCAAGGTAGTGAGGCGGTGGGGATCGATGGTGATGAACGAAGCAGGAACCCAGAGTGCGCGGGAGGGAGGAGGAGAGAGAGGGGAAGTCAGATGGGGTGGGACACACACACACATCCTGGAGAAGGAGGGGAACTGGGGGCTTCACAGAAACCTGGGAATGCGGGGTGCAAACAGTCTCTGGATTGTGATAGAGGGGAGACTGGGGACATTCCTAGCAAGGGGGAATAAAAGGCCACACAAAGCACCTGCCAGAGGGGGACATTGGCATAGTGGGAGGCAGATATAGGGTAGGGAACCCACAACCTGCTGGCATGTGGTGAATGGGAGAGTCTGCAAAAGGAAGCAGAATGGGAGACAAAGGTCTGGTGGGTTGGGGACATGGAGGATGTCCAGAACCCCTGGCATGAGAAGTTGTGCTAACTCTGAAATAGAGGGTGGCACACAGAGTTTGGGGGGGAATGGAGGTACACGAAGCCTAAGGTGTATGCAGTGTGCTCAGACTATAGAATCTATGAAGCATGTGACCACCTACTTATCCCATCTTTCTGTTCTGTCTTCAAAGGGCAGCTATGTGAGTACAGATGACTTAATTCCTGAAGCTTCTCATGGTCTCTCACATTTCTGTCCTCTAAGATTGTATGCTTAGTTACCGGGGGAGAGAATCTTGGTTTCGATTCAGGACGTTCCTAGACTTGCACTGAAAGCCATAAACACGGTTGCACAATGGGACGTATTACAGTGAAAGGGGGAAATGTTATCTTTGGAAGGCTTTTTATGACTTCAAGGAAAAATCAAATAGGGCCTTTGTGTGCACTTCTGAATCTTGCAATGAGCATGCCACAGGTGCTGTGTTCTCACTGCAGGATCAGGACCTCTGAAACAAATATACTGCAATCCCATTGTTTTAGGCTGTGATTAACACAGGGGAGCTCTAGCACAGACAGAAGAAATAAACTGTGAGTATTCTTCTGGAATACTCCACACATTCCACTCTCAGCTGTACAAAGAATGGACACAGGTGAATCACTACACATTGGTGCACTCTAACCCCTGACAAAGCAATTTTTCTCTCAGACTACAGTGTTATTTTGTCAGTCAGTTAGCTGCTGCTTCCTGCTCAGGGAGTGATTGAACAACAGGAAAGCACTGACAGTTAAAAGTTTAAGAATATTGTATTTCCAGGTTCATAAAATCTAATCGCACTTCGCCAGAATCTGACGTTCTTGTTGATAGGAATAATGTTATTGTGAGACTACTACTGATTTCAGTATAAGAACGGATGGCAAAAGGGACTTAAGCCACACCCATTTGAAATAACAATCCTATTGACGCCACTGTTTGTGGTCGGGCCCTATATGAGGCACCCATCAGATTTCATTGAGTAATTTATACAGGGCCATATTTCTATACCCTTTGATTAAAGGTCTAGAAAATATGACCTATGAGGGAAGATTGAAAGAATCAGGCTTGTTTAGTTTAGAAAAGAGAAGACTGAGAGGGGACATGATAGCAGTTTTTAAGTATCTGAAAGGGTGTTACAAGAAGGAGGGAAAAAATTGTTTTCTTTGGCCTCTGATAGGACTAGAAGCAACGGGCTTAAACTGAAGCAAGGGAGGTTTAGGTTGGACATTTGGAAAAACTTCTTGTCAGGGTGGTTAAACACTGGAATAAATTTTGTAAGGAGGTTGTGGAATCTACATCGCTGGAGATATTTAAGAGCAAGTTGGATAGACATCTATCAGGGATGATCTAGATGGTGCGTGGCCCTGCCGTGAGGGCAGGGGACTGGAACTGATGACCTCTCGAGGTCCCTTCCAGTTCAGGTTGCACCTCGGCAAACTGGAACTCTTTGATCCAGCAACATCTGTGTCCACGATCAGAATCCCAATGTGCTGTTGGGGCGGGGAGAGGTTGCGAGCAACATGTGAGTAAGCTGGGCTGTAGTAGGGGGACAGCAGCAGCCAGTATGCAGCTCAGTTGGGCTGTGTGGGGAGGAGGAGCCAGGAATTCAGGTGGGAGGGCAGGGTAGGGGGTGGGACTCGCAGCAGAGGAGCCAGAAATTACCTACCCTGGTCTGTCAAAATCCCTCATACAGGATCAATCAGCAGTGTTCCCTCTAAACTGTGCGGCAGCACAGCTTCACAGGTTATTAATTAGCCCCGCCCAGTTTTTCAGCTCCTTGTAAGGAGCCCTGAGCATCTGACTGAGTGGGGCTGATTAATCACTTGTGAATCTGTGCTGCCCTGCAGTTTAGAGGGAACACTGGCTCCTTTCAGGAGTTTTCAGAGTCACAAGACACTTTGGAAAATGTAAGTCACATTATTATATAACTAAATTTACAAGAAGTTCATTTTTCTCTATTTGGAGTTTTGAAATATCTGAGGGTATGTCTACACTACAAAGTTAGTTCGAACTAATGGACGTTAGTTCGAACTAACTTTCATAGGCGCTACACTAGCGCTCCGTTAGTTCGAATTTAATTCGAACTAACGGAGTGCTTAGTTTGAACTAGGTAATCCTCATTCCTCGAGGATTAAGCCTAGTTCGAACTAGCTAGTTCGAATTAAGGGGTGTGTAGCCCCTTAATTTGAACTAGTGGGAGGCTAGCCCTCCCCAGGTTTCCCTGGTGGCCACTCTGGCCAACACCAGGGAAACTCGTCTGCCCCCCTCCCGGCCCCGGACCCCTTAAAGGGGCATGGGCTGGCTACGGTGCACACCCTGCACCTGACACGCTTCTAGCCACCCACCCGATGCCCCCCATCCCTCCCCCTCTTCCCGGGACCAGGCTGGCGGCTCCCGGGAGCTTGCCTGGGACCGCAACAGGTGGTCACCCGCCTTGGCTAATGCGGACATTGTGGACCTCGTCCACGATCTCCGCACTAGGCACAGGAAAGTGGCCGGCTAGGGCAGGAGAGCTGCCAGCCTGGCCACCCAGGAGCAGGTGTGCAAGAGAATCAAGGGGGTCCACTGAGACTCCCGACCCTGAGCCCTGAGCTTACAATGGCCGTCCTCGGTCAGACCAAAGGTCCATCTAGTCCAGTAGCCTGTCTGCAGACAGCGGCCAACCCTAGGGACCCTGGAGGGGATGGACCGAAGACAGTGACCAAGCCATTTATCTCGTGCCATCCCTCTCCAGCCTTCCACAAACCTTGGGCAGGGACACTACTCCTACCCCCTGGCTAATACCACTCCATGGACCCAGCCTCCATGACTTGATCTCACTTCTCTTTAAACTCTGTTCTAGTTCTAGCCTTCACAGCCTCCTGCAGCAAAGAGTTCCACAGGTTAACTCTTTGCTTTGTGAAGAACAACTTTCTGTTACTAGTTTGAAGCCTGCTACCCATTCCTTTCCTTTGGTGTCCTCTAGTCCTTCTTTATGGGAACTAATGAAGAACTTTTCTGTATGCACCCTCTCCACCCAACTCCTGCTTTTAAAGATCTCTATCCTGTCCTCTCTCCATCTCCTCTTTTCTAAGCTGAAAAGTCCCAGTCTGTTTAGCCTCTCTTCATATTGGACCTGTTCCCAACCTCTGATCATTTTAGTTGCCCTCCCCTCTCCCAGCCTCTCTCTTCCCCTCTCCCATCTCCTTTTCCCAGTCTCCCCCAGTTTTGTTCAATAAAGACAGATTCCATTTTGGAAGACACGTTATCTTTATTTTGTACATCAAGAAGAGGGGCTAGGGAAGAGTAAGTGGAAGGAAGTGAGGGAGGAATGGGGCACGAGCCCCCGATGGGGAGGACTGGGCTGGCTCTGTGGGCTTCTGGGGGTGGAAGCTCTCCTGCAGCCCCCCAATTGCCCCCTCTCCCCAGATGGCAGCCGAGTGCTGTGATGTGCCCAGTGTGGGTAGTCCGGGCACTCCAAGACAGGACTGCTTTGCAAGCGGGGCACCCCTGAGAACTGTCTGTTCAGGGTGGGGGTCGGGACCCTTTAAGCACAGCCCTCGGCTAGCCTGAGACAGCAGCTCCACGCTCTAAGTCCTCCTCTGATGCCCTGCCGGCACTGCTTCCGGCCATCCTTAACCCCGGTTCAGGGTCCACTTAATGTGGACATGCTAGTTCGAATTAGCAAAACGCTAATTCGAACTAGTTTTTTAGTTTGGATCCGTTAGTTCGAATTAGCTTAGTTCGAATTAACTAATTCGAACTAAGTTAGTTCGAATTAACGTTGTAGTGTAGACGTACCCTGATAGAAGTAGCCAAATTCTACTGCGATAGTTGTGACAGATATGGCAATTTCCTGTGAGTTCTTGGGAGACCTTACTGAATTAAGGTGAAGTCTCTTTGCAGTCCATTTTATTTCAATCCAAATTTTACAAAATCTAGTGAGCTGGGATTGTTTGTAACCTCTCCAGGAGACAGATATGATGTGAGGCCTGGGAGTTCAAAGAACTTCACTAAAAAAGTGCAAGACAAGAATGGACTTTGGGACATGAAGTGTGAGGTATTCCCCAGGAAATGAGAGGGAGAGGTTAATGCAAACTCCACACTTCCAGTTATGCCAAAATCTAGACTTTTGAAGCTATGACTTTAGGAATGAGTAATTGTCTAATGTTTTTCTGCTCCAAGAGACTGCAGATCACAGGCACAACCTATATAAAGAAACAACTGTACTGCAGTTGAGATTCTGCTTTTGCATCTGAGACAGTTATGAACTTTACCACAGGGAAAACCAAGTTGTAGGTTTTGAAGGACTGATGAGAGCTCAAGGTTGGAGTTGGGAGGAACTCTGTTAAGCTTTTTAGCCTGCATGTAGGTTCTTTTATTGTTAACATGTTCCCTGTAAAGCTTTTATCTTATGAATACATGTTCCTACTTAGAATGAGCTGTGCGATAACTTATAGCTAATGGCAATACACAGATGGTAGATGGGAGAAACCAAAGCACCAACTCTGGCCTTTTTGGCAGTCTGGCTTGCTGGGGAGATCAGTGTGGGCAGGGCACTGTGTAGCTTTTGAGCCAGGATGGAGTGAGATGCAGATCTCTGTCCAAAGCCATGTCTTTAGTAAACGGAAGATCAACGCTGCTGTGATTGATCTTCCAGAGTTCAATTTAGTGAATCTAGTTAAGACTCACTAAATCAAACTCGGAGGGCAGCCCTGTCAGAATCTGGTACTCCTGTTTCTGTGAGGAGTAAGAGAAGCTGATGGGAACATTTGTTCCTATCGGCTTCCCGCTGTGGGGACAATGGGGAAACTCGAAACAAGGCATATAGACTCCAGTTATGTTAATTACATAAATGGAGTTGCATATCTTAATTTGACCTTCCACGTTAGTGTAGACATGGCCCAAAAGAAGTGACTGCTGGGAGCCTAACGATTATAAGAATAGTTGCCCTGAAACTTTCAATAGTCCTAGCAGTAGCCAAAACATTGACAACCAACAAACTGAGGTAATTTAAATGACTTCGCTTCTGTTAGATAATTCTGTTAATTCAGATCATGAAACTACTGAACCTAAACAAAATGCAGGACAATGTAGCACTTTAAAGACTAACAAGATGGTTTATTAGATGATGAGCTTTCGTGGGCCAGACCCACTTCCTCAGATCTGAGGAAGTGGGTCTGGCCCACGAAAGCTCATCATCTAATAAACCATCTTGTTAGTCTTTAAAGTGCTACATTGTCCTGCATTTTGCTTCAACTACCCCAGACTAACACGGCTACATTTCTATCACTGAACCTAAACAAGTTTTCCTAATATAGCTGAAGTCCAGATCTATAGCAAACCATTCCCTTTAGTTGGACTGCCTCATAACAACTGAAAATTGAAAAGCTCTCAAAAGAGGAATGCATATTTGTGGGAAATAAAAAGTCTAAGCTAGGTCCTCAGCTGGTGTGATAAGATGTAGTTCTATGGACTTGAATGGAGTAACACTGATATACACCAGCTAAAAAGATCTGGCCACATATTTATATCATTGTGGATAATAGGAACATTTGATGGTTTATAATGTAGACTGATTTATAGAGAGCACTTCATAAAGCCTGGATTTCTATTAAAATAATCTGATATGTTAAGCAAGACCATATTTTAGTTATGGAAACAGAACTTCATTTACATATAAATTGTGATTTTAAAGTAAGAAAAATATCAGGAACTTTTCTAATAAAGATCTGAACTACATTAGAAGCTTGCTATATTAATATAACATGACTAAATCATAGATCCCTATTTGTAATGAAACTCATTAAAATGATGAAAACCGAAACAAGTAAAACGTCTGGCTTCGAGGAACAATGTTAAAACATGAAGCCACAGCTAATTTAAAAAAAACAAAGTTACATTCTGGAGGAAGAATATTTTTAAAAATATTAGATATACTGAGGTATTACAAGAAACAAGAGTTTTGTCTCATAAGGAATTGCTACAGGAAACCCATTCCTTTTTCTTGTTGTGTATGTGAAAGACTAATTAGCATACAATCAACACTTAAATATACAACACTCTTGGACCTGACATATCTTTGAAATCATACACTGTATTTCATAATTTAGAGATCATATGTAAGCTTGGGTCACCTTATAGCTTCTGCAATCCTAGTGCTCTCTTTTCTTCTGTCATTGGATAACCTGCCAATTAAATATGAGTAATCTAGGCCACTACAGAATACACTTCCCACTGCGCTGAGAAGTAAGAGTTTACTGTCATCAGCTGATGCATTGCACAATGCTCTCCGAACTTCCTTCATGATCTGTGGATAAAGAAAAGTAAACAATTCGACATGCATGCCTTTGCAAGATAATTTCTCTCTTGCTTTACAAAACCATATTTGTTGTTAGAGATGTATATTTTGGACATTGGAACTTAAGTACTTTGTATTACAAGAGTTAGTGTTTACAAAGTCCTTATATCTTTGAAGTGTTTTACAGACATGCAGTAATTCAGATCCATTTTTGACAAGAAGGTGTTTGCTTAACTGACGGGAGATTCTGCTTACATAAATTGTGTCATTCTTTTGATATTTAGTAGATTTCAAATAGCTTTTATTTTGCTTTTATGACCTTTGTTTTTTAAAAACATGATGTACATCATTGTAGTGTTAAAGAGGTTACCACAGCAGTAGCATGGTAAGCTCTGTGTTTGAGTGAAATATATAAACCCTGGCCTTTAGTTCTTCCATCAGTTCAGCTAGTGCAGTCTGACTCAATCAGGTGGAACAATAAAACTTGAAATGCAGATTTATGGATAATTCATTGTTTATAGCACTATGGTCAGTGACACTTTTAAAGTCTACCAATGCTATTGTAATAAAAGCCACTAGAAAGATGACTAATGTACTGCTTGATTTACTATGAGATCAAATTATTCATAAACAGTAGTCACAAATCTTTGACCTTGACATACCTGTGTTGAAATTAGAGGCTATTATTCTTGCAAAAACATCTTTCCTAATCATTTCTAAAAGGGGAATAGTATTTAATGAATTTCTGCAGGTAGTCTACACTATGGCCCTGATTGAGCCAGATGTGTAAGCACATATGTAACTTTAAGCATGTGAATAGCCCTGTTGATTATTACTTGTATTGACTTCTGTGTGTGAAATCCTGCCTATTTAAATCAATGAAAATTTTGCTATTGATTTCAGTGGGACTGTGATTTCATTCAGCACAGCTACTTACATGCTTAAACTTTTGTACATATTTAAGTTCCTTTCCAATTGAAGACCCTAAGCATGATGGGCTGAATTCTGCTCTCATGCATACTGAAAGATTTGGATGTACAGGTAAATGTTTGAAGACAGTAAAATTGATCTGATGAGTAACACATGTAGAGAAATAAAATGTTGAGGTGGCAACTACTACTTTTTGCTACTTAATATTTGCAAAGTGCTTTACATCTCTGAAGTGTTGTAAAGATATGTACTACAGGCAGTCCCCGACTTATGTCGGATCTGCACTTACGAACGGGGCTTTCTCGCCCCGGAGCTCGCAGGCAGCGGTCCCACCACCTCGACCTCCGGGGTGAGAAAAGCTGCTCCCGTTGCCCCTGGTCTGCTGGGGACCGTCTCTAGCAGACCAGGGGCACCGGGAGCAAAGCCGCAGCAGCGGCGGGTTCCCGCACTTCTGAGGCTTTGCTTTGGCAAAGCCTCAGAGGCGCGGGACCGTGCCGCGGCTGCAGCTTTGCTCCCGGTATCTCTGGTCTGCTGGAGACGGTCCCCAGCAGACCAGGGACACCGGGAGCAAAGCCTGCAGCGGTGGCGGGGTCCCGCTGCCGCTGCGGCTTTGCTCCCCGTGTCCCTGGTCTGCTGGGGGGGGCGGGCAGGCGCAGCTAGTGTGCCCCCCCCAGCAGACAAGGCTTTTGTTGTGGACCCTGGGGCAGAGCAGCTGGGGCGCTGCCGGTTGGTCCCGCAGCGCTGCTCTGGGCATTACTGGACCAACCCGGCAGCACCCCAGCTGCTCTATCCCAGGCGTCCTGATTCAGCTGCTGCAGGTCAGTTTCAGCAGCAGCTGAATTGGGGACGCTTGGGGTTCTTAAGTTGAATCTGTATCTAAGTCAGAACTGGCGGTCAGTTTCAGCAGCGGCTGAATCTGGACGCCAGTTCCGACTTACATACAGATTCAACTTAAGAACAAACCTACAGTCCCTATCTTGTACGTAACCCGGGGACTGCCTGTATTCCATATCTTTTTTTTTTTTAAAAAAAACCTCACTAAATGCAAGTGCAATTTTGTGCATAAGTCTTTTTCTGGGCTCTTTGTGCACTCACATTCAATGATTTATGGGAACAAATTGCATTTGTGCAAATCATGTCGTGTGGCATTATCTGATTTGCATGTGCAAATACAAAGATCTGAATTCTAGTGTGTATAAAAGTTGGATGTGAGAAATGGCAGGGTAGGTTTTCAGAAGGTGAAACCTCCCTTTTGTAGGTGCATATTCAGATGCTTACAGTCTTGAGTGTGGGTGCAAGTCAGGTAGAAATTCTTAGCTGTGTAGCTAAAATTCATGTACAGAAATGGTAGAACCAATTTTGTGAGTGCAATTCATGCTTACATCATGGAGGCACAGCCTCAGTCCTTTTCAGAGTACTAATACACACATGCAAAAATGCAGCTGGGGAGAATAGCATATGAAAATTTTATTGTAGTTGTGAAGGGAGAACAATGTACTCAATGTTTGTGCATGTGATTTTAGACCTGGTCAAAGATGAACATTTATTTCAGAAGATATACAACTGTGCAAGTTCAACCCCTATTGGATTGACAGGTCTAACTCCTTGCTATTATAGGACTGTTCTCTTTAGTCTATTTTCTAATGTTTTATGTGTCCCCGACATTGAGATTTCCAATGTTTCCTTTGCAGATTCTATAAATTACTTGACATCTTTTGTGGCCAAATTAGAAGCAAAATTTCCTGATAATCATAATGAGGAGTTTTACTTCAGATATGATAATAGGATATAACTCTCTTGTCAGTTAGTTCTCCCTGATATTCAAATGTAATGTTTCTATCCCCATATGTTTACAATTTTTCTCTTTCTTGATGTTATCCTTCAAATATTTGCTTTGCTCTTAGCCCAGACATGTATATCTGGATTGCTTCATTTCCCCTCCCCCATAAGAAATATTTCTAGATTTAGACTTAAATGGATAGAATCACAGAAATGAAGGGCTTGTTGAAGGGACTTTGAGAAATCAAGTCCAGCCCTTGTACTGTGGCAGGACCAAGTACACCTAGTCTGGCCCTGACAGGCTTGTACAAACTGTTTGCAGAATCCCCACCACTGGAGGTTCTGAAATCTCCCTGGAAAGCTTAACTACCCTTATAGTTAATTTTTCCCCTAAATCACCGTTGCTGTAGAGTAAGCCTGTTACTTCCTATCTGACCTTCAGCGAACAAGTGTTCACAGTTGGCTTCACAGCAGCCCTTAACGTCTGCAGACTGTTATCAGGTCCCTCCTCAGTCATCTTTTGTCAAATCTACATATACGCATGGTTTTTTTTTTTTTAAACCTCTCCTCTTAAGTCGGGTGTTCTAGATCTTTCAGCATTTTTGTTGCTCTACTTTGGACTCTCCCCAGTTTGTCTACATCTTGGTCTGCATCTGCATCTTGTCCTCCAGAATGGGGGACACCACTTCTGCTAAAGACTCTAGTGCTGAGCAGAACAGGATAGTTACATCCCATGCCTTACATATGACTCACCTGTTTCTACATTGCAGAATATTAGCCTTTTGTGCAGCTGCATTACTTTGTTGACCCATTCAACCTGTGATCCAATATAACCCCCAGATCCTTTCCAACTGTACTACTGCCTATCCAATTATTTCCCATTTTATAGTTTTATAGATCTTTTTTTCCTAAGTGAAGTACTTTGCTCTTGTTGAATTCAGATCAATATTCTAGTTTGTCAAAATAATTTTGAATTCTAATCCTGTCCTTCAAACTCCTTGCAGCCCCTCCCAGATAGGTGTCATTGTAAATTTCATAAGTACACTTTTTTCACTCCATTAGTCAAATAATTAATGAAAGTATTGAATAGTACCAGAGTAATGACCTCTGGATGACCCCACTAGATGCTCTTGAGAATTTAACAGTGAACTACAACTACTTTCTGAGTAAAGTGTTTTAGCCATTTGTACAGCTGCCTTATAGTAACTTCATTTAGACCTCTTTTCCCCAGTTTTATTATGAGAATGTCATGTGAGACTGTGTGAAAAGCCTTATTAAAATCCAGGTATAACACATTTGTTGCTTCTCCTTGTCTACTAAGCTACTAACTCTGTCAAAGAAAGAAATTAGGTTGGTTTAGCATGATTTCCTGACAAATCCATGCTGGCTGTTTTTATAAGTCTTTTATTCTCAAGGTGCTTGCCAATTGATTAATAATTTATTCCACTATCTTTCCAGGTGTTGAAATTAGACTGGCTGTTCTATAAGTCTCCAGGGTCTTAGGTTCCTCTTGTAAAGATACTATATTTGCCATTCTCTGGGCTTATGGGACCTCACCTGTGCTCCAGGAGTTCAAAGATAATTGCTAATAGTTCTGAGATTGCTTCAGCTAGTTCCTTAAGTACCCTAAAATAAATTTCATCTGGCTATGTTGAACTGAGCATATCTGACTTACTGACGTATTTTAACCTAATCTTTCCATATTTTGGCTTGTATTCTTCCCATGCGTTGAGTATGTGGTTACCATGTAACCTTTCTGGTGAAGACTGATGCAAAATAGGCATTAAACACCTTTACTTTTTCAATGTCATCAGTTATTAGCTCTTTATCTCGGATAAGCAGAGAATCTATATTTTCCTAAGCTTCTCTTTCTCCTAATGTGTGTTTTATGCTATGTGAACCTTATTTTATGTGTTAATCTCTTATTTTGTTCCCTATGAGTATGTCTCCACTGCAGAGGAAGAGTGAAGCTGCTGCTGTCAATCTTCCAGGGTTCAAATTGGCTGTCTAGGGAAGACAGCTAATTCAAAGTGAGAGGGGCACTCCAGTCAATGCCAGTCGGTAACCCTGCTTTCACTAGGCATAAGGGAAGTCGAAGGAAGAGTATTCTTCCTTCAACTTCCTGCAGTATGGACAGCGCCAAAAGTCGAGTTAAGCTACTTAATTCAACTTTGTCCTGTAGTGTAGACTGTAGTGCAGTCCTATATATGAGCATGTTATCCTTTTATATTCTTCCTAAGCATTTTGCCAGCATTTTTACTTTTTTTAGGATTTTTTTCATTTTTAAGGTCATTAAAGAGCTCCTGAGAGAACCAAATTGGCCTCTTACCTGTCTTTCCTTCATCTCAGCATAGTTTGCAGTTGTGCTTTTAATATTGTTTACTTGAGAAACTGATGGCTCTCCTGAACTCCTTTTTTCCTTAGATTTCCTTCCCATGAGACCTTACCCATCAGTTCGACAAGTTTGAAGTTCATTATCCTTATTCTGCTGCTCTCATTCATTCCTTCCATTAAAACTGTGAAAGCATTACTTCATGCTGACCTTCGCCCCAAATGCCTTCAACCTTTAGATTCGCTTCCAATTCTACCCCGTTACCCTTAGACTTGATTCTGACTATGTTTATACTTGCACCCTAGTTCGAACTAGGGATGCAAATGCAGGCATTCGAAATAGTCAATGAAGCGGGGATTTAAATATCCCGCACTTCATTAGCATGATCTCGCCAGCGTGTTACTCCGAGTGCCATAAATCCCCGCTTCATTGACTATTTCGAATGCCTGCATTTGCATCCCTAGTTCGAACTAGGGTGCAAGTGTAGACATAACCAGGGAGACTGCCATCTTAGGGCATTTCCTCCATTTTTGGGAACAAAAAGTCGTGCCTTATACATTCCAAGAATTTTGCCAAATTACTTTTTGAACAGATGTCTTGATAGTTTAAGTCCCTCTACTCCCCATTACTACCAGGTCCTGTGGTTTTTTTGAAATTTCTCTTATTTGTTCTAGAAAAGCCTTATCCTCCTTCTCTTCCTTATTTGGTGATCTCCAGCAGATCTCTCCAGGGTGTCACCCTATTTTTTACCCTTTTTAAATCTTTGTACACAGAGACTCTTAACTGGTCTGCCTTCCATCTCTTTGTGGTCTTTAAAACAAATATTTATGTTTTGATATATAATGCAAAACCTCCGTTTCTAAAAGCACACAGAAGCAATTTGAAAAAAAAAAGTTTTATTAAATGCATAAAACACTCCTCTGCCCCCATTCCCAACTTTCTCTTTAATTTTTCAGAGCTGAAGACTGTTTGTAGAGGAAGCCGAAGGACATGTTTAACAGTAAGCTCGTGGGAACTGATCACTGGGATCAAGCTGAATCAGAGGAGGCCACGTTTATGACTTTCAGGGAAAAAAATTAAAAATATAAAAAACTTATTTTCACTCCTACAAGTGGGGACATAATTTATATTAATATAAACATCCAAATTAGGAGGAACCCTCCAGAAATCTTATTTATAGGTCAATCCTTCTAGTCTCCTGATAATTTTAGTTGCTCCTCTCTAAATTTGCCAATACTTTAGTAAAGATGTGCTCAGAAGCTGAACAGAGTACATGAGGATTACCAGAATTCCCCAGTTCTGTGATATGCCTCTGCAGCCTAGAATTCTATTGGCATTTCTACTATTCCATGATGCACAACTTGTTTTAACTTGCATTTCGTTACCAGTCTTTTCTAAGTCTCTGTTGGCATCATAGTTTTCCTCACTTTTCATAGTATGTCTGTGTCCTAAATTGTTTTCCTACATATGTTTAAACATACACAAATAGATGTAGCACAGTTATTGATAAGTATATAGGACAAACACAAAGTCTGTTTTGCAGGCTACACAACTTAGTATTTGATAGCAATACTCCAAAATGAATATGATTTTGGTCCAGTCTCGGCCATCTTTTTTTTAGGCAGAACTCTCCACTGAACTCAGTATAATATAATCTATTACTTTCTATCTGTTTCCAGACCCTCTCTGTAAGGTCCCATGTATTATTTCTCTGGCATTGACCTCTCCGGTATTTTCATCTTCCCACCACTTAATATAATATTTTGTGAAATTCATTAAAATGTAGGTTATTTTCTCATCCAGTCCTTGATCCAGCACTGATTCCTGCAGTGGCTCAGTAGATCTCTTCCCCCAATTCAGAACACTGCTGTTTATCATTAACTTTTTTTTATGGCCCTTCAACCACTTTTAATTTGAGAAGAGGTTATTCCCACCCTCGCCCTCTTTGAATTAATGATTTAAAGATTTGCAAGACCAGATCCTCAGCTGGTGTAAATCAGCCAAATGACAATTTGGCCCAAGTATGGCTCAGTCTTGCATTTATTGCTTTGCTAAAATCCAAGTCTATTAAAACTGCTTTCTCCACATGGCTTTTTTTAATAGGCCTACAAAATTAGCATTGAGGTTTGTCTGGCAAAATTTCCTTTTTAAAAACTATAGGTTTAAAATGTACTTAAGTTGCCCCAAAATATTAGACTCCTAGCTAAGAGCTTGGTTGGATTGTTCCCCCTCCTTCCTGCTTTCTTGCAAATTGGTTTTTAAAGACTTCTCTCTAAACTTTGCTTATATTCAAGAAGACTCACTAATAGGGGAATTTACCCATGAACTCACTAACGAATGACTTCTTTTAAACCTGGCACTTCTATTGATTTATAGAATTAAATCTCATTTATTTATTTGAAAATGTAACAGTCCATTTACTGATTTTTTTTTGAGAGAAACATTTTCTAAAAATGTTATAATGAGCACAACATTCTAAATCCTTTTAATTTTTATAACTATTCTGCAGTGATTACTTTTGATGGCCTCATTAATTATATATTTATTTTTATTACTTATTATTACTTCAGCACCCAGTAACCACATTGAGTCCTTTCCAGAACAAAGATATTTGATAAATCATACGGGGATAAAAACATCCTACTGGAATGATACGGCAGGCTTCAATCAAATTCTGCCCTAAGAATCAAACTGTCTACTAGAAGGAGAATAATATAGATAGCTGTCAACTTGTACCTTACACATTTCATGAGAAGAAGAGTGCAAGTAAACGAATAATGTCATATATTCATATAACTACACGGACTGATTTTTTTTCATAGATAAAAGAATGAATGTTGACATGTCGTATGTGTACCTACACTTTCAGTTTCTAATTCAAAATGCATTTGGAGTATATTGGACAGTCTTTACCAAAGCCACTAGCAGTATAGAATATATTTTCTCATCTATTCTTTTGCTTTTTAACTCAGTAAATTATTAATCCCTCAAAGTGTTGCTATTCTAACTAGGAAGAATAAAAACCATGGATTTAAAAACATATTCCTGGTTTTGAAACAGGCTTTGGATTACCCAAAGCTGTTGAGTTTAGAAAAATAGTAACACATTTTCTATATATTTAGGCAATAGATTTTCAAATGAGTTGGAGTCACATCTTGAAAATGAGCAAGTGACCTGTGAAGTTAAATAACCCAGTGGTGGAATTTGTTGAAAATCTGCATAACGCTCTTTAAAAATGAAGTAAGTACCAAAGCAAAAGAAAAAAAACACTGTTTCTTGATGTTAATTTTTCAAAAATTAACATCATCTTTTGGAAGATAAAGGAAATAATTCTGCCAGTAATCTGAATCTTTTTTTAAAAAACACAATGGCACTGAGCCAGTTTCAGTAACTGAAATACTAAAAGAAAGGAATATAGGCATGTTTGATGCTAAAGTCAACGATATAAACTACACTTGTGATGTAGTTCCTAGCATTGAATTATGATGGTCCATTATGACTTTGCTTAACTCCCTTTACTCTTGATATCAAAAAGCCTAGTAGTAATAACATATTGCATGCCATAGTTTAAGTTAACATATTTTGTCAGGCAAATATTTACTTGGTTCTGCTTTAACGCTTTCAGAAAACACTATAATGTAATCTTTAAGTTTTTAAACATTTAGACATTTTAGACATTTAGACATAATTTAAGAGTAGGTTGGATAGACATCTGTCAGGGATGATCTAAACTAATGTTTCTGAAAGTGTGCCACGAAATCACTTTGAGAAACACATTAACTGGCCTCCCCAGTTTGTTTATTTACTGGCGCTGCGGCCACAGAGCCTCGTGTGTTCCACTGGCTCCATTTAATCCTTTGCAGCCAAGGGGAGCCACGAGCCACGGAAAGTGGTGGCCCAGCCCAGTAAATAAACAAACCAGTTAACGTGTTTCTCAAAGTGATTTTGTGGCACACTTTTAGAAACACTGATCTAGATGATGTTTGGTCCTGCACAGGCCTTGCTGCCTTGTATACTTCCTCCACAGGAGCTCCAGTGTTGTCATATCATCCATGTCACATCCATTGTTCATGTCAGCTAGACCTTCTCTGAGCAGATTTAAGCAAACATTTCCTATGTTTTTAATAGTCTGAAATGAACATAACTTTTAACAAAACATAATTTTTCTGTGGGTGTGTGGTTAGTGCTGGTAAAAGGTGTCAAACAGTCAGCCTTGTGGCCTGAAGTTCTGTGTTAAGGGCAGGTTTCAGGAGGGTTGAGGGAGGGGAGCAGCTGTGTGCTCCAGGACGCAGCTTGCTTTTCATCCTGTTCCCCGGACTATCAGGGAGAGAGGGGAAAGTACTGGCATGCTGTGCATGCCACTCACACCTGGCGGGTGAGAGTTCACCAGCTAGGTGTGAGAGGCATGCACGGAATGCAAGTACTTTCCCTTCACTCCCTGATAGTCCAGGCAGGGAATAAGATGAAAAGCAAGTCACATCCCAGAGTACACGGATGCTACTCCCCTTGCCCCCAAAACTCTGCCCTTGTTCATGTTCACCCATTGAATATTGCAGATTTCTTCACATTACTGTGCCAATTTGTCTCATGCCTGCCTAAAAGAAACCCCATGCTAGGGATCAGAGATTTGCTCCATCCTGCATGGCCTTTGGTCTCTACTGAAATGGTGGGTTTTAAATAGGCAAGCTAGAGTGAAAAGCACCATGCCCATTACTAAGCCTTGACCATCCAAGCCCTGTAGTTTTAGAAAGATAGAGGCTATTTATTTCCTTGTTTGTGCACTAGTTTCAGTAATGATATCATCTTGGCACTGGGAATATGAGTGCTGCAGATCTGAGAGAAAGTGCACAATATATTTGTTTGCATGGTTCTTTAGTAGAGGTGAGCTGCTAGGTTAGTGGAAAAATGCAAAGGAGTAAGTCAGATTTGGCTTATCTAGAAATCTTTGGGCTCCAGCCACATGGCTCAATGAACGTGAACTCTTTTTGGTGATATGGGGATGAGATCCCATCAACGCAAAGCTGTCTGTTCAGAGTTAACATGGCAAATCTCTAGTTTGCCTCAATCAGCAATCATTTAGCAATAGGACAGCAGGCTCATACTTAAACATAAAGTGTTTGCCTCATATTGCTGTGATGGATTCTATTGGAATCATGAATTCAATGTAATTTTTATTACATTAATATATGGTACCAATAGTGTTAACTTGTGTTAATGTCCATAGTATAAAAGTTTCGGCGGGATAGCCAAGTTAGTCTGTAACTAGAAAAACAACGAATAGTCTAGCAGCACCTTAAAGACTAACAAAACGTGTTGATGGTATCATGAGCTTTCGTGGGCACAACCCACTTCTTCAGATGACCTAAACAGCTGTTCTGATCTCTGGTAACAGCTTCATGTCAGAGCTGACCTTTACTCTGACTTGAGTCTACAAAAGCTGACCAACTCTGGCATGAAACTGTTACCGGAGATCAGAACAGCTGTTTAGGTCATCTGAAGAAGTGGGCTGTGCCCACGAAAGCTCATGATACCATCTACACGTTTTGTTAGTCTTTAAGGTGCTGCTAGACTATTCGTTGTGTTTCAAGTTTTCCCAGTATAAAAGACAGAGAACATTCCACATTGGAGCATAACCATTTGTGGGGAAAAGGGTAAAATGTAAAGCCTATTGAGCTTGGTAAGGGTTTTATCTGTGTCTAATTGGGAATTAATTTCAAAATGATGTTTCTTAATTAAATAATAGAAATCTTGGTAAACAATAGAAAATAATCCTAAATCCTAGCTGTAAAATTACTGGCTCAATGGAAATCAACAGCATTGTTTACAGAGAGCCACTTTATGTCCCTGTGTGTTTGGGTGCAGGGTTGAGGCCTTGGTTTGCAAAGAATGTAATACATACAAATGTCAAATGAACAATTAAATATAAGATGTAGAGGATTAAGATGACTTAATATTTTGAATTCGGATCCCAAGACTTGTGATTTGAGCTGCATATGTTTATAAACCCTTGCAGTACTACCAAACATATTGTGTGAGATGCCAGATTTCCACTAGGGCTGGTAATTTTAACATTTGAACAACTACTACTTTAACTGCAGGCAGGGATTAGTGATCTCATCTTTTCTTTCCTTCATTTTTTATTTGAGGAAGTGTGTGTGATTATTTAAAAAAAATAATTTCCATTGCATATGATTAGTTAGAGCTATCTGGATAAAATTCCAAGCATGGAAAAGTAGAATATTTGATTTCTATAAACTTTAAAAAGGTATTCAGTAGGGAACCCTATCCCTCAAAAATTCAGATTAAGAGTAGCCTTAATTTTGGAGTTAACCACATTCCTAGTGATTAAAATGGTCTGTTGTCTTTTGCTTTGATGGCTTCATGCTTACCTCTGGAGTCAGTGCATTGTTATCTGATGTCTGGCTGGAAAGCAGAATGTGCGTGAAACCATCTTCCTTCCGGACCACAATGTCCCTGAACCGACAGTTACTTTCATTTTGACGCACGCTGTACCTTAGTCTCTTATCAAAGACATAATCTTTCTCCCCATCCAGTTTCCTTTTCACAGTGCTGTGCATGTTCAAGCCTCCGTTGGCCATAGAAGAACCTTTCAAATGCAAACAATCAAAATGGACATGTGATCATATCTGTATCTCCAAATAAAATAGCACAGAGTCTTTTTAACTTGAATTCCATTTTGTCTAGATCATTTTATTTTAAGAGTGGTCAAAAGTATGTCCAGCAACCAAATGTGGTCCACAAAATCTAGTGTGTCCCCTGATGGCTCATTTTTACTACAGCAGTAGAGCCTATGCAACCCAATATGAAATGCTCTATCACGATCTGAGGAGAACGCCACTTAGATCTAGATCAGTCATTACATTTTGGGACTGGTAATGTCAACAGGTGTGCCTGTAGTGAAAATGAAAGCAGCAGTCACCTGCTCTTTTATGTGAATTTGGGGGTGACCCTCAAGTTTATGGGAAAATTCTTATTGCCTTCTTTGGCAAAGCTGGGTATGAATAACTTAGTCTAAATCATTTCTTCCTAAGTTACATCTTGTTCCTCATATACAGAGCTATAAAACCATTATCAGGTGCAGCTGGCAACTTTAATGTAGTGATAGGTTCCTTGATTGTACATCTCTACAGTGACTCTGAGAACAGTTCATAGCAAACTTTTATAGCTAAGCTGACTCGACAACCACACTCCTCTTCCTTACAATTCCAGTGGTTGCCATTAAAGATAGTATTTTACCTATTGTTAGCCAACTGTGGTACCTGAACTTATAGCTAAGCTGACTCGACAACCACACTCCTCTTCCTTACAATTCCAGTGGTTGCCATTAAAGATAGTATTTTACCTATTGTTAGCCAACTGTGGTACCTGAACTTATGCTCAAAGTAGGATATAATGTATTTCAGATTATTGGGGAAAATGTGACTTCTCCTCTTATGGAATTGTGGCATAGTAATTATGGACTGTCCTTGTCATAAAGCTTTCACTTGAAGTACATACACAATGGAAGTGCCAAAAAGATAACCATTTAGAAATTTGGTTGATTTTTTAGCATACTCAGAGGATGAGGGTTTTCCAGCCAGCACGCCCTAATCTTTAGCCAGGTTCTTTGAATATTAAGCTAATCCTTAATAAGTAATATATAATGAAATATGCTAATGTCTTATTGTAACTACATTAATAAAGTCTCCTCTACCAAAAGAGACGGAACTAGGACATAACTGTGGCATATCATGTGCCACTATGTAGTAACAGTAGGTAAATACTATCTTCTTAATCACCTGTGCACTTAACTTTAGACTATGCATAAAAGGTATTAATGCTGGACTTAACAGAACGCATACTGACAGGAAAACACCAAATCAGTTATAAGAAATATATGCTTCAGTTATAAGAAATATATGCTTCCTCTTTAAAAACAAAAACCACCACAGCCAAACAACATACTGAGAAATATTCAGTTTTCTGAATGCAGTAAATTGTGACTCTTGCTGTGCTCATGTTTATATTTCCTATGGAATATTCAGGAAATATGTTATCATTAGTAACAATACACAAGTAGGCCCAAGGTTGTCATGGAGTCATAAAAATATCATAAAAACATACTTTCTGAAAGTTTCTCCTTCTGCTGCAATTACAGGCATTTTAAATGTTTTTGCCATTAAAAATTATGGGTAAATAAAATAATTACATAAGTTCATGGAAGATAGATCAATCCTATTGGTTATGGCTTAGTCAAAATGGTCAGATGCAACCTCATGCTGTTGGTGCCCCTAACCCGTTCACTGCTAGAAGCTGGGATTGGATAACAAGAGGTAGATGACTTGATCAACTGCTCTGTTCTGTTCACTTTCTCTGATGCCCATGGCACTGGCCTGTGTTAAAGGAAAACAGGTTACTGGGCTGGATAGATCATTGGTCATGTTGGGTCAGACCATTCTTATGTCCTTAAAGACAATTGAAAAACTGAAGCTTAAGTTGTTCAATTCACTTGAAATATTGGCCATTGAAATAAAAAAGAAAGAGGCAAAAACTATTCCAAAGATACAGGAGGGAAAAAGAGGAGAGCAGTCTGCATCCAAACCAGTACTGTATTTAATCATTTGTTCTTACCTCTGAAGTGAAGCAACCCAACCTCTTGGTTCAGGTCTTAAAAAAAATTGAGGTTTTTTTTAAAGCAGGAGGAGGGACGGAAGTTAGGGCATGGATTTAAATGTTGTAGCTTAGGTCGTATTTGTCCAATTAAAATGCATTGTTAGATGCTTGTAATGATGAATTTTTAGTGAATGACTCTTTAATAGGAGCCATCCACCTTTCTCCTTTAGTCTTAATATTTCGATATACTTGATGTTTGAGTAGCTAACTCAAATGCATGATTAGGCATCGACAAACATAGGACCCTGCACATGTTCACGTAATGCAAACTATGCTTATATCCTGCAATTTTTATATTTAGTACTAAAATATATTAAATGTCTAATAGTATTCAGCTGATTTTTTTTTTACCTTATTTAATATATACATATCTACTTTTTCAGGGATTCAGTAAAACTTTAAATTATAGACACTCTCATGTAGAACTGTAGCAGACATGTTTTATTAAATAATGATTAATTGAGATGTTAACAAATTTAAATTCTTTCCTTAGTTTAGAAAGAACTTATGAAGCCTTTTAGGGGGGTTTTAAATAAGAATTCAAATGTGAAAATTCCAAACTAACAACATATTATCATTTAATGTTTGAAATTCTACAAATTGCAACTTGTACATTTTTGGCTTCTTCCTTGTTTATACTGACTCATTACTAGAGTGGAATGACTTGCCTGGTAGTTTTTTTTTTCCTGTTAGTGAATTATTTGCAAACCGAGGTCTTTAACTTCCAAACACACATGTGCTTAACTTTAAACTGAGGAGGAGTTCCCTGGAAGTCAGTAGGAGTATTAATGTTAAGCAGGGTAGAAGTGTCCGGAGCAGTGGAGTCTGACCAACTTTTTAGATTTGTTCAGCATTCATAATTGTTCTGCAAATATATTGTGAAAGCATTTCATTGTTTGCCACCAATCTCCTTCATTTCTCCTGTTCACTAACAGTACTATTTCCTAAGTGAAGGATGAAACTTTGTTAAAAAAAAAAAAAAACAGACTAGAAAGCAAAGTGATTTCAAGATTGCTAATTGAATACTTGGCCTGTGTTAGGAAAGAAGTCTGACATGACGATCATAATTGTTCCTTCTGGCCTTTAAATCTATGAATGTCTGGTAGGAATCTTCAAGTAAACATGTACTTAGACAGGAAATAATCATTTTCACTTTTTAACAAACATTCTTATAAATAATATTTATTGTATAAATGTTCATGTGAAATAATAATTGGGGTTGTGAATACTTTTTTTTTTTTTTTTTTTTTTAAACCAAAGATTCCAATACCACTTTTATGCACTATTTATTCTGCTCTGTGCTCACTACATTGTTTGGTCCATCTGCAAGCCTATAGAGGAAGGAGAGTTTGCAATACAGTCTAAAGAACTTAGGAAATTAGATGCAAGAATGGACATGAGATGTAAGCAGCCTCAGGCTAAATGCATTGGTAATCTGCATGCTATTGAGGAATAAGCAACAGCTGTTCTAAGTACAGATGGTAAGGGAAGGGTGGGGAATTAATTCTTAAGGGAAATCCAGCATAACAAAAAGCCTCTCATCAATCAGTTCATCATCATTATTTGTTGTATCTCATTTTGTTCAAATAGTACACCAAGTGGGGAAGTTAAAGATATGACAAAAGAAGCTGTTAACCTTGCAGGAGTCATTAGACACAAAGTGTGTGTCAACTGACAGGCTTTTAACCAATACAAGGTCTACATGCAATCAACAATGACACCTAGGTTTTCTAATTTATGCTTTCATAAAATGACACTGTTGATTGCATGTAGACTTTTGGTTAAAATTCTGTCAGCTGACACACATTGGGCCTATAATTGTTTTAGATTTCATTCAGATTTACACCAATGCAACTACACCAGTCTGGCTGCTTCTGCATGAAGCCTAAAGCTGATACAAATACCAATAACTAACCATGGATTATCTATGGGATGAAAGTCTGTATCAAAATGCTGACCAGTGTTGCCTATCTCTCAATGTTAGTATTCCAACATGGAATGCTGACACTTGTCTCTAGCTGTTGGAACCAAACATAATTCAGTTATCTATGCTGGGATGGGCCAAGGCAGTGAATATGAACCTCACAGCTATAATAAAATATCTTCCTATTGAATATCCCAGCCTAGGACAAAATGGGGCCTATTATCACCTGGTTAGTGCATGGTTGGGTAACAGTTAACACCTTAATATGTCAAGATGAAAAATGACTGTCACATAGAGTAAAGCTAGCCATCCCCCAAACAATGAATAATGTATGTGCAATAAATTGGAGATGCGAAAAGAAACAGAGGAAGCTTTAGCTACCTCTGGACTTGGCTTCCCAGCCTAAACACAGAGATGATAAATTTCATTCAGCCTTTTGGTGCTCTCAGTTTATTTGTGACAGAGCAAGAGACAAAGTGTCCTTAATTTAACTAGGTCTTTAAATTAAATACTGGGTTATAAATAATCTGCAATAAAGCTTGTGAAGGTATGCAGAAAAAGCTATGTAAAGATTGGGAGAAAGAGTCCGAAAAAGTCATCAAGAGGAAAAATTATATTGTCAGCTGAAACCTCTAGATACCTTGAGGGCACCCTAATGCTAGATTCTGTACAAAACTCCTAATAGACAATGTCTAAAAAGAGACCCACAAGGGTGGGAAAAGAAATAGAAGTGACATGTTTAAGGTTATAGAGCAGTTCAATTGCTGAGCCAGGAATAAGAAACCTTTTACGAGACCCCATGCACTACAGCACATTGCCTCTCTAGCTAGCATGAGAGTTAAGACGTGGTGCGACTCACACTTTAACAATGTTTTGTTACTCACTTCTTGCAATAATATTCCAGAAAAACAAAAGAAAATATCCCAGAGACACTTCTGCTGCATTAAACTCTCAGGTTTGTTTTCGGTAATAGTTTTAGATCCATTTAATCAATTAAGCACCTGTGGGATACCTAAAATCAACTCTCTTCTACCCAGGCTGACCTGAGAAAGTGAGACAAGGAGAGGTAATAACTCTTATTGGACCAACTTCTACTGTAAGAAAGAGACAAGAGTTCGAGCTTAAGTGGAGCTTTTTCAGGTCTGGGAAACATATTCAGAGTGTCACAGCTAAATAAGGTGGAACAGATAGTTTAGCATGGGGTGGGCAATAATTTTTGAAGTGGGGCAACTTAACAAATTTCTGAAGTGGTCCTGGGCCACCCCAAAAGGGGCAGCACCTTGGGCAAAAGGAGTGGGGTCAGGAGACTTCCCGTGCTCCCCTGCCTATAGATCCTCATTAGCCTGGGGGCAGGGAAGCATGTGAAGTCTTTGCCTCCTTCTCCCCCCCCACCCCCGGTGGCTAGAGAGAGCTGCCAGCTATTTTGAACAGCTGGCACCTCCCTCTAGGCGCCCCACACCCCTGACGTTGGAAGGAGACTTCATGCAGTCCCCTCCGCCCCCATGCAAATCAGGGCCTTGGGGTGGGGGAGTGCGTGAAGTCTTTGCCCACCCAACCCCACCCTGCAAGGAGTGCACAGTGCCTAGAGTGAACTGCCAGCTCTCTCTAAGTGCCATGCACCCCCTGCAGGGTGGGGGTGGGGGACAAAGACTTCACACGCTCCCCTATCCCTAGGGTTTGATTAACCCGGGAGTATGGGAGCATGCAAAGTCTCTAGCCCCCTGATCTCACCCTACGAAGGGCTAGCGGTGCCTACAGGGAACTGCCAGCTGTTTTGAACAGCTAGTGATTCCCTCTGGTGCCACCCGCGCCTGGCAGGAGGGGAAGACTTCAAGTGCTCCCCTGTCCCCAGGTCTTGATTGGGGCTGGGGGAGCGGCAGTGTGCCATGGGCTGGATCAGCCAGCTCGGTGGGCTGAATCTAGCCAGTGGGCTGAATCTAGCCTGTGGACACCCCCTCCCCCAGGTTTAACATAATCATTTAACATATTTCAAGGGGCCACTCAAGGTGAAGTGGCCTCCATTAAAAAATGGGTGAAGGAAAGGGTGAAGAAGGCAGCCGGGATGTGTGGATTGTTATTGGGTTACAGGTTGGATTTATGGCTTAAAAGAGCAGTGTCTCTACTCAGTACATGATTTTTTTTTAAGCATCTAGCACAGTTACGAACTTAAGCTCACATTCTTTGGGAAGTGATAGAAATGTAGCTGTGTTAGGCTGGTGTAGCTGAAACAAAAAACAGGCCTATGTAGCACTTTAAAGAGCTCGTTGTTTCAAAGTGGTGGTGTGCAGGTTGTGATTGCTTTGTAAAAACTGTTCACCCACAGGTGATATGTTTTTGTCTTACCATTTTTCCTGTGTGAGAGTGTAGTGATTGCCTGGTCTCACCCACATAACCCCTTCTCTCCCTAGTTACAGGCAGTCCCCGACTTACGCGGATCCGACTTGTCGGATCCGCACTTACGAACGGAGCTTTCTCGCCCCGGAAGTCGGGGCGAGAAAGCCCCGTTCGTAAGCTGCTCCGGTGCCCCTGGTCTGCTGGAGACCGTCTCCAGCAGACCAGGGGCACCGGGCGGGTTCCCGCGCTTCTGAGGCTTTGCCAGAGCAAAGCCTCGGAAGCGCGGGAACCGCTGCTGCTGCCACTTGGGTGCCGGTGCCTGTGGTCTGCTGGGGACCGTCCCCAGCAGACCACAGGCACCGGGACCCAAGCGGCAGCAGCGGGCGGGTTCCTGCGCTTCTGAGGCTTTGCCAGAGCAAAGCCTCAGAAGCGCGGGAACCCCCGCTGCTGCCGCATGAGACCCGGTGCCTGTGGTCTGCTGGGGACGGTCCCCAGCAGACCACAGGCACCCTGACTGAAGCCGCAGCCGCGGGGGGTCCCGCGCCTCAGAGGCTTTGCCAGAGCAAAGCCTCAGAGGCGCGGCACCCCGCTGCCGCTGCGGCTCTGCTCCCCGTGTCCCTGGTCTGCTGGGGGGGGGGCGCAGCTAGTGTGCTCCCCCCCCCCCAGCAGACCAGGCTTTTGTTTTGGACTCTGGGGCAGAGCAGCTGGGGCGCTGCCGATTGGTCCTGCAGCGCCCGTGGGCACTACTGGACCAACCCGGCAGCACCCCAGCTGCTCTGCCCCAGGTCCTGATTCAGCCGCTGCTGGTCAGTTTCAGCAGCGGCTGAATCAGGACGTCTGGGGCAGAGCAGATGGGGTGCTGCTGGGTTGGTCCAGTAGCACCCCAGCTGCTCTGCCCCAGGCGTCCCCAAGTCAGCTTCTGCTGAAACTGACCAGCGCTGACTACAGGAAGCCCCAGGCAGAGTTGCTCTGCCCCGGGCTTCCTGGAATCAGCTGCTGATCAGTTTCAGCAGCAGCTGACTTGGGGACGTCTGGGGTTCTTAAGTTGATTCTGTATGTAAGTCAGAACTGGCGGTCAGTTTCAGCAGTGTCTGAATCTGGACGCCAGTTCCGACTTACATACAGATTCAACTTAAGAACAAACCTACAGTCCCTATCTTGTAGGTAACCCGGGGACTGCCTGTACTTCCCCTGCTCTCTTCTCCTTTGACACCCCATTGACGGGAGGGGTGTTAATAGGCCACTTCACCTGCAATGGTCCCTTAAAATGTGTTAACTACTTATGCTAAACAATCTGTTCCCTCTTGTATTTAGCTATGACACTGGGTATCTTTCCCAGGCCTGGAAAAGAGCTCTGTAAGCAAAAAGCTTCTCTCACACTTCAGAAGTTGGGCCAATAAAAGATATTTCCTCATCTACCTTGTATCTCTAATATCCTGGGATCAACTTGATTACAACACTGATTTACATAAGAACATAAGAATGGCTGTACTGTGTCAGACAAAAGGTCCATCTAGCCCAGTAGCCTGTCTGCTGACAGTGGCCAACACCAGGTGCCCCAGAGAGGGTGGACCAAAGACAATGATCAAGCGATTTGTCTCCTGCCATCCTTCTCCAGTCTCTGACAAACAGAGGCCAGGGACAGCATTTCTATCCCCTGGCTAATAGCCTTTTATGGACCTAACCTCCACGAAATTATCTAGCTTCTCTTTAAACTCTGTTATAATCCTAGCCTTCACAGACTCCTTTGGCAAGGAGTTCCACAGGTTGACTACACGCGGTGTGAAGAAGTACTTTCTTTTATTAGTTTTAAACCTGCTACCCATTAACTTCATTTGGTGTCCTCTAGTTCTTCTATTATGGGAACTAATAAATAACTTTTCTTTATTTGCCCTCTCCACATCACTCATGATTTTATATACCTCTATCATATCCCCTCTCAGTCTCCTCTTCTCTAAACTGAAAAGTCCCAGTCTCTTCATATGGGACCCGTTCCAAACCCCTAATCATTTTAGTTGCCCTTTTCTGAATCCTTTCCAAGGCCAAAATATCTTTTTTGAGGTGAGGAGACCACATCTGTACACAGTATTCAAGATATGGGCGTACCACAGTTTTATACAGGGGCAGTAAGATATTCTGTGTCTTATTTTTTATCCCTTTCTTAATAATTCCTAGCATCCTATTTGCCTTTTTGACCGCCGCTGCACACTGCGTGGAAGTTTTCAGGGAACTATCCACAATAACTCCAAGACCTCTTTCCTGATTTGTCATAGCCAAATTAGCCCACATCATACTGTACGTATAGATGGGCTTATTTTTCCCAATGTGCATTACTTTACACTTATCCACATTAAATTTCATTTGCCATTTTGTTGCCCAGTCACTCAGTTTGGTGAGATTTTTTTGGAGTCCCTCACAGTCTGCTTCTGTCTTCACTATCCTAAACAGTTTGGTATCATCCGCAAACTTTACCATCTCACTGCTTACCCCTTTCTCCAGATCATTTATGAATAAGTTGAACAGAATTGGTCCCAGGACTGACCCTTGGTACCACTAGTTACCCCTCTCCATTCTGAAAATTTACCATTTATTCCTACCCTTTGTTTCCAGTCTATTAACCAGTTCTTAATCCATGAAAGGACCTTCCCTCTTATCCCATGGCAATGTAATTTACACAAGAGCCTTTGGTGCGGGACCTTGTCAAAGGCTTTCTGAAAATCTAAGTATACTATATCTACTGGATCCCCCTTGTCTGCATGTTTGTTAACCCCTTCAAAGAACTCTAAGGGTATGTCTACACTAGCCACCCTAATTTAAACTAGGGTGGCTAATGTAGTCATTCGAACTTGCAAATGAAGGCTGGGATTTAAATATCCCGGACTTTATTTGCATGTTCCCAGGCACCTCCTGCAATGAGGAGTAACGGTAGTTTGAATTAGGAACTTTAATTTGAACTACCTAGCCCGTGCCGCGTGTAGCCGCGGGCAGGTAGTTCGAATTACTGGGCATTTAAAAATGGCGGCGTCTGGGAACATGCAAATAAAGCCCGGGATATTTAAATCCCAGGCTTCATTTGCAAGTTTGAATGACTACATTAGCCACACTAGTTTGAACTAATAGATTAGTAAGACATGATTTCCCTTTACAGAAACCATGTTGACTTTTGTCCAACAAATTATGTTCTTCTGCGTGCCTCACAATTTTATTCTTTACTATTGTTTCAGCTAATTTGCCCGGTACTGAAGTTAGACTTACTGGTCTGTAATTGCCAGGATCACCTCTAGAGCCCTTTTTAAATATTGGTGTTATGTTAGCTACCTTCCAGTCATTAGGTACGGAAGCTGATTTAAAGGATAGGTTACAAACCACAGATAATAGTTCAGCAATTTTCCATTTGAGTTCTTTTAGAACTCTTGGATGAATGTCATCCGGTCCCAGAGATTTGTTGACATTAAGTTTATCTATTTGTTCCAAAACCTCCTCTAATGACACTACAATCCGGGACAGTTCCTCAGATTCATCACCCACAAAGGATGGTGCAGATTTGGGAATCTCCCTAACGTCCTCAGCCATGAAGACTGAAGCAAAGAAATCATTTAGTTTCTCTGCAATGACTTTATCGTCCTTGATTGCTCCTTTTATCTCTCGATCATCTAGGGGACCCACAAGTTGTTTTTTTTTAGCAGGCTTCCTGCTTCTAATGTACTTAAAAAACATTTTGTTATTTCTTTTTGAGTTTTTGGCTAGCTGTTCCTCAAAATCTTTTTTGGCTTTTCTTATTACATTTTTACACTTGATTTGACAGTGTTTATGTTCCTTCCTATTTATTGCACTAGGATTGGACTTCCACTTCTTAAAAGATGCCTTTTCATCCCTCACTGCTTCTTTTATATGGTGGTTAAGCCACGGTGACTCTCTTTTAGGTCTCTTGCTATGTTTTTTAATTTGGGATATACATTTAAGTTGGGCCTCTATTATGGTGTCTTTAAAAAGTTTCCATGCAGTTTGCAGGGATTTGGCTCTAGTCACTGTGCCTTTTAATTTCTGTCTAACTAACCTCCTCATTTTTGTGTAATTCCCCTTTTTGAAATTAAATGCCAGAGTTCTGGACTGCTGAGGTGTTCTTCCCACCACAGGAATGTTAAATGTTGTTATATTATGGTCGCTATTCCCAAACGGTCCTGTAACGGTTATATCCTGGACCTGATCCTGTGCTCCACTCAGGACTAAATCGAGAATTACCTCTCCTCTTGTGGGTTCCTGTACCAGCTGCTCCAAGAATCAGTCATTTAAGCCATTGAGAAATTGTATCTCTGCTTCTCTTCCTGAGGTGACATGTATCCAGTCAGTGTGGGGATAATTAAAATCCCCCATTATTATAGAGTTCTTTATCTTGGTAGCCTCTCTAATCTCCTTCAGCATTTCAATGTCAGTATTGCTGTCCTGGTCAGGTGGTCGATAATATATCCCTACTGCTAATTTCTTATTATTGGAGCATGGAATTACTATCCATAGCGATTCTATTGAACATGTTGATTCATTTATATTTTTATTTCAATTGATTCTACGTTATCTTTCACATACAGTGCCACTCCGCCACCCACCCGGCCTGCTCTATTCCTCCGATATATTTTATATCCCGGTATGATTGTGTCCCACAGATTTTCCTCATTCCACCAGGTTTCAGTGATGCCTATTACGTCAATCTCCTCCTTTAATATGAGGTACTCTAGTTCACCAATCTCATTAATCAGACTCCTAGCATTTGTGTAGAAGCACTTTAAAAATTTGCCACTGTTTATTTGTCTGCCCTTCCCTGATGCATTGGATTAATTTATATGCGGTTGTTTGTCTGCTCTGGCCCATGGTTTGTCCTCTCCGCTCCTCTCTTTCTGACTACAGCTTTGAGAATCTCTATCAGCGGATTCTCCTCTAAGAGAAGTCTCCATCCGATTTATGTGCATCTCCGCAGGAATCGGTTTCCCCCCATCTCTTAGTTTAAAAACTGCTCTATGGCCTTTTTAATGTTTAGTGCCAGCAGTCTGGTTCCACCCTGGTTTAGGTGGAGCCCATCCTTCCTGTATAGGCTTCTCCTCTCCCAAATGTGTCCTCAGTTCCTAATAAATCTAAACCCCTCTTTCCTACACCATCGTCTCATCCACACATTGAGACTCTGAAGCTCTGCCTGCCTACCTGGCCCTGCGTGTAGAACTGGAAGCATTTCTGAGAATGCCACTATAGAGGTCCTGGATTTCAGTCTCTTTCCTAGCAACCTAAATTTGGCCTCCGTAATTTAATGTTACTGTTTCCTATAAAAGAGAATAAGAGGGGAAAAAGGAAGGAGGAGAATGGGTTGATAAAAAAATATTTAAATTAAGAATACCATGACACTATGAAGGTTTTCATAATGGAAAGACAGTGGTTAGTGGCAGATAACAAGTAGGATGTTTTCAGCAGATAAACATGCCGAACTAGAGCAGCACAGGAAGATTATTTCAAGGGAAAAGTTTGTTGCTGTAAAGGAATTTGAAACAATCACTCTGAATTGCAGTATCACAAAAGAAGCAGATAGCAATGAGATAACAGAAGATGAGAGTGCCATCAGAATACTGCTGCAAGCAACAAAGTTTCAATAGATATTCCAGAGTTTACTTAGTATTTGTTTTCCTCATGGCCTGGCCTGTTATTGCTATTCACAATTGCAAAAGATCCAGACCTTCAAGGCTAACCACACTCATCTCCTCAGCAATATCAAGCCAATAGCTGCTTCTAGTTTCTGGCCAGATGCAAAGGAAACAGGAGAGTAGCATACATTAACCTACATCATATCCTTACACTTACTGACAGGAAAGAGCTAGAGGATGTGGCTATTTCACAGGAATTACAAAGCTATGTGCTGAAATGTACTAGCAAGTGTATCTGGCAAGTGCAGCCCTCTAATGGACAGAACCACGGCTGCACAGGGCATTTTGATTTATGTTGTCCTCCAATGTTCACCAGGAAAAAAGCTTTTATCCTAATGCAGGCAGAAGTAAGTACTCCTGTAGTCATTTGTTACAGGGTACTCTTCTACTATTCTAGGTAACAGAGCTAATAAAATACAGAAATCTCTTGTGAATGAGGAAAATTAAGAATAAGTAGAGGAATACAAAATGGAGATTTTTTTTAAAATAATGGTCAATGTATTAAAAAAGGTGGGATTGAACATTAAAATTTTAAAGATATTAATGTACAGTGTGAGGTACTTGAATCTTTTATCAGCAGCTGCTGATTCCCTTAAAAGCTAATAGATGGTAAGCACTACTTGATCTGGATTTTCAAGGTCAGGATTTTCCCCTTTGACAGAGAAGTCTATGGCAGAGGCGGCATTTCCCCAGGCAATTATCTCCTTAGTAGGGAATGTGCCCACTGTAGGCAAATAGCGAGATCTCCCAATCCTGCAGATCCTGGAAGAAAGCAGATCCATGAGCTGCAGAGGCAAAAGTTGCCTTTGTGGCTATTGCAGCTGCTCTGCTGAGTCTGACATAGTTGTACAGTGGTTCAAACCTCCAAAATGTGCATGCATGTGCGTGAGTGCATGCACGCAACTCCAACTACACTATGGTTTGCTATCAGTGAGATGTGTAGGTGATAGTCCATCTAAGTGTGTGTACAAAGCAGGGCATGCATTAGTGTAGTCCACTTTAGGAGTCACTGACATGCAGTCCCTAAACATATTGTGATAGGATCAGGCCAGATGGCTACAAGAAAGTAACAGAAAGCAGGTATATTAGACCTAGGTTAACTAAGTTCCTGTTTCCTTGGTAACCAAACAAGCTCTACCGCAGGTTAAGACACCTGGAATCAATGTAGAACAGCTGAGACAGGTTGATTGGGCTAATCAAGGACCAGCTGTAATTGGTTAAAAGCTTCCCCTTTAATCAGTATAGTGATATGCTAGGAGTAGTGGGAGGAGAAGAGCAGGAATTGCAGACACTATGTCAGGTACCAGGTGGTAAAGCTGCAGGTACAGAGGTGAGGCACAGGGTAAGCTCTGCCAGGGGAGCAGCCCCTATGGGCCCTAGAAATCAGAGGGAGATAAACCTCTGCTAGACAAGGAGAGAATGATATAAGAAATCTAGCCTGTTGCCTCCACATCCACAGAGGCCACTAGAGGCTGAGGCGATGGCTACACTGGGAAGGTTTGGTGACAAAAATGTCGACATGCAAAAGTCACCAAAAGTGAAAAACAGTCTAACCAGTTTTTCTTCCTCCTTTTGTTGCCATTTTATGGCCACATTGCTTTGCTCTGTTGACAGGGTGCTAGCAATGGGGGTAAGCACCCCACAGTGCCTTCCCACAACACTGCAGAGCTGATCCCTGTGCTTCTTGGGGTTCCCTGGTAGCTCTGTGAGCTCTCAGTGCTAAGGAATGTCAAAGCAGCGTCAAAGCAGCACAGCAGTCTCTCCAGCCCTCCTCCTGTAGCAGCAGTCTGCCTGGCACTGTGTTCCTAGTGCAGGGCAGAACAGAAGCATTCCAATGATTTTGTTTTTTGTTCTCCAAAAGGAACTCAGCTGTCAGATACTTTCCCAGAGCTTTGAAAGGGGAGGGGCGCATGCCTGCAGGACAGCAGAAAATCAAAACACTGAGCATAGCCATCAGGGCAGGCATTATGGGATAATAGTGGAAGCCAGTTCTCTTGACAAAACAAACAGTAGAGTCCACACTGGCCCTTTGTCGACAATAAAGGGAGGGGAAAAGACAAAAGACAGTGAACACTCTCACTGTTTTGGTGACAAATGTGCCTGTTTAGACAAGGTCTTAGATTCTCTCCCTTCCTTTCCCCTTTGCTATGCCAATGATGAGAGTGGCTAAATCAAACTATGGCTTGCCCTTGAAGTAAAGGGGTTAGTCTGAGAGTTGCAGTGAGCCACTGGGGTGAGCAGTCAGACTGGGATTGCCATTTTTTTTCCCAGACAGGGAGAGATAATACCCCTACCCAGAACCCACTGTATGAAATGAGGAACTTTGTCACAATATTTTAATTTCTACAGCACCATCAGTGTGTGTGGTATTTTACAGACAAAATACAGATTAATTCATTTTAGAGTTACGCATTTTATGGCCCAATTATAATGATCTGGTTAATTCAATTACTGCTTCATTATTGCTAAAGTTTGAAAGGCACTTTTGGTTCAGGATGGTGGGATCAAGGCCTTTCACTGCTAGGTTCTGGGTTGGACTATAGCCAAGACTGGGGTGACTGAAGACTTAACAGCTGTCTTATGTAAAAGGAGTTGGTGATGTCAGTCCAGTACTAAGTGGACATACGCCAAGATCACAACTGGCATCTGAATTAATGCTAATAAGCCTTCCCGTAAGTGTGCAAACTGAGTGGAAAACAGATTTGTCTTGGCTGGAAAGGAATAGCAATGCAGATTTCTTTGATTTACTTGCAGTTTGTCACTCTCCAATTTCTTCCTGGAAGGGAATGTAACTCTTCACAAGCCTATAGCAAACACTTTAAAAGCATAATGTTTAATCTGTCCTGTCCACTCCTCTTTTTCTCTGTTTCTATTCATTCCCCTGTTGTTTTGGTTAACTATGTTGTCCCCTTTCTCTTTTCTCCATTGTGTACGTTGGTCACTGCAACATAACAGTGGATGGAGTCTTGAATTCAAGAGTGCAGATAGACATAGATCTATCTACTCCAGAAGCTCTAAGATCAAGATGAAGAGATCAAAATCCAGCTTCAGTTTGCTGCTGGCTGCAGGAAGACCATCATAGAGTGAAGGGAGCATGATGAGTGAAAAGCACAAGTAGAAGTGAGGGAGTTGGGGAGATACAATGTAAAAATCATTCATTATAAAAATGGTCTGTTATGCCCTAAGCCATCTATAAGTGTCAGCACAGCTGGGAGCTCAGGGCAAGGAAGTATGTCGGGGTGGGCGGGGGGTGAGGAAGTCCTATCAAGAGTATTATTCAAACAAGAAATGGTACATGTGTTTTTTCCTTGTGAGGATAAATGAAAGGGTCATTTGCCCCTATAGTTCTCTAGGGTAGGCCTTATTTTATTTCCCCCTTTTAACAAACTGATCTTAAAGCATAAATGGAAGCTATGTGCAAAGCATAAACATAAGCTATGTGCTTTCTGAATCAATACACTGTGTTCTGGAAAATGAATAAAGAGTAATAGGCATAAAAAACCTCGACTCATTAAAACCTGTAAGTACAGAAAAGAAAAATAACTTGAATGTTTTACACACAACACAGGTGAAGCTCAGTTTGCAAACAGACTCCTTGAACCAAACACTGCAATGCATAAAAGCCCAGGCTGCTAGCTTTAAGCATGGTTGCCTCACTGAAGTCACAGGGATTTCTTGTATGCGTAAAGTTAAGCACATGCTTCCGTGTGCTCTCTCTGGACTGGATAGGACATTTGGATGCTAAGGTTGGAACACAGGTACCTTATTTCCAGCTTCAAGCTTCCACTGGTTAACGTGCACACTTGAAAGGGTTCAAGATAAATGGGTGTGTTTGTGAATTTGAAGCATCACAAGTGAGGAGCACCAAGTGCAGGTATGAACTTCTTATAAAATCCCCAAGTACCAGCAATGGATGTACAACGTGGCAACTGCTGGGATAACTATGGGATTAGCAAAGGAATATACTACATACTTTCATGTCACTGAAATACCAAAATGATAATTAAGAAATTAATAACACCTTGATGGCCATAAGGATAACCCAGTCTTCCCCTGTAAAGGAATATTACACTTCTCTAAGGGTATGTCTACAGGGCCACTCTAGTTCAAACTAAGGTGGCTAATGTAGGCATTTGAACTTGCAAATGAAGCCCGGGATTTTAAATCCCGGGCTTCTTTACATGTTCCCAGGCACCGCCATTTTTAAATGCCCCATAGTTCGAACTACCTGCCCACGGCTACATGCGGCAAGGAGGAATAATGGTAGTTCAAATTAGGAGCTTTAATTCGAACTACCTAGCCCGTGCCGTGTGTAGCCGTCGGCAGGTAGTTCGAACTACGGGGCATTTAAAAATGGCGGCTCCTGGGAACATGCAAATGAAGCCTGGGATATTTAAATCCTGGGCTTTGTTTGCAAGTTCGAATGCCTACATTAGCCACCCTAGTTCGAACTAAGGTGGCAGTGAAGACATACCCTAACATACTAGAGTTCTTTGAATGTGTGCCCACAATATAGCGGAAAACTGGATGATATGATATAAGTTATGTAGAATTACAAAAAGCGCTGAAAGTCATTCACAAGAAGTTATTAAGGAAACTGCACTATCATGGACAAAAAATTGGCTAATAAAAATGAAGAGTGGAAAAGAAACCATTTATTCCATGATGGCAAATGACTAACAGTGGGCTTCCCTAAGGACCTGTAGTAGGACTAGTGTTTTTTTTTAAATATATGTCTAAATGATCTGAAAAGAAAGTGAAGTGACAGAAACATCTGCAGAGAACAAGATTTGGTTAGTGAAGACTAGAGGAGATTGTACGGAGCTAGAGAGAATCCTAACAAACATATGTGAATTGTCAAAATGCTAGCAGATGAAATGCACAATGGAAGGAATTTGAGCTACTCATGACACATTGCTGGATTCTAAATTAACTATAACCACTCAGAAAAAAGACGGCAGGGTCACTGTGAACACCTCAGTGAAAACTGCTGCTTGGTGTGCAGCAGCAGTGAAAAAAAGCAAACAATGTTAGGCAGTATAAGGAAAGGGATAGAAAATACTGAGAACAGTATAATGCTATTGTATTTGTCAGCAGTACACTCTCACCTAGAATAGTGTGTTCAGTTCTGTTCACACTGTCTCCAGAAATATACAGCAGAAACAGAAGAGACCAGAGAAAGGCAATGACATTAATTAGAAGCATGGAAAGACTTCCATATGGGGAGAGACTGCAAAGACTGGCACTCCTTGGCTTTGAGGTGATGCCTGGTAAATTGGTTGTTCCTATTTATCTTTTCACAAAATATAGGCAGAAGGGGATGTTCCGTGAAATTGAAAGGGAGAAACTACTAAAAAGGAATACACAATACATAATTAACCCACAGAAAATATATCAGTGAGTTGCTTAGTACAAGTTTTAAAGGATTTGACAGTTCTGTATGCAAGGAGAAACTCCACAATTATGTTGAACAGGATGATTTTTTTTATAAGGGATATGAATTCCATTCTCCAGCGCATAAGCCAACCATTAACTACTGGAATAAGGAATAAATGTCCCCTGGAGGTAGGGTATTATAAATTGTCTACTACAGAGCTTCTAGTACCTTTCAGTGCAGTCTTTGTCTTGCACCTTCCTATGAATCAAGTCACAGTAGGAGACATTGATTTCTGGGCTAATTTGGAATGACAATTTTGAATAATTACCTCACAAAGATTACTATTACTTGTGGCAGTAATAAGTTCCTTAAAATAATCCAGGCATATTTATCACAAAATTTAGGCAACAAATTTAATACTAAGATAGTTTCCAAGATTCTGCCTTTGGTGGGCCAGTACTTGTGGAACTGAAAAGTGATCAGTGAGTTGGTAAGAGGTATAACCAAAATGTTAGGGTTGTACATACCTCAACTGTCGTCCCTACACCATTCCTCGGCATCCCTCCCCCACAAACACCTGTAAATAAAACACACCAGAAAGGTGTGTGACAAAGTCCACATTGCCTCTCGTGACTCAGTGGGAAAAGGGAGGGAGGTGAAGAAGTGGATCGATGGAAAATTATACAAATTGTGTGGAAAGAGTCTGGACCTTTTTCACGTGATTATTATTCATGCGGCCTGATAATAATGAATGGGGCACTATTATCAATTGCCACAATGAAAACCCAACAGAAAGAACTGTTGCTGTTTAAATCACATACCGATTCCATTCACAACAGGCACATCATTATTAACTTCCAACATGCTGGGCAAATCATGTTCTCCTTCGTGGCCATTTAAATCCAAGTTTTGCTGTTGGGAGCCATTCCCAAAATGTCTAGAATCTTTCTCATGACCTGCATCTCCATTCTGTAGGCCGTTGTGCGGCTTTTTCAAGGGCATGATCTGTAAACCACTGGGAGTAGTTCGGTAAGTCACAGTTTTAGCGGCTCTGTCGCCAGTGGGTGCCGGCTTTGCTGTGTACCCTCTTTTCTGTTTTTGAAGAGAAGGGTTAATTCGCTTTCTTTTATGTGTTGACCCTTTGGCCTTCCCAGATTCAGAAGGTCTGTGTGGTATTTTCTCAACAGAGGACCCTCGGCTTTCTCGTAAAAATTTTGGCGCACTGGTCTGTTTCCCATGTTTTGTTCGCTTTTCTCTAGTGACATGTAGTCCATTGAACTCATCAATAAATTCCTCACAATGCAACAGGTGATGCTCAGGTTCCCAGGTGTCCTCATTGCTTCCATAGCCTTTCCATCTGATAAGATATTCCCATTTGCCCTTTTTGTTCTTCCTTTTGTCAACAATCCTCTCCACCTAATAGAAAAAGAGGAGATACCATTAGCTGTTAGAAAGAGAAACAATCCAGTCAAAAACATTTAAGGGCCTGATTCTCAGTTACACCAAAAGGCCCCTTTGTATTGCCACAGGCTGTGTACCAGAATCAGGTTCCTAATGTGAATATAAGGTGGTATTGCATTCTGGCCCTGAACACTATGTACTGTCTAAGCAGGCTAACCAAAAAATGTTATAAACTGATCAAATATATTCTCATTTTTTAGAAACCTTTCCCCATATCTCCCCATACTTGTAGTCCCATCAGATCCTCAATAGGTCCTGGCAGACTACTGATGTGGTTCCTACCTGGTTCCTGCATATTGGTATTTCATTTATGTATTACAATTAAATGTTCCCATATGTCAAAGAATGCTCACAAGCAGACCTGGCTGTATATACAGAGGGACATAACTGGTTCATTTGGTATGTTAACAGCAATCCAGTTTGCAGACACTCACCTGTTTTTCCTTGGGAAGGAATCTTAACTGCAGAAATATACAACTGTGTTTTCTGAGTATGGATAACTCTGGAAAAATATAATGAGTAGTCCTGTGCCACCTTAGAGAGTAACAAATATATATACAGCCTAATGTTACAGTCTAACATGGCTGCCCCTCTGAGACTCTGGGAAAATATGAGGCTTAAGATCAGTAAAGACTATATGTTACTATTGAAACTGCATTTCCAAAATGAGACCATATTGTCATATTCCTCTGCTGTCTCCCATTGAAAAAAAGGGAAAATACAATTTCCTGCACTCTTTGCACATTGGACACTCTATTCTGTGTTTGCATACTCAAATAGTGTCAGTTCTATTATTACCTGAACTATAGGAACCCCTGATACTTCATCTATGAAACTGTCTTGCAAAAAAATTGTGCTAAATTATGTGGTCATCCTATATACTGAGGGATACATTTTCAACACTGTGTTTACAGTCAGAATTGCCAAACTCTTCCAAACTCAGATTTCTCTCTGGCAGCAGTGTTTGCACTGAAAATTGAGCACATGCCCAAGTGCATGTGAACTTAGGGCATTGATTTTTTTTAAAATCTGGCTTCTGATGACTGATACTAAACTGAACTAATTGATTTGCATCTGACACCAAACTTAATTCAAGCCTCCAGATGTATAAAGTGAAAGTTAACAGCACTGGTATGGATAAAAAACGAATTGGGTAATTAATGCAACAAGCTGTATTGTTCCTCTGCAATTAAAAGTCAGTGTGTTCACATGCACTGTGCTACTTTTGTTAACTTATTTTCACTTTCCCCCACCAAAAAGTAAATACCTGCTCAATAGTTATCTCCTATTCTTTGTGGACATATCTACTATTAGCTCCTTAACTATTTTTTACAATACAAAAATGTCCAACTGAATTAATTTTGCAATGCATATACTGATTGTTTGCACAATTACATTACATCTGGGCAGGAACTGTGTCTTCATTTATGTTTATGTCACACTGAGCACACTGATGGCTGTTAAGGAATAATAAAATATTATTATCTACCTGCTACTTCTACTTGCGTCCTTCAACGATGCTCCAGTTTAATATATTAGGGTATGTCTACACTACCCCCCTAGTTTGAACTAGGGGGGGTAATGTAGTCATACGGAGTTGCAAATGAAGCCCGGGATTTGAATTTCCCAGGCTTCATTTGCATAAAGCCGGCTAGGTCGGACCCCGTGCCGCGCGGCTACACGCGGCACGGACTAGCTAGTTCGGATTAGGCTTCCTATCCGAACTAGCTGTACACCTCGTTCCACGAGGGACCAACCCGGCAGGATCCCAGCTGCTCTGCCCCAGGGGTTCCCAAGTCAGCTGTTGATGAAACAGGTCAGCGGCTGATTCCAGGAAGCCCCGGGCAGAGCAGCTCTGATACAGTAAATACAGTAAACTTCCGATAATCCGCTGATCTGTTTCAGCAGCGGCTTAATCGGGGACCCCTGGGGCAGAGCACCTGGGGTCCTGCCGGGTTGGTCCCGCAGTGCCGTCCTTTGGCGCTGCAGGACCAACCCGGCAGCACTCCAGCTGCTCTGCCCCAGGCGTCCCCAAGAGCAGCTGGGGTGCTGCCGGGTTGGTCCCGCAGCCCTGAGGGGCAGCGCTACGGGACCAACCGGGCAGTACCCCAGCTGCTCTGTCCCAGGCGTCCCCGATTCAGCTGCTGCTGAAACTGACCAGCAGCGGCTGAATCAGGGATGCCTGGGGCAGAGCTGGACTATCGTAAGGGAGGGCTATGAGGGGTCTGGGGTGGCTATGAGGGGTCTGGGGTGGCATCCCCTCCCACCCCACTCCAGACCCCTCATAGCCCCCCCTTCTGATAGTCCGGCATATTTGATAATCTGGCACCCCCTGGGTCCTAAAGGTGCCGGATTATCGGAAGTTTACTGTATTTACACATTTTAATAATAATAGGTAACTATGGGAAAGAGAATACAGATTAAGTGCAGGACTATCTAAGAAATCTGAGTCTGAATTTTATAGATCTAAAGCAAAATTAAATACACAATTTATTTAGTGTAGCATCAATAGAATACTGAAGAAAAGAGATCCATTTGGAAAATAGAAAATAATTCATTAGAGTTGTTAAAAAGATCACAACCACAGCATCAGTGGCTAAGTTCTGTTTCTTAAAATGTACAAAGCAAGTGTCCAATGTGTTTCCAGATTACATATGGTAATCTGGAAAATCTTTTGCAGATTACATTTGGCCTGCCGTGAGCGCAGGGGACTGGACTTGACCTCTTGAGATCCCTTCCAATTCTAGTGTTCTATGATTCTATATGAAACCAGTCCCACATGCTTATATCCATTCCCAAATCAAAATTATGTTGAAATGTAGTAAAGGTCAAAAGTACATATTAATACTTTGTTAAAATATATTACATGTTTATTGTAGGTTTCCCCAAACTAAGAAGTATAAACCTTTGCAATTCAGATGTAAGGTTAAACTTGAAGTTGGAAGTGGGGTGGGAATGTAAACATTTTGTTATGGAAATGCAGTGTTAGGATACACAAATAATCTTCACTCTGCATTACATCGGTTCCTGGAAAAATCATGGAAGGGATCCTTAAGGAATCCATATTGAGGCACTTGGATGAGAGGAAAGTGATAGGAATAGTCAGCATGGATTCAAAAAGGGCAAGTCATGCCTGACCAATCTGATTAGCTTCTATGATGAGGTAACTGGCTCGGTGGACATGGGGGCTATGTCTAGACTGCAAGCCTCTTTCGAAAGAGGCTCTTTCGAAAGATACTTTCGAAAGAGCCTCTTTCGGAATAGAGCGTCTAGACTGCACGTTGAACTTTCGAAAAAGCGGCTTGCTTTTTCGAAAGAAAGCATCCAGTGAGTCTGGATGCTCTCTTTCGAAGAAGCCCTATTTACATTGAAGAACGCCTTCTTTCGAAAGAGGAACTTTCGAAAGAAGGCGTTCTTCCTCGTGAAATGAGGTTTACCGCCATCGAAAGAAAAGCCGCGTTCTTTCGATTTAATTTCAAAAGAACGCGGCTTGAGTCTGGACGCAGGGGAAGTTTTTTCGAAAAAAGGCTACTTTTTTCGAAAAAACCCCTGAGTCTGGACACAGCCGGGGAAGTCAGTGGATGTTATATACCTTGACTTTAGCAAGGCTTTTGATATGGTCTCCCACAATATTCTTGCCAGAAAGTTAAGGGATTGTGGATTGGATAAATGGACGGTAAGATGGATAGAAAGATGGCTAGAAGGCTGGGCCCAGCAGGTAGTGATCAACGGCTCGATGTCAGGATGGCGGTCGGTTTCTAGCGGAGTGCCCCAAGGTTTGGTTCTAGGACCAGTTTTGTTCAATATCTTTATTAATTATTTGGATGAGGGGATGGATTGCACCCTCAGCAAGTTTGCGGATGACACTAAGCTGGGGGGGGGAGGCAGATACGTTTAAGGGCAGAGATAGGGTACAGAATGACTTAGACAAATTGGAGGATTGGGCCACAAGAAATCTGATGAGGTTCAGCAAGGACAAGTGCAGAGTACTGCACTTGGGATGGAAGAATCCCAAGCATAGTTACAAGCGGGGGACCAACCGGTTAAGTAGTAGTTCTGCAGAAAAGGACCTGGCAGTTACGGTGGATGAAAAGCTAGATATGAGTCAACAGTGTGCCCTTGTAGCCAAGAAGGCTAATGGCATATTAGGTTGCATTAAGAGGAGCACTACCAGCAGATCCAGAGATGTCATCCTTCCCCTTTATTTGGCTTTGGTGAGGCCGCATCTGGAGTATTGTGTCCAGTTCTGGGCCCCCCACTACAAAAAGGATGTGGACGCATTGAAGAGGGTCCAGCGGAGGGCAACCAAAATGATTAGGGGGCTGGAGCATATGACTTATGAGGAGAGGCTGAGGGAGTTGGGTCTGTTTAATCTGCAGAAGCGAAGAGTGAGGGGAATTTGATAGCAGCCTTCAACTTCCTGAAGGGAGGTTCCAAAGAGGATGGAGAGAGGCTGTTCTCAGTAGTGACAGATGGCAGAACAAGGAGCAATGGTCTCCAGTTGTGGTGGGAGAGGTCCAGGTTGGATATTAGGAAAAACTATTTCACTAGGAGGGTGGTGAAGCACTGGAATGGGTTACCTACGGAAGTAGTGGAGTCTCCATCCCTAGAGGTGTTTAAGTCTCGGCTTGACAAAGCCCTGGCCGGGTTGATTTAGTTGGAATTGGTCCTGCCTAGAGCAGGGGGCTGGACTTGATGACCTTCTGAGGTCTCTTCCAGTTCTATGATTCTACATCAAGCAATAAGCATATCGTTAGGATTAACATAGTTTATTATTTGAGGTCTAGATCAGTTTAAATTGTTTTTTAAAAGTCACACTAGATTCTTTTTCCTCCCTCCACATGATGTCAGAGTACTAGCAAAAACATGGTCTGCTATGCCACCTGTCAGTTGCCAGTATCCCTACCTCACTGGCTTCTGGCCAGTGAATGGTAGAGGCAGATGACTTCAGCCTGGCCATGGAGTGGGACAGTAGATCTATAGTCATCCTGTTGGACCTCTCAAAAGTCATCTAGTAGTATAGATCACCACACAGTACAGTCCCGCCTCCAAAAGGTAGTAGAATTGTAGGAGGCACCTCATGATAGCTTGAGGGTAAAAGAGTTGAGATGGGAAACTGTTCTTCCATCTCCACTGTACCCTCCTGTGGACTTCATCCCAGCTCATTCCAATCTTCCGTCTTACTAAATATCTACAGAAAGCCACTGGAAATAGGTGAAGCAACATCTTTACACTGAATATAATAGTATCATCTCCCAGCTAGGGATAGTAATAGAGATGTAGTCGTGTTAGTCTAGTCTAGCTGAAACAAAAAACAGGACTATGTAGCACTTTAAAGACTAACAGGATGGTTTATTAGGTGATGAGCTTTCGTGGGCCAGACCCACTTCCTCAGATCAAATTGTGGAAGAAAATAGGCATGACCAAATTGTGGAAGAAAATGTGGAAGAATATATGGTATATGGTCATGCCTATTTTCTTCCACAGTTTGATCTGAGAAAGTGGATCTGGCCCACGAAAGCTCATCACCTAATAAACCATCTTATTAGTCTTTAAAGTGCTACATAGTCATGTTTTTTGTCCCAGCTAGGGATGTAAGTGACTAGTAGACTATTGATAAGCATAAGCTTATCAAATAGTTAACTAGTGATGTATCTAGTCGCTTCCCCCCCCTTGCTGCCTCTATTAGAGGCAGCAAGGGGGGGAGAGCAGGAGCCAGTGCTGGGGAGAGCTGGCTTAAAAACCAGTTTGCCCCAGCACCGTCTCCACGGGGGACAGGGGAGGTAGAGGCACAGCAGCAAACGGTGCAAGTGAGGACTGAAGCAGCTCCTGCCGCTTCTGCTGCGATTCTGCTTTTGAAATACACGAGAGGTCCACTGGGGCTCTTGTACATTTCAAAGGCTCAGGCGCCACAGCGAGCATGGGGTCAGTCTCCTGCTGGACCCACGCTCCCTGCAGGGCTTCTGCTTTTGAATTGTAGCAAGAGCCCAGCAGGTCTCTTGCTACAGTTCAAAGGGGGAGGTACCCTTATAGACTAATTGAATATTTCATGGAAATCCCATCGACTATTCAATTACAGGCAGTCCCCGGGTTACGTACAAGATAGGGACTGTAGGTTTGTTCTTAAGTTGAATCTGTATGTAAGTCGGAACTGGCGTCAGCCGCTGCTGAAACTGATCAGTTTCAACTGCGGCTGAATCTGGATGCCAGTTCTGACTTACATACAGATTCAACTTAAGAAACCCAGGCGTCCCCAAGTCAGCTGCTGCTGAAACTGATCAGCGGCTGATTCCAGGAAGCCTGGGGCAGAGCAGGGGGACAGGAGCAAAGCTCGGGGGGAGTCCCGCTGCCTGGGCGGCTTTGCTCCGGGGCAAACGAGCAAAGCTGCCCAGGCAGCGGGACTCCCCCTGCCTGGGCGGCTTTGCTCGGGTGTCCCTGGTCTGCTGGGGGGGTACAGCGGCTTTGCTGGACCCCCCCCCAACAGACCAGGGGGACAGGAGCAAAGCCGCCCAGGCGGGGGGAGTCCTGCTGCCTGGGCAGCTTTGCTCCAGGGCAAACGAGCAAAGCCGCCCAGGCAGCGGGACTCCCCCCGCCTGGGCGGCTTTGCTCGGGTGTCCCTGGTCTGCTGGGGGGGGGGGAGTCCAGCGGTTTTGCTGGACCCCCCCAGCAGACCAGGGAGACCGGGAGAAGCTTTTCTCGCCCCGGAGGACACGGGTGGCGATCCGCCGCCCGTGAGCTCCGGGGCGAGAAAAGCCCCGTTCGTAAGTGCGGATCCGACGTAACTGCGGATCCAACGTAAGTCGGGGACTGCCTGTAGTTAATTAATTTAAATTTAACATCCCTACTCCCAGCTTTCTCAAGTACAATGATGAAGAGCAGCTGGACCTAGGCAAGGTGGAGGTGATTTTTGGGGAGAGAAAAAGGACTTAGAAGAACTAGCCTCTTCTATAAAGTCTAATCTTAAGGATATCTGCCCTCATATTATTAAACTGCTTTGCAGCCTTGTGATCCTGTTGAATTTAATGTTGCCTGATATCCACATGACACTAGCTGCAAACCCCTCTCCCAAAACACAACAAAACCCACCACCCCAAAAATCCTACCCATTTCTCTTGTGGTGTAGAAAATGTAATATTACATTATGGAATGCAGTCCATGGTCATCTACATGTTCATGACTTTGATTATTGCAACACACTATATCAAGGAAAGAAGCCAGGTGTTCTGAAAAAGCTTCAAACTCTACAAAATTAAGAAGTCCTCTTGGTAAATAACAGGTTGCTGTGGTTACATCACATCATACAGGTAACCTTCAACTGGACTTTGTACACAATGGGAAGATTTCTGTCTCGATATACAAAGTATTTATTGAGGTAACTTCTACTGCTCTGGGAAATCACCTCTTTCTTTGCTATCATGACCAACACAGCAGCTATGTTTCACCAGAAAAATGGAACCATTAACCAGTGGGGAAGATTATTGATTATAAAAGACAGATTAACAGGATTTGAATGTAACTGTGGAACTCACTCTCATAGAAGACAGATGACACAGGATCTCAAAATTTTCACAATTATATACAAATATCTTTTCACCCTAGCTTTTCCATAATAAACTCACAAATTTTCTAACCACTCAAGTGTAATTCTATATCTCAGAAGGAAAGAGGTCATTTAGTTACTACTTTTTAACGTGGTAAGAATTCAAATACGTTAGTGATGGAGCACTGTAAATGTCTACATAGACAAGAAAGGAAAACAGGAGGATTCTATTCCTAAGAAATAGCACACCAGCATGGAGAATATGGGAACTGATCCACAAAACCCATAATTGCTTACAATATAGGAGCAGAGACACAGAGAGTACGTCTACACTAGCCCCCTAGATCGATTTAGGGAGGTTAATGAAGGCGACCGGAATTGAAAATCAAGCCCGGGATTCAAATATCCTGCGCTTGATTTGCATGTTCTCGGGCAGTCGCCATTTTAGAAATTGACTAGCCCGAAGTAACTGCCTGCGTCTACATGTGGCAGTGAAACGGGATTCCGGAATAAAGCCCTAAATCGAATTAGGGGGTATTCCTCATGGAATGATGTTTACCATCTAATTCAATTTAGGGATTTTATTCTGGAATACCGTTTCACTGCTGCATGTAGACGTGGGTAGTTACTTCAGGCTAGTCAATTTCTAAAATGGCGACCTTCGGGAACATGCAAATCAAGCGCGCGATATTTAAATCCCGGGCTTGATTTGCAATTCCGGTCACCCTCATTAGCCTCCCTAGATCGATCTAGGGGGCTAATGTAGATGTACCCAGACAGACAAGAGTATCACAAAAATATATGTGCCACAAGAGAGAGCAAAAATACCAAAATGATGCACGTGATTAGAAACTTGCCTACCTCTCAGTGCTGTCCCTTTGTGCACTGTTCAACATAGCTACAGCATCAAGCCCAATTACTAGGCCTTTCAACGTGGCCCCCTTTTTCCTGTCCTGCATTTATGCTAACCATTTTTGGAGTGCTGCTGTGCCCTTTAAATGTATTCAACAGAAGCACAGCAGTGCTTCAGTTTAGATATGAATTTCATATTTGCTCCTCATCATCACATGTTTCAGCGAGGTAGTTGTGTGTATTTCAGCAAAACTAATGAAGAATCCTGTGGCACTTAAAGACTAACAAATTTGCTTTTGTGGGCTGGAATCCACTTCATCAGATGCAACATGCATCATCACATGCTACAACTTCCACCTTTCCCTTCAACATGCAGTGAACATCAACAGCAGGATTGGGCATATTTATTTTCAAAATGACTGGTTTTAATTTCTACTATGTCAGCTGAAAAATGCTCCATAATAATCTTGCTTTTGCTATAAGCTTCCAGAAATTCACAGGATTTTTTTCTAAAGAAATAGATTTGACAACTTGTGATTAATGGAAATGATATTTTAGTTCTTTTCCTAGAATACACAATTTCTGTTCAAATAGCTTGTTCAGGAAAGATTTGTTTCTTCCACTTATTTTCCATATTTCCCATCAGCTCACTCTTTAATGAACAATGAATAATATCTGCAAGAAGCAGTCTTGGCAGTCTTGTATTTGGTCCCCTTGAATGTATTATATTTGGTGTGGGGAAACTCGATATTTAATCTAATAAAATGACATTGCCCAATTACAATACAGTCCTAGCTTTTATAAGCATAGCATATTAGAAGTTCATAGTTGAGAGTGTCAGAATGTTACATGTTTCATTACTTCCTTTGACTATACTATAAGCATACAAGCTAATTCTGGGAGAACCAAGAGGCTACTAAATGGAGAATGAAATGGAGAGAAGAAATGGAATGAAAGCATGACGTCTGTGGAAATGCATTTCTAATGCTACCTTTCTACTTTTAAGTGGGACTCACCTTTCCAACAGGATATTGTTGGAAGATTACATATCTAAATCTCAATTTCCAGACTGGGCTGAATAAATCACCTCATTTTTGACCACATATATATGTACGTGCATACATGCTGTAAACAGTAATCTGTGACACCAAAACAGCCTCTGTCAATGTGCAACAATATGCAATGTGGAGGAATAGACTGACCTCCTGGCATGGACTGGGAGAACTGCCTTTCATTACTTGGGTACCGCTAGACTGTGGGTTTTTTTTGGGATACTGGAGATATCCTGAAAAAACTCCACTGCGTCCAGGGAACGAGTTTGTGCTTCCGCTTTTATTTTGTGGAAGAGCAAACACGCTCTGTCGGAAGTCCTTGTATTCCTCATCCTATGAGGAAGACGGGGGCTTTCGAAAGAGGGGTTTTTCCCGACATTTGGCCCAGTCTAGACGGGCCAAATGTCAGAAAAGCCTCTTCCAACATAGAATCAGAAAAAGAGGTGTAGCCGTGTTAGTCTGAATCTGCAAAAGCAGCGAGGAGTCCTGTGGCACCTTATAGACTAACTGAAGTGTAGGAGCATAAGCTTTCGTGGGCAAAGACCCACTTCATCTGACATGCATCTCACGAAGTGGGTCTTTGCCCATGAAAGCTTATGCTCCTACACTTCAGTTAGTCTATAAAGTGCCACAGGACTCCTCGCCGCAAAATGCAGAGCGCATTTTGTGTACCTTTTACTGACACAATCTTGTAGTCTAGCCATACCCAGTGAGCTATAATATGTATATTACTTTGTGTGTGTCCGTCATTTTGAGTTTTTGTCCCACATTGCATCCCAGTATGTTATAAGAGATGGAGAGGGCTTATGAAGGAAGTGCTAAAGTAAGGAAACAGACAGACTACCTATGTCAATTTGTCTTTTAAAAATTCATTATTGGACTAACTTCCTGCTTTTTCACTCAATCACAGAGGCTTTGTCTACACTATGGCTTTTGCCAGAAGAGGTAATGCAAACGAAGCGTGGATTAGCATTTTGTCACACTTCATTTGCATAATCTATTCCGAGCTGTTTTTGCGCAAAAACCCCTTGCACAAAAACAGCTCGGAATAGGTTATCCAAATGAAGTGAGACAAAATGCTTATCAGCACTTCATTTGCATTGCCTCTCCGGCAAAACCTATAGTGTCGTCAAAGCTAGACAGTCCACTTTTGTTCAGAAAGGGGTGGAAAAATTGACGAAGGTCCAGAGAAGAGCAACAAAAATGATTAAAGGCCTAGAAAACATGACCTATGAAAGAAGATGGAAAGAATTTGGCTTGTTTAGTTTAGAAAAGAGAAGACTGAGAGGGGACATGATAGCAGTTTTCAAGTAACTAAAAGGAAGTTACAAGGAGGAGGGAGAAAAATGTTCTTGGCCTCTGAGGATAGGACAAGAAGCAATGGGCTTAAATTGCAGCAAGGGAGGTGTAATTTGGACATTAGGAAAAACTTCCTGTCGGGGTGGTTAAACACTGGAATAAATTGCCTAGGGAGGTTGTGGAATCTCCATCACTGGAGATATTTAAGAACAGTTTGGACAGACATCTATCAGGGATGATCTTAGATGGTGCTTGGTCCTGCTGTGAAGGCAGGGGCAGGACTTGATGATCTCTTGAGGTCCCTTCCAGTTCTAGTATTCTATGATTCTATGATAATCTTATCCTCCGGAATCTCTCCTGAAGCGAGTAAACTGTTAAAAATGCCCATTAAATGTTCACTGGTTTACCTGTTCTTTGCCTGCCACAAAAGCTACAAAGAATTCTCAAAATATAAAAGTGAAACAATGAAATTTGCCTGAGAGGAGAGTCGATGTGAGCACAGGAGAGTAGGGATGTCAACATGTAGTTGACTCTATGATTAACCAATAAACCTTGGCTTATGATTAATCTTGTCAAATATATGCATTCCCCCTACCTTGCTGCCTCTGTAGCAAGGGGCGGGGAGTGGCACCAGTGCCTGTAAGGAGCTGGCTTTAAGCAGGCACCCCACGAGCACTGGATCCTCCTGCTCCTCCACCCCCGTGCTGCTGCTTCTGCTAGAGATGCAGCAGTGCAGAGAGGAAGGGGGGCAGTCTGGAGCCAATATGAACGGGAAGCTTGCTTTCAAGCAGACCTGCTTGCTGCCCGCCTCCCGCCCCCCGCTGCCTCCTACTGCAGCAAGAGCTCTCCGTAGATGGAGGCTGGTCTGTGGGGAGCTTGGACTCCCCGCGGACAGGGGCTGCTGCCTTGGACTAGCCTCTATCTGTGGGAAGCTCAGACCCACATGGACAGGGACTGCTGCCACCCTGTGCTGCTGCCTCTATATGAGATACAGCAGCGTGGGGAGGCAGGGGACTTCCCAGGAGTGGGGTCAGGAACACACTGGCTGCCACCCCACCCCACCCCTGGGACTACTGAATAATTGTGTAACTGTTAACATTTCATGTGGTTACACAACTATTCAACTACACTATCTAACATCCCTACAGGAGAGGTCTGCTATTTTAATAACTGCATCAGGACTGGAGGTTGACACAGAGGAGCCAGGAGGCGTTTTTTCAGAGGCAGTCTACACTCTTATATACCTGGACCTGTGGTTCTGATAAGGAGTATAAACATTAGAGGTATGTACTGTTACAGTACACACATACATCTGTATTATCAGGGCCTCATATTTTCCCTACTGAAGTACACTCTATTCTCTTTCTTACATGAGTGCAGTGTCCAACAACATTAAAGAAAATGAAGCATAAACCTGATGCTGTGTCAAACTAGGTAGAACAGTTTTCTCCCTTTCTTTGTGTCAGGAATTGTCTGGTTTTCTAAGGCTGAAACATGGGAAGCGCTGGCCAGCTCATCTTTATACTAGTTTACACCAGAGGAGACTACCACCCACAGCCTCTGTGTTTGAAAAAAATAAACAGACCAGAACTATGGCTCTTCCATCCATGCTTACATCTCAAGCCACCTTCTGCATCTTTTCTTAGAAGTCCTACCACTATCTGAAATTCAATCTCTTTAAATTGAACTTTTCATCTTGCCTTCCAATTGTTCTCCTCTATCTCTCTTCACTACTAGTTTCTGACAACAGCCATTATGTTTCCTATCTTCATTCCTATATGCTCATTCCTATATTCCTGTAATCTTCTCTTTTTCTCTCCTTTCGAACTATTTCCAGTTTCTTACAAGGTCCCATGCTTCTTTCTTCCTCTTTAATATTTTTCCTTGTTGTCTCTTCTACTAATACCTATTTTTATTTTCATGTCTTCTCTCACCATGATTACTACAACTTTCTCCTGCTCTGATCTAACTGTCTTTCCCTTCTTCCTATTTCAGTTTGTCTAAGTAATGTGTTTATGTTAGGAGAGGAATAGGGTTTAATCTCAAGAGGATTTTCTAAGTCACTTGACTGCATTAGCATCCTTCAGGGAAGTCCATAGTGCTAGGGTGCCTTTCCCATTGGGCAAGATCCATTTAATTTCAAATGCAGATAAAAGCCTTTCCCCTCCCCCTTCCTATCTTCTGTGGATTTTCATTTTGTCATCAATGCACAGCTTTTGCGGGTGTCTTGCTAGCTAGGCTTTCATCTAAAAGCCTGCATAGACGGTTCCAATGTATAATCCAATGAAAGGCAGATTCTTAATGCAATATGTTGGATTTTGAAGTTCCACCTACCATTGCATTGTAAGAATTAATATTTAAATTATTAACAGAACACTTCCAAGGCTGCAGGCAGGAAAAAGAGATCTATGAAGATTGTACTTGTGGGTATATATACTATAACACCACCCAAGGTGAAAGTGCTTTGTTTGCTGACACTTCTTGTGAGCAGTCAGGGTAATGAAATATAGGAAATCTTTGCCATTCATGGTGGATGTTTTCCCACATTCACCGCAAATGGCGAAATTTGCAAATACTGGGAGCAAATCACTGTGAGGGCCAGGCAGCTGCGAGGAACTCACCACAGTTCCAGGCAGCTGTGGGGAACTCACCATAGTTTCAGGCAGCTGCGGGGAACTCACCACAGTTTCAGGCAGCTGCAGGGAACTCACCATAGTTTCAGGCAGCTGCGGGGAACTTACCACAGTTCCAGGCAGCTGTGGGGAACTAACCACAGCTGCCAGGAGACACAGGGGACACTGCAGCTCCTGGCAGCTGCAGTGAATGCCCCTTGGCCCCCTAGGCCAGGTCAGGAGACCCCCCCACAAATACATGGAACCATGAGTCGCAATTCCATGAATTGCGGCCGTCTCTTGTATACAGGAATCTATATAATGTATATAGTGTGGAAGAAGGGAATATAATTGAATATATACTTTGATATTGTGACTACTCTCAAGAACAGAGACAAAAAAGGAGAGTAAAGGGATGACCGGATATGTTCATTTTTCTGGCAGACATGCAAACACACACTCTCTCTCTCTCTGATCGAGGTTTTTGGTTGATAGGTTGCTTAACAGAGCAGTTGGTAACTCTTACAGATATTATTTTTAAATAAAACCGAGACTTTCATTTTGGTGTATTAAGAGCCTATGTCATTAGGAAAATTCTTTGGTTTTGGATAGATTTAATTTACATAGACAACATTCCTTATACATACAAAAAATGAAATGTAGACCACACCCTTGTACTGTTACATCAAAAGGACTAGGATTCATGACAACGTTCTTTAAGTTAATCAAATAGTAGTTGATTAAAATTGTTAAAGTAGCTGCTAACTAGTTCTGTGAAGTAATCTAGATTTGTCTAAAATAATATTGAATGCAGTAAGGTCTCATCAAAATAATTCCCTTCTTTCATAATAAAAAGTGTAAATGTCTGTCTAGATAGCTCAAAACTCTCTGACAAAACAACAAAGCACAGAGCTCAACATGTGGAAAGAGAAGGAAGATGGGTTTTTAACTTATTTTAAAGATTTTAAGAATAATGATGCAATTACTCTGCCAAATCACTATTTTCTAAGGAAGAGAGAAACTGTTCCCTTGTACAGGAAAAAAAAGCACAAAACACAGCTTCTCAATGTTTCAGCTTTTGTTGAGTTAAAAATTAGAAGTTGGCTACAATCCTACGAGTATAACCTATTTCAAAATTAAGCTGTTAGATTTGATGACTAAGACATTTGATGACAAATACTTATTTTTATTTCACTACTAAACAACAACTAGTAGTTTTTAGTATGCAGCTAAATGTGGTTTGTAATGGTGTAGTGCATTCTTTAAGTATCAAAACAATAGATGTGTTTTCAGTGTACATGCTTGCCATGCTTTATGAAAGCTGGCTTATAAATATAAATAACTCAAAAACACTTTCAGCAAAATGTTTCATGTAACATGATTTTTAAAGTTACAATCTGGTAAATGTGTATATTCTATTTTTATACATGTATCATTTTTGTATGTGATGTTAGAAGTATGAAGTGTGGGTCTGTTTCTAATTCTAAATATGCTAATGAGAGTCATTGCTGATACTCCAGAAACTTAATGGCCCAGCGCTCATGGCGTAACAATCTCTGAATAGTTTTGTTTTTCTTGTAAGCCTGGATAGTGGTTAGTCATGTCAAGACATGTGGCCAGGCCACCCAATGCTAGAACCTATTTTGAATCTGGTATTTTTCTGCTCGAGGTGAGAAAAAATTGAACTGAGCACAAAGAATTCCTGCCTTGGGCAAAAGGCATATAAAAGAGAGAAACTGAACAATGCTAAGCGTGGCTAGATTCTAGGAGACCCCCACTTACCACCCAAGATGTCTGCTGGAAACATCTAAGACTGAATGGGGGAAGAATTGGGTCCAAGTTAGGAGGCTGCCTAGCTTGTGAAAGAGATGATTAGAACTGTTAGGGCAGGGGTAGGATACATAAAACCTGGGGGCCAGATCCGGCCTTGAGGCTCAGGGCTCTCTACAGCGATAGAAAGCCTGCATTAGCGTTCCGCTCCTCCTCCCCCCACTGGGCTGGAGCAGACAAAATCTACTAGCCTGAGAAATCTACTAGCCTAGGCCCCTTAGACTGGTGTGTGAGGGAAAAGTGGGGAATGTTTTTCTGCTTCTCCATCAGGGTCAGTGAGAGGGTTTTTTTTTCTTCTCACCTGTGTACAGCCTCCAACAGATTTTTCTTTGCGTCAGCAGCACCTGACCCAAAAAAGGTTCCTCACCCCTGTTTTAGGAGAAGTTGCATGTAATACATTTCTTAGAGTTAAGATTAGCTGGCATGTTTGGTTTATTTTGGTTTAGGTAGTTACTTTGTCTATCTGTTTTCAGTTGCAATCACTTAAATCCTACTTATTATACTTAATCAAACGCTATCAAGCCCAGTGTAAATAACTGTTGCGGTGGGGGAGGTGGGAAGTGATATCTGTGCATATCTCACTTTTGTTGATAAAAAAAGTGAGAAGCTTTTAAAGTTTTTTCTGGGTAAAACTTTTATACAGAGTAAGACACATTTTGGAGGGTTTTGGGACTGTGTTCCTAGGTGCTATCAATGGCCTCATAGCTGAGCCCTTCCAGAACTGAGCTAGTTCAGCGTCTGTGTTGCTCTGCTGTGGGGCTGTTATCCCAACTGTGCCTTGGCTGGTGGAGACCATGTCTTCTGGCCCTGCAGGACAAGGTGCTGGGGTGCCTTGCAGGGCAGGTAGGCAGGCTCAGTTGAGTGACCAGCTCACTGGGTGACAACCCTAAGGGGACCCCTATGATCCAACCTGACAGAATGCTAACAAAGAAAAAAAATAACAAGCAGTCCTGTGGCACCTTAGCCCTAGGGAATTATTTTGAAATACTGCCCTCCCAGGTCAAATTTATAAGTGGAGCATCCACACTAACAAGCCTGTTACTTCAAAATAACAGGTCATAAAACTTGAAATCTGTACTCTTACTTTTCATCAGGAGTAATGCTAATTCCAAAATAATTATTTCGAAATAACAGTATGTGGATGCTATAGTGCTGCTATTTTGAAATAATTACTCCCCAGAGTAATTCGAACTAATTACTCTCCAGTGCTTCCTGGGGCTCTAAGGCCGAGTTATCGTATCCATGTTAATGCAGCCTGCTTCAGACTAATTTCGAGGCTTCACCGTAGCATGGACACACTAGTTCAAATTTGTTAAATCAGGAGTTAAGTCAAATTTACTAAATTTGAAATAGTTTCCTAGTGTAAACGTGGCCTTAGAGACTAACAAACGTGGCCTTAGAAACTAACAAATATATTACAGCCGCCCCCCGAGTTGTGAACAGTCGAGTTATGACCGTTCGCACTTACGATCAAAGCTCCCATAGAGCGGTTGTAAAGGCGGTCCCCGAGTTACGAATGCGACCCGCGTTTATGAACAGCGCAGTCACGTGTAACTCAGTGGGGTCCGAGTTACGAACAGCTCGAGTTACGGCCAAGTGTTTGGTCCGTAACTCGGAGAGAGGCTCTATATCATGAGCTTTCATGGATATTATATTTGTTAGTCTCCAAGGTGCCAAAGGACTACTCATTGTTTTTAAAGATACAGATTAACATGACTACTTCCTAAAAGAAAAAATAAAGACTGCATATTGTTTTAATGCAAAAGATTTAAGAAGTGGATAATATAAATATAGCCACACTTAAAGTTTATCTAGTTTTGTGATTAATATTAATGAATACAAAGAGAATGAGGTATCAAAATGTTCAATGTGGAATGAGACTTTATTTTGTAAAGTGCTACAGCACTTACCCACCACAGGAGATGCAAGTTTGGCTTTTAGCATTTATGGGCAATATTCTCAAGTGGTATAAACTGGCTTAGCTCTCCTCAAGTTCAATAAAGCTATGGAGTATTAGACTAGTTGATAATCCAGCCATCTGAGCTTGGTCACGTGCACTGATAGAGTGGAACATGTGACAGGACTGTATGTGCATAGGGATGCAAGAATTAATTAAAACTCTGATAAACATTAAGAAGTAAAGATCTTATTCTGAACACACTTACATTGGCTTTCTAATGCCATAACTCCATTAGTTTCAATGGAGTCGCTGCTAATTTACACAGGTGGAAGATCTGGATTATTTTTTATTTCTCTTGGTTTTAAATGCATGTAACTTGAGTGTTGTTGTTTGCTTGTTTAACTTCACAACCGAAGGTCTTGTGCAAAACCATCACTGGTTTTTTGCTGAAATACCTTGACAGTAAGAACACAAACTGTTATTACTGGAGTATTTCACTGAAAAAGTAAACATTTTTTTCTTTAATTGAGAAAATTTGTTTAATCAATAAAGTGAAAACGTCTGCAAAAAATTAGATATCTATAAATTCTACCACTCTACTGCACAGTTCGACACACTACACTGTTCTCTTCACTGCTCTCCTCCTGACTGAGAAAACATTTAAAGACAGACCTTCAGGTGGTGTAAATTGACATAAACCAGCAAGAGGCAATAAGTAACCTGTTGGCCGGATGCAGTTCACCAGGGTTAGCCCTGGCAGGCTGCCAATTCTTTTATTTGTATGTCCCCTGCTGGTTGTGGATTGCCATTTCCACACAATCAGAATGGTGGAAAGCAGCATGGACTGGGACATCACTTCGGTTGGATGGGAATGGTGATCCATGGCCAATAGGAGTTTCAAGCAGCTGTGTCTGCTGACATGCAGGTACATAAAATGGCATCGGTCTGCCAGGGACAAACCCTAGTGAACCGCCTCTAGCTTATGGTCCACCCCTGGTAAAGTCCTATTGAAATCAATGAAGCTATATTGAGATCAACAAACTGAGGCTCTGGCCCACTGTATTTTGTTTGAGAATCTTAGTTTTATCTGTTAAGGCCAATTTTCCTGAATAGAAAATCTGTACCAAAAGAAGAATCTGAAATTTAAAGAGGTAATTTCAAACTCGGTATAACCTAAAAATACCACTGGACTTGACTGATTACACAAACTGCTTTTATAGGATTTGGCTGTATTTCTTTTCTGCTAAGGGTGCCAACTTTGGCAATTGCTGCCTCCAAAAAAGCAGGATTTGGCCCAATTTAAGAAATACTACTCATGACCAGGGGCGGATATAGGGCAGGGCAAACGGGGCGGCCACCCCGGGCCCCGCGCTTCAGAAAGCCCCACGCATGCGCCGTGGCGCTGCTGTACATGCGCATGGCGTCACTGCGCATGTGCCGTGGCAAAGGGGGGGCCCCGCAGAATTATGCTGCCCGGGGCCCTGCAAAATGGTCATCTGCCCCTACTCATGGCAATGATCATAGAGTAAGAAGAGATTAGAAAGACACAGACAGGATGTGAAGACCCTAAGAGGGCTGATATTTCTGTGACTGTAGCACAGCTCTACCCATGAAATATGCTGGAAAGATGTTAACATTACTCATGTTTTTAAACAAGTACAGGAACATATTAGAAGCAGTTATATTTTTAACTTGAGTGCCATTAAGAATGGTGTTCACTAGCATCAAACTAAATGCTAGGGGGTTATTTTACAATGTCCAGAAATGCAGGAAGCAATTACTAGTTTACGTAAATGCTGTACCTGAAGCCATTAGTGTTAATTAGCTCCGTCTGTTGTCTTTTATGTGTTTCTATTTCCACATTCAGTTGCAGGTTATTTAGGTCTCTTGTTCTTGTAAATTTCTTCTTGTCTTTTCCTTTTCCCTGTGGATCTGATTAATGCCCACTGAACCCAGTGGAAATACTTCTAGTCACTTCAGTTGAAGCCTATTGTCTCTGTTCCACAGATCAGCCAAAAGTGATGATTACTGAATAAAGATAATAATGAAGATGCACTTTCAAAGCCATAGGAATAATTATTTGAATTTCTATTCTGTAGTGCCCCTCTTTCAGTATCATCAATAAAATAAGCCTCCTCACTTTTATGACAGGTAAATTATGTTTATAGCTTTTTTTACACATGCACAAGAGGGTAGGGCCCAACCTCTCAGAAGTGTGTGCTCATAATGGATAGGCCCATGGATCTAATGTTCAGAGGTACTAAGCACCCTTAACTCCAGAAAAGTAAATAGGATTTTAATCTTTTCAGAGACTTTTCTTCCAGCTTCTTGCCCTGAGACATACGAGTAGCTATTCTTCAGGGCAGTTTCTTGTCTGTGGGGAGTTTGTGCTCTAGGTGTAAGATGAGATGACAGGTGGGTACAACAGATAGATGAAGAGAAGTGCAAGGTAACAAGATGATATTGATCAGCATAGGAATAACTACCAAGGAGGAAGAACGATACACTATTACCTCTGGCTGAGTCTAGACTGGCAAGACTTTGCGCAAAATCTTGCCGCCTGTCTAGACTGGCCGCAAGTATTTGCGCAAGAACACTGACTTTGTACTGTACAAAATCAGTGGTTCTTGCGCAAATACTCCGACGCTCCTGCTCAGGGATAAGCCCTCTTGCGCAAATATTCTTGCACAAGAGGGCCAGTGTAGACAGACAACTTAATTTCTTGCGCAAGACAGCCCGATGCCTAAAATGGCCATCGGAGCTTTCTTGCGCAAGAGTGTCTTCTCTGGGCACAGATGCTTTTGCTCAAAAGCAAATCTTTTGCGCAAAGGCACATGCTAGTATGTACGCTCTCTTGCGCAAATACTTTTAATAGAAAAACTTTTCCATTAAAATATTTGCGCAAAATCATGCCAGTCTAGACGCAGTCTCTCAGAAACAGATTCAGGTGAGAAGTGTTGCTGGGCAAAATTGAGACTTCAGTTATCACATTGGCTTCTGTGGAGTCACTCAGTAGAGTACACTGGTGTAATTAAGATCAGAAGCCACCTCAATGTAAAATCAATACACTGTGGACACCTGGAAGGAACACACTACTACTTTAAACAAAATACAGGACTATGTAGCACTTTAAAGACTAACAAGATGGTTTATTAGATGATGAGCTTTCGTGGGCCAGACCCACTTCCTCAGATCAAATAGTGGAAGAAAATAGTCACAGCCATATATACCAAAGGATACAATTAAAAACAATGAACACATATGAAACGGACAAATCACATTTCAGAACGGAAGGGGAATGCAGGGGGGTGGGGAGAAGGAAGGTGAATGCCTGTGAGTTAATGATATTAGAGGTGGGGAAGGGTAGATGTCTGTGAGTTAATAGTATTAGAGGTGATAATTGGGGAAGCTATCTTTGTAATGGGTAAGATAGCTGGAGTCTTTGTTCAGCTGCATCTCCCTTCTGTTCTGAAATGTGATTTGTCCTTTTCATATGTGTTCATTTTTTTTAATTGTATCCTTTGGTATATATGGCTGTGACTATTTTCTTCCACTATTTGATCTGAGGAAGTGGGTCTGGCCCACGAAAGCTCATCATCTAATAAACCATCTTGTTAGTCTTTAAAGTGCTTCATAGTCCTGTATTTTGTTTCAGCTATACCAGACTAACACGGCTACATTTCTATCACTACTATTTTAGTGATAATACTCAAGACAGTCACGGAAGTTGTCTGCAGATATCAGGTTGATGTGTTTTCAAGAACCTGAAGACTAGCAGACTACATTCAGAGACTAGGCAGTCTGCAGAGGCCATGAAGTAATGAAACAGGAGCATATTTAACTGATTTGATGTAAGTGCATGTTCTGGGGTTATCAGAGGCAATGTGTGTGTGAGAAGATTTCCTCACAACATGAATGAACGAGTACTTACTACAGAGAAGCCTTAATGTTACTGTCCTTGTACAATTTGGATGTGTGTGAAATGACTGACACTGCACCACGCTGCATGGCAAACGACAGCGCTTATATCATCATACAGAAAGTAACACTTTGATTAAGGCAGAGAACTCCATTCAGAATTTACAGTCTGAACTCTGCTATATTGTATGACCCAAACCAGGCAGTGAAGTCAGTTCTTCCCATCACCACCCATTAACCATAGCTAGAGTGTTGACTGAAGAAGTTATAATATAGTCACAGAACTCTTATGTCAGTAGAAAGTGAAGTACTAACACCACAAGGAGGACAGAGTGAGACTGTTACACAGCATAGCGAGACAATCACATATTCCCTTCTGTTCTCTCCAGGGACAGGCAAACAACCTCATAGGAGGCCATTTTGGCAATATCCAAAATCTTCTGCTTTCTTTGACCCCACTCAATCTGGTGTTAGCCTCTGTGTTCTACATAAGTACCATGAGCTGCTGCTTGCTAGTTCCTGTAGATCAGGCTGTCAGCCTCCTTCACTATTCTTGATCAGGAGGTTTCAGTGACATGTCTGTAGGACTTCCCCAGTATAGTTGGTGTTGCTGTGGAGTGGATCTATTTTTTCTTTTTTGAGAGGTCTGACTGGGGGTATCTGCTCATCCATCCTGAGAGCACTCTAATGCAGCGTCATGTGTTGTCCATCCTGTTTAAGATGCATATGAGGCTTCTAGGCAGGTTCATACTGTCTTTATGCTGATGACACCAATCTCTGTGTCTCCTGACACTTTTGGTGAACAGAGGCTTGTCCAGTATCAGAGTGAACATGGAGCTCAGGTGAAGTTCCGGTTCCATCCAGGGATGACTGGGATATGATTGTGCTGCTGGGGAAAGCAACTAGAAAAAATGGTGATTTATGTCAGTCCCCTTAACTGAGGAAGCTTTTTTGCATTCCTTAGCCGGATGAGGATTGATTTAGATTTTGTGATGTGGGGCTGTTCTCCTTGCCTTCGTCAAATTGGGATTAGGCTACTGCAGTGTGCTCTGCATGGCACTATACTATTCGCCAACTTAAGTTTATAAAGTTTGCTGCTGGTTTGTCATTAAGTGAAAGTTCATGAAGAGAACACTAAATATTGGTGCTCCAAGAAATGTTAGTTTCTGGGTGGAATTTCAGATGTTGTTTTTGACTTCCAAAGTTTTTGGTCACACTTTGTGTTAAGATTTCATTTATAAATGATTTATGAAGAGTTTTTAAAATAAATTGTTAGACATGATTAAAGAGTCTAGCAGCTAATTAGGGTGCTTACAAATATAGTTCTTTCTGTTGCTGTGCTTATAATCTTTTATAACAGATTACTAATGTTCTTAACATGTTTATAACATCTACTAATCATTTACTAACTCTGTATAGGGGACTTTAATATAAAGTTTGGCCAAGTTGTCTATGGTAGTTGTGATTACTTACTATGAGTGAGCTAACAGATGTCAGGTTTAGGAAGCTGTTGGCAGGGGATTTTCCATGAGCAATTCTGGAAACTCCTTCCTTCCTTCCTTCCTTGATCCTTAAGCCAGGATTTCTTGACCTTCAGGTCACATTGTGAGAGTTATCTATTCTCTCTAACATGGACTGGCTTGTTACAGGGTCTTATATAGGGTGCTTTCTTAATTACTAAATTGGCAATTTGTTATATTAAATGAGCTACACTGTAAAGTAGCTAGCTATTGGTGCTAGTCTCCTCATTAAAAGATACAGGAGGAGTAGTTTGTATTTTTAGTGTTTGTTTGGATGTTTAGTCTACAAACAGTTTTGTCCAGTGGACAGACCATTGGAGTGGAGCTTGGAACACGAACGTTCTACTCCCAACTTTGCTGGTGACCTTGGACAAGTCATGTCACCTGTCTGCCTCAGATTCCTCATCTGTAAAATATTTGCTTTCTTTGAAAAGTGATTTGAGATCTAGAGATTAAAATTACTGACAGTGAGGTGTTATTACCAGAGGTTGGGAACGTGTTGTTAGATGTCTAGCTAAACTGTTTGCAAATTGAAAGTTTATGATGAAGTTAAAATATGAAGGTACTGCTTTAGAAGCCTAGGGAACATGTAAAATAGAAGAAAAGAAAGATAACAAATTAATGGTGTTTTTCTGTATTTAACATTTATGCCATCTGATACCTGTATTTAGCTTGTATGTGAACAAATTATGCTAAATTATGTGAGTAGATTATGAAAGGACCAGGAGGATCCAAGAATATGAAGAGGGAACAGCAGGTTCATATAATGAATGCAATTTTTTTTTGCTAAAAGCAAAAATGTACCATCCAAGACTATGCAATTATGTATGGAATTTATACTCCTATATCAGCTTGTCCTCTCCTCCAAAGAGTACATGGATTACAAAGGCACATATAGGAAAAATAATGCAGATATAAGCAATAATGTATAAGGTGGAGGGATATCATACTCATATTACTGCAGAACTACTACAATAAGCAAAGTAAATATTGGGGAAAGCATTTCCCATATTATGATTGTCAGGTGCAGACTACTATGAAGAACTTAAACCTCAATCAAGTTAGAATATTTATAGAAATATTAGCTAACCTTTCAGATAAGAATAAGGCAACATATTTTACATGGATTTACTAAGGATTTTAAGAGTATGTGCACATGTCTAAGAATATTATTTTTGTGCTATTTGATGAGGCATCAAGAATCTATTTTACATTTGATTTCACAAGAAAATGATCTATTTTATATTTGAAGGATATCATAAGAAAATGAAGCTGACCATCTGAACAACTGTCTTTTAATAGAGAACTTCATCACAAAACTTATGTTTCCAAATTATTGAACTCTGACACTTTATTTTTAGTACTTGTAAAGCATTATATACACCTCTGGCATTCTATGAATAATATTAATAGCTATTAATAATAATAGAGATATAACTTAGATCAATGAGCACTTCATGATGTAATATATTGTGTGCTGCAATGATCCATCATGGTTCAATGGTCAGGACACACTGATGACAAAATTAAATAGGAAACAGCCTTTTGGATTGCAGTAGTACTGGTGAGCACAAAAGATGTCACATTTTCTATTACTCTGACAAAGATCTCCCTCTGGACTGTCAAATATCATATAAAATATTCAAAATATACAATATGCAATGTAGGGGCAAATACAAGGCATGCAATTCAGTGTGCTACATTATCTTAATGATTTCTGTCTTGTTGATTCTGCTAATACAACCAATGGAGAAAGACTAGCACATATTTTAAAAGAATAGTAGTTGGGAGCTATGAGCTACTTTTAAAAGGAAGTTTGCAATTCTTTGAAACAAAAGTTATTAGTTTTTCAAAGATACATAAATAGTTAGCTGATAGCCACAGGAAAAACGGCAATTTAACTCTTTAGAAAGAATGCTCTGAAGATGAGAATGCTAAGGAATATGGGGCATATAAAATCATCAATAAACTTCTTACATTTTTTGATGATTTGATTAAAGCATCCTTAGATATGTAACAACCTACACTGTTAGCCATATGGCATTGTTTCATTTTTAATTTAACATGACAATCCGAATGACTTACATTATTCAACTGGATACTGTTTTCTGATGTACATTCTGTTTTAGCAGTGTTTTACATCCACTTTGCACTGAAATCAGAGACTGCATAAGTGAAGCACAGTGGAAAGTCGGGTACAAGTTAATCAATAAGCCACTTAAATTTTGCTAGAGGAGTATCATTTCAGTTTTTCTTCAACAGGACAATCTGAATAACTTTCACCCATTTACTATGGTTTTCTGCTGCATGTGATGATAGGTGATTGGGGACCAATGACTGACAAGGATAAAAACTTGAAAATTTTTCCTGTCTCTTGTGGTTCCAACCACAAGCTTTGGATTTTAGAATCTAAGAATGTCCCTTTCCAGTACAACCAGGTACAGGTTGCACCTCCAAAATCCTGGACTCTCTGGTCTGGCAACATCTGTGGTCTGGCAGGAACTCGAATGCTCCTGAAGCAGAGAGTCTGGGAGCCTAAGGACAGGCGGGTCAGTCGGGTTGGACATCAGAGTCGGCAGCCCGGCTGGGGGCAGCACAGTACTGGGGATGAAGCAGGAGTCCTCTAGCAGCCCCCAGGAGTGCGGGGCTGAGGTTGGAGCCCTGGAGCTTTTCCTGGCTGTGCGGGGCCAGGCCTGGGACTGCGTGGGGCCAGGATCGGAGCCCGGTGGCTTTCTCTGGCTGCGCGGGGCCAAGGCTGGGGATCTGTGGAGCCGGGGTCAGAGCCCCACGTTTTTCCCGGGCAGCGCAGAACCAGGGCTGGTGCTGCATGGGGCCGGGGTCAGAGTCCCAGCCCCACAGCTGTTCCTGGCTGCACAGAAATGGAGCCCCACAGCAGGAGCTGGAGCCTGTGCCACCCAGAGAGCCAGCAGTAGCTGGGCAAGCAGCCCAGCCATGTTGGGGTGGGGGGCGAAGGTGCTAATTGTTCTTATTAACCTCTTATAACATGAACAATCTATTCACTGTCTTTTTTTCCTCCTTTTTCTCCTTCTTTCTCCCCCCCATCCTTATTTATTCTTGGATCTGGACTTTTAATACTCCAGTCATCTGAAGGAGCAGGGTTTGCTAGATTATTCATTGTTTTTTAAGTTTTTCCAGTTAGGGTACATCTACACTAGCCCCCTAGTTCGAACTAGGTAGGCTAACAAGGGTGACCAAAATTGCAAACGAAGTGCGGGATTTAAATATCCCGTGCTTCATTAGCATGTTCCTGGGCGGTCGCCATTTTGGAAACTGACTAGCCCGCGTCTACACACGGCAGAGAAGCGCAATTCCGAAATAAACCCCTTAGTTCCATGTGGTTTAACTGTTAATTCCATGAGGTTTTACTGTTAATCCGAACTAAGGGGTTTATCTCGGAATCGCGCTTCTCTGCCACATGTAGATGCGGACAGTTATTCTGGGCTAGTCAGTTTCCAAAATGGCAACCACCCGGGAACATGCTAATGAAGCACGGGATATTTAAATCCCGTGCTTCATTTTCAATTTCGGTCACCCTCATTAGCTTCCCTAGTTTGAACTAGGAGGCTAGTGTAGGCATACCCTTACAGACTAACTCAGCTATCCCTCTGAAGCTTTTAAATCTCAGTGTCAGTGAGTAACATAATCTAATAATCTCAATATGTTGCAGGAGAAGAGAACAATATAAGTTTATGCTTTCTCTTGTTTTTAATCCTACAGATTTTCTTACAAACATCTAGATTTGTATATGAAGCCTATGTTTATTTCTACTAAGCTGTGAATGTTTGTAAACTGAAGCCATTAAATATGTGTAAATAGTAGAGGCAAAAACAGTTTTATTTATTTGAAATTAGTTCATTATTTATGACACTGTAGAATACTGAGGTTTGTTACACAATGGCTGCGTCTAGACTGGCATGATTTTGTGAAAATACTTTTAACGGAAAAGTTTTTCTGTTAAAAGTATTTCTGCAAAAGCGTGTCAAGATTAGCACGGATGCTTTTGCACAAAAAGTGCTTTTGCGCAAAAGCATCCATGGCCAGTCTAGACGTGATTTTGCCCAAGAAATCCCCAATCGCCATTAGGAATTTTTTTCACAAAACAGTTCTTCCCTGTCTACACTGGCCCTCTTGTACAAGTACTTATGTCGGATCCGCAGTTACGAATGGGGCTTTTCTCGCCCCGGAGGACTGGAGCGGCGGGACGCCCAGATGCACTGCAGTACTGCTGCCCCCGTCCTCCGGGGCGAGAAAAGCTGCTCCACGTCTCCCTGGTCTGCTGGGGGGGAAGCCCCCCCCAGCAGACCAGGGAGACCGGGAGCAAAGCCGTGGAGCACGCCCGCAGCGGGACAGCCCGGGCGCGCCTGGGCTGTCCCGCTGCAGGCGTGCTCCATGGCTTTGCTCCCCGTCACCCTGCAGACCAGGGAGACCGGGAGCAAAGCCCCGGGCGGGACAGCCCGGGCGCGCCTGGGCTGTACCGCTGCGGGCGTGCTCCGCGGCTTTGCTCCCCGTCTCCCTGGTCAGCAGACCAGGGAGACGGAGCAAAGCCGTGGAGAACGCGGGCGGTCCCGCCACCCACGTCTCCCTGGTCTGCTGGGGGGGGTGCAGCTAGTGCCTCCTCTCCCCCCCCAGCAGACCAGGCTTTTCTTGCCTACGCCTGGGGTAGAGCAGCTGGGGCGCTGCCGGGTTGGTCCCGCAGCGCTGCTCCTCGGCGCTACTGTACCAACCCGGCAGCACCCCAGCTGCTCTGCCCCAGGCGTCCTGATTCAGCCGCTGCTGGTCAGTTTCAGCAGTGGCTGAATCAGGACGCCTGGGGCAGAGCAGCTGGGGTGCTGCTGGGTTGCTCCAGTAGTGCCGAGGAGCGGCGCTACTGGAGCAACCCAGCAGCACCCCAGCTGCTCTGCCCCAGGCGTCCCCAAGTCAGCTGCTGCTGAAACTGACCAGGGGCTGACTACAGGAAGCCCGAGGCAGAGTTGCTTTGCCCCGGGCTTCCTGGAATCAGCCGCTGATCAGTTTCAGCAGCAGCTGACTTGGACGCCTGGGTTTCTTAAGTTGAATCTGTATGTAAGTCAGAACTGGCATCCAGATTCAGCCGCTGTTGAAACTGATCTGTTTCAGCAGCGGCTGACGCCAGTTCCGACTTACATACAGATTCAACTTAAGAACAAACCTACAGTCCCTATCTTGTACGTAACCCGGGGACTGCTTGTATTCTTGTGCAAGAGGGCTTTTTCCCCGAGCGGGAGCATGAAAGTGTTTGCGCAAGAAGCACTGATTTTGTACATTACAAAGTTAGTGCTCTTGCACAAATTCAAGCGGCCAGTATAGACAGCTGGCAAGTTTTTGCCAGTCTAGACGCACCCAATATGTTTTGGAGGAGTAACGTTAGTCTGTATTTGTAAAAATAATGACCAGTCCTGTGGCACCTTAAAGACTAATAGATTTATTTGGGCATAAGCTTTTGTGAATCAAAACCACTTCTTCAGATATGTTATCCACAAAACAAAATTAAGTTTGACTCATTCTGCAGTCATAACTTAGTTGGTGGACATTCTTCTTTAATAAATTGCAGAATTTCATCCACAATGCTTAAAATGCAGGGGCACTGCCTTGTTTACTAGCTGATCCTATAAAAATGGTGAGAGGCACTTTATGCACCTTGGTACTATTTCTCTCTAATAAGCTGTTTTGAGCATTGGTGTGGCTACACATGTATTTGTATAACAAAGATATTCAAACACATTCTTGGCATATTAAAGTCTGAGAATTAAAATACAAAAGCTGTAGGAGTTTATGTATGGTAATAACCATCCAGAACATTTCAACTAAAATAATGTAAAATTTGCTTTCTTCAGCAAATTGTTTTTTACCCAGTAATTGACCGTCAACAGCAAACCATTTAGCGATGCAGTGACCTAGTAATATTTTTGTAAGGAAAAGGACCCAAAATTATCCATACAGTACCCTGGATTTGCACATTAATTTGCATGTGACATGGCATGATAGAGCCACCACAAAAACTGATGATTTTGGACATGCTGAAGTATGACACACCGCGCATTTGTGCTCTTCAAGTGTAGTTGACCGTCTCAATTGCTTATCTGGCATGGAGGTCCATAAAATGCACATCAATATTTATAGATTCACTGACTCCTAGAGGTTAAGGCCAGAAGAGACTATTATGGCCATCTAGTCACATGTCCTACATAATTCAAGAATTAATTTCACCCAGTAATTCTTGCATTAAGTCCAGAACTTCTAGTTTAGCTGGTGCATATCATTCAGAAAAACATCTCACGTTTATTGGAACATTTCAAATGATGGACATTCCACCACTATCCTTGGTGTATTGTTTTAATGACTAATTACTTACACTTCTAAAATATGGATTTTATTTCTAGTCTGAATTTGTCTAAACTGAACTTCCAGCCACGTGATCTCGTTATGCCTTTGCCTTCTTGATTCTTGCAGATGAGCATCAAGTGACCTTTAGTCTTCTTTTTGATAAAATAAGTACGTTTAACATAAGTCTCTCATTGTAAGGCAAATTTTCCAAATATCAAATCCTTCTTATAGATCTTTTTTGAATACAGTCAAATTTTTCAATATACTTTAAAAAGTGTATTCATGAGAATTGGACCCAGTGTTCCAGTAATGGATCGCTGTTTATCTGAAATGTTATCTCTGACCTTACTGCCTTGGGCGACCCAGCCAGAAGCGTGAACTCCAGACAGCATCATTCTCAGGATCATAGGATTGCTTAGGCTGCTCCACCACATAAGGATCACAATCTAATGGAGCAGATCAATTGAGAGGCACTGGTGGAAAAATTCTCCTTAAATCTGGATGCACACCAAAATTTGTTGCCATACTCCACTCCTCCATGACAACACATCTATAGAGGGTGTCAACAGGGCTGGCTTAAGGTTATGAGGGGCTTAAGGCTAATGGGCTGGAGAAAGGCCTAAATATGAATTACAAATTGCAAAAATATTTATGAAGTCATCAAACATTCATAAATACATATTTATATATTACCTATGTAATATTAACAAATTCATTCTACTCTCACTGCACTCAATTTTACAAACAATTTTCTTTCCCTAACTTTAGAGAAGGCAAAGTCATGAATGATGGATGCTTTGCTGTCTTTCTCTAGGTCTCCTTCCTTCTAGGTAGTAGAGTGCTCATCTACGAGGATGAATGAACACTGAAACGTTCCCTCCCCATCCTGCTCACCTTTCAATCTTGTGCTTTTACCCTCAGTTCTCTACCTGGACCACCGTGCAAAGTGAAAGCCCCGTTGCAGGTGTTTCCCCCAAATTATTGATTCTATACCACATCCCCATCTCACGCTGATTGCTGTCTGTTTTTTATTATATATTGAATAAACCACTCAGGGTAAAATCCACTGAAGTAGAGGAAATAGTAGTGGGAAAATTACATTTGCTGACACTGTATTTTACGTTGTGTTGGTCTGAAAGCTGATTTCCAGTGTTGTACTGGCTGAGAACAATGAATGATTGTTTTCACGGTGAACCCAAATATTATTTGTGGGATGATGTCCAATTTGTATAGCTAATCTCTAGTGATTCACCACATCAGGCCATTCAGTCACCAAGTTCTTCCACAATTAGAAACATAGAATAGAATCACAAGACTGAAAGTGACCTTGGGAGGTTGTCTAATCTGGTCCCTTACACTCAGGGCAGGACTATCTAGTCTAGATTACGTGATCATCAGCTCTGACATGATATAAGGTTTAAGCATGAGTTCTGTGTGCAGTGCATCAGCTACAGTTTGTATTTGTTTGTTTTAAGCTTTATGTTAAAAAAAAAGTAACAGCTAGAAATCACACAGACCTTTAGATGGTTGCCCAGGTTATAACATTTAGCATTTTTGTACTGTGTTAGCTCTTCAAAATCAGTGTAGAAACGTTAAACTTAATCTAAAGCCTTTCAGCTTTTGAATGACTAGGATTGACAAAAGAGAACTATTCCCTGTTGTGTTCTCTGCCTCCATGAACAAAAAGACTTCACTGAAAATTAGAATCTTAAAAGAACCTTTAAGGATCTTTCAGAAGAACAGTGCAAGCTGCTGTAGTGATACCCATCAGGTCTGGTGTTTGTTTTCTAGGCTGCCGTAGAATGAGGGATCGAGCTGACCTTGCTTATTTTTCCCCCTTAAAATACTCAAATTTGAGGAGGAAAGTGAATGAGATTCTGATTATCTAGGTCTGAAAAATCAGAAGGGACCAAAATCTATTCTCATGCAAAAATTTGCTCTCATGGACCCTGGACTAAAGTTAATAAGGCCCCAAAGGTGTAATTGTCAACAGGAATTGGCTTTTGTTCTCATTCCTTCTTGAATCACACTCATTCCATGCTTACCCAGCATCTTCCACTTGGTATAAGGTATTTTGAGTTGGGGCAGAAAAACAAGGATTAACTTCAGAGTTATTTAGCTTTGAGTTTTTACAATGAAACTCTAAAGAAATCAAATGTGAGGAACTTTTATATGGCTTGAACTGGTAGAGACCAGAACCCTGTCTTAGGCCTATTCAGCTAGTCTTTCTATCATAGCCTACTAAGAAGTGAATTTAAAATCCTTGAGGGAGATCCTGGAGAGGGAGAAACCTACCACATTGTGTGTTGAGCTTCTTCCAGTGCTTTGTAACTCCTTAAATGTAAAAAGAGGTGTGGAACTAGGTTGAGCCTAAGGAAAGAACTTGGGGTACGTCTACACTACAGCGCTAGTTCGAACTAACTTAGTTCGAATTAGTTAATTCGAACTAAGCTAGTTCGAACTAACGCATCTAGAACTAAAAACTAGTTCGAACTAGCGTTTTGCTAGTTCGAACTAGCAAGTCCACATTGAGTGGACTCTGAACAGGGCTTAAGGATGGCCGGAAGCAGTGCTGGCAGGGCATCAGAGGAGGACTTAGAGCGTGGAGATGCTGTCTCAGGCTAGCCGAGGGCTGCGCTTAAAGGGTCCCGACCCCCACCCCGGACAGACAGTTCTCAGGGGTGCCCCGCTTACAAACCAGTCCTGGCTTGGAGTGCCCGAAGTACCCACACTGGGCACATCACACCACTCGGCCATCAGACCGGCTGCACTTGCCGCATGCTGCCATCTGGGGAGAGGGGACAATCGGGGGGCTGCAGGAGAGCTTCCACCCCCAGAACCCGCAGAGCCAGCCCAGTCCTCCCCATCGGGGGCTCGTGCCCCATTCCTCCCTCACCTCCTTCCACTTACCCTTCCCTAGCCCCCCTTCTTATTGATGTACAAAATAAAGGACACATGTGTTCAAAAATAGAAACTCTGTTTATTTAACAAAACTCGGGGAAACTGGGAAAAGGAGGTGGGAGAGGGGAAGAGAGAGGCTGGGAGAGGGGAGGGGGAAAACTGGGAGGAGGGAGCTGAAAGGGGGAAGCAAGGGAAAGGAGGGGGTGGGGAAACTGAAGGATCAGGGGTGGGGGTCTCGCCGGGCCGACCGCCTCCCAGTACAGCGAGGGAGGGGGCCTCGGCGTCCCCGGGGCGATGGGGTGGAGGGTGCGGAGGTTGAGGTGGGGGGTGTGGACATTGAGGAAGAGGTTGTGGGGGTTGAGGAGGGAGAGGTGGGAGGGGGAGCAGGAGTGGGAGGAGGGACAGCAGTTGGGGGGACAGCTGGTGCAGGATCAGCACGGGGCACCATGCTCTGCAGCAGGAGCTGCAGGTTGGTGCTCAGCCCTCGGACCTCAGACAGCAGCTCGTGGCGGACCTGCAGGTCTTCCTGCATCCATGACCGTAGTGTGCGGTGCACGGCTTGCAGGGCCCCAAGGTGCTGGTCCCAGTATTCCTGCTCCGTGCTGGCAGTCCGGAGCAGGCCGCGGGTGCGGGAGCATGTCCCAGGCGGGGTGGTGCGCCCTGCACGAGCAGCTGGTGCAGCTGTAGAGAAAGAAGAGAAGGGGTCAGTTCTCCCTGGGGACGCAGAGGATGATGCCCAGCCCCCTCCCCAACTCCGCAACGTGAGGGTGACCATGTCCTGCACCGTCACAGCCGCTGTGCTTGTACAGAGGCCATGGTCAGGATGTCTGGCTCTCCCCGGGACTGGAAGCTGCCCCAAGACCGCACCCATGTCCCTGTGCCATGTATAGTGTGGCCGGGGCGGTGGGGGGAAAGGGGAGATGTCCCCTGCCTCCGTGTAGAGGGGACATGTGAAGGGAAATCATCCTGCTGGGTCCTGCCCCGGGGTCGGGAGCATGTCACGTCTCTTTGCACAAGCATGTGCCTATTGGGCAATGGCCCCTGGGTGTCACGCAGCTGGAGCCACCTGCCCAAGGGTGGCATGGCACGTGCTCGCACGTGTACAGGTGTCTGCGTGATCCGTGGAAGGCATGGCCCACGCGCGCGGTCCCTGGTCTCCCTGCCACCTCCCCCCCCGAACTACTTAATTCAAACTACTTACCCGGTACGGTCTCCCTGGACGACCCTGCCGACTCCGGTGCTGGGACATCCTGCGGTGGCCCCTCCGGTGTGCCCGGGTCAGGGCCCTCCAGTCCCGGCTCGCTGTCCCCCAGGCTGGCACGGACCGCCCTGCCCCCCAAGAGTCGGTTGAGGGCAGAGAAGTAGGGGCAGGTGGCAGCCCCTGCTGTGGCGCCACCCCTGGTGGCCCTGGCGTACGCCTGGCGCAGCTTTTTAATTTTAATGCGCACCTGCTCCTGGGTGCGCCTGTGTCCCCTGGTGGCCATGGCGGCTGCTATGCGCCCATAGACGGCCGCATTCCTCCTCCTAGTGCGGAGATCATGGACGTTGGGGGCCTGCCCCCAAACCTCAATGAGGTCCATGACCTCCGCACTAGTCCAGGAGGCCGCGCGCCGTCTACGGCCCCTGGCTGGCCCCTGGGTGCTGGGGGACTGGGCAGGGGACATGTCACTCCCACTGGCTGCCTGGCTCATGGTGGGGCCACTGGTTCGGGGCAGAGACTCCTGGCAGGGCTGGCTGACTCCAGTGCCGTCTGGCCAGAGTCTACCCCTTTAAGGGCCCGGGGCTGGGGGAGAGGAGAAGAGTTTTCCTGGTTGTGCCCAGAGAGGCCACCAGGGGGAACCTGGGAAGGGCTAGCCTCCCACTAGTTCGAACTAAAGGGCTACACAGCCCTTAGTTCGAACTAGCTAGTTCGAACTAGGCGTTAGTCCTCGTAAAATGAGGTTTACCTAGTTCGAACTAAGCGCTCCCCTAGTTCGATTCAAATTCGAACTAGCGGAGCGCTAGTGTAGCACCTATTAAAGTTAGTTCGAACTAACGTCCGTTAGTTCGAACTAACTTTGTAGTGTAGACATACCCTTGGTTATTTGTGCATCCTGGTACAAGGACAAAAAAAAACCCACCACAAAACAACCCTGGTTTCTCTGATGTTTAATACAGTTCAATATAGTATTGAACACAGTGCATCATAAATTTGAAGCCCCTTGATGGAAGTTCTGTAAGAGTTAAAGTACTGGTAGTCAGAATGGGGTGTTTTGCTTTTCCTAATGTGTGGGAATTCGTTCCTTACACATGGGACAGGGGCAGAGGCAATAGTTCTGGCTGGAGCTCGATGGAATGTACGCACGTTATGTGCAAGCTTCCAACCCAATTCCTCTGGTACTACCTCTTCTTACCATTACTCTCTTGTCCTGTCCTCCACAGGTACTTACTAATTGTCCAGCAATGGACCCAGCACATACAGAAAATGATGGTGACAACACTAGGACCAAGGAGGCATCATCTCAGAGCCGTCTGCCAGCCTTGAGGGACACAGGCATAGCAATGGAGCGTTGCGTCCCTCTGACAGCTAAACTGAGCTCCAGGGAAATCAGAGATGGGAGTATTTGGTGGTGGTGGGCGCAGACAATGCCTGCTCGAACTACATCCACAGCTGGTATTGGTTCCTGTAGTAACAGTAATTTTAGGGTCCGGTCACCACTGTTGGCCAGATATCTGGCAGTGTGTTCCTGGAGCAGTGCAGGGAGAGACTCAGAATGGAGGGAACGGAAATAACAGGCTGCTGCCGACAGCAGGCTGAGCTCCTTCTTAGCAACAGGAGGATGCTTTGCCTTTCCTGCTGGCAGGAGCACTCCAGGATCCAGCAGGGCTACGTGAAAAAATGAGCTGGCCTGGCCTTTTGCCTACTGCCTTACCAGTAGGGCCTAAACAATAGGAAGGCCTAAGGCAGTGGCTCTCAAACCACCCATGATGACAAAATGGTTGCAGGAGGGGGTGGTGGTAAGGGGTGTGTTGAGAGGTAGGGTGCAGGCAGGCCTGCCAACCGGGGGAGGTCACAGGGGGCAATTGCCCTGGGGTTTGGCCATTTAAAGGGGCCCAGAGCTCCTCAACTGCCGCAGGTGTGCAGGAGCGCTACTCCGTGTGGCTGTGAGGGCTGTGGAGCCAGCACTGGGGTCAGGGCTGCAGTAAGGGCTGACTGCCCTCACCCCCACCCCTTAAGCTCTTGTCCCCATCCCATCCAGGAGTGCGGAGATGGCCTCCACCTTGCCCTGGAACCCACAATGGCTGTCGACTCTGCTGGGTGCAGTAGGCTGAGGGTGTGTATGGGGGTCTAAGCAGGAAAGATGTGTGAGCAGAGTGGTAGTGCAGAGGTCTGGGCACAAGGTGGTGTGCAGATGGAGTGTGAGGTGTGGGCAGAAGGGAAGGTGAAGGAACAGGGTGAGGTTGCAGGCTCCCGATGGGAGGGTGTGTGAGTGGAGTGGGGATTGAGGGTCTGGACATGAGGGGATGGGGAATGCTTACCTGGCTCTGTGTCCCCACAAGGCTCCCAGGCATTGCCCCCCCAATGCTCCCATTGGCTGTGATTTTGGTCAATGGGAGCAACAGGAAAAGCCTCCAGACGAGTGGTTTCCTGTGCTGCTATTCCCTCAATGTGGGGGAGTGGTAGAGTGCAGAGCCGCTTCCTTCCCCCATGAGCCAGATCTGGCCTGCAAGGCTTGGAGATCCCGTCCCCTACAGTGGGAAGCCAGCGCTGGCATTCCAGCTTTGTGAAGGTGGGGCTCCCTGCTGCAGGGGAGGACAAGCCCTGAGTCTGTGGCCCACCTCCAAGACTGTTGCAGATCACTAGTGGTCCACAGATCACACTTTGAGAATCATTATCTGAAGACTATAGCATTATTAGTCTAATGGTTAATCCAGCCCTTGCTGACAGCAATGGATCTGACCTGGACCCTTTCTAGTTAAGATGGGGGTTAAGCAAAATTTTGTCATGCCAGTCCTTTTCTGCATATTACTTGCTGCCATCCTACTTATCAATGACAAGCTCTTCTCCCGACTTCACATCCAATACAGAATTGATGGCAAACTCTTCAACCTCATTTACATTTGATCCAAGAAAAATACTTTTACTAAATCAGTCATTAAGCTTCAATTTGCAGGTGACTATGCCCTGTGTACCCACTGGAAAGAAGATCTCTAAAAACAGTCAACACATTCTCTGAAGCCTTCAACCAACTTAGCCTCACACTTAACAACAAGAAAACTAAAGTCCACAAACAGGCTCTAGAACACCTGAATCCTTCTCCTGGAATTCAAATCAATAATGAGATGCTAAAGAATTATGAGCACATCTTTTGCCTTGGAAGTCATCTGTTGCAGAAAACTGACACTGATGAAGAAATTTACCACCAATGAAGCATTTGGACATGTAAGAAAATGTATCTTTGAGATTGTGACATTAAGAATTAAATCAAGTTTATCATGTACTAGGCTCTCCTTGTTCTCTTCTATGGTGCTGAAACCTCTGTCATGTACAATAGTCACCTCAAGATTCTTCACAAATACCATCAATGGTGCCTCTGCAAGATCTTCCAAATCAAGTGGGATGACTAACATCCCAACAACAATTTTATGTTCCAAGCTAAAACCTCCAGCATTGAAGCTAATATCCACCACCAACTCTGTTGGGCTGGTCATGTTCTTCATATGTCAGAAAATCAACTCCCTAAGCAGGCCATGGAACACTGACAAGGAGCAGTCAAAAAAAAAAAAAAAAAAAAGCCCTACAAAGACACTCTTGCAGCCAACATGAAAAAGTGCAATACTGACATAAATTAATGGGAAATCTAAGCCCTCAACTGACTAAAATTAAAAAGAATCTTGTGGCAAGGATCTGAGTTTTTCGAGAGTCAAAGGGAACAAGAAGAAAAGGGAAAGGGCTCAGCCCAACTCAACAATCGATATCTGCCCCTCCCATTGGGAAATGACTGCCCCAATTGTGATAAGATCTATGGATCCCAGATCAACTTCATTAACTACTTGTGGACCCATCAGTGATGATGGGCTATTATTTTACAGAAGATAATCATCCTCGAACTCTGAGGGATCTCTCTCATCCAGTGATGGTCACATGAATGCCACATATAAAGAGAGCACCATTTTCCTACTCGATTTTTCCTGTACATCCAACAGTTTACATTAGCTGTTTCAGCCATAGCATCTTATTCCTTCAGCAATCTGAGTTATCACTCTTTGTGTTGAACTTTACAAGCTATTACTTTATGCTTATATTGAAGAAAACTTTCAGAAACTTTTTCACTTGATTGTTCTTCAAAGACCTTTCATAAGCATATAAATAAAAAATCCTTTTGTTCTCCTCCTTGACAAAGATATTATATTTTTAATAGATATTTTGAAATACATTGTTATGAAGCCAGCCAAGAACAGATCCCTATGGGATGCCTTTAGAACCCCCACATTTGATGAGAATTCCCCTCTAATAATGATCCAAGGAATTTAAAGTACATAAGAACATAAGAACGGCCGTACTGGGTCAGACCAAAGGTCCATCTAGCCCAGTATCCTGTCTACCGACAGTGGCCAGCACCAGGTACCCCAGAGAGGGTTGACCGAAGACAATGATCAAGCGATTTGTCTCCTGCCATCCCTCTCCAGCCTCTGACAAACAGAGGCCAAGGACACCATTTTATCCCCTGGTTAATAGCCTTTTATGGACCTAACCTCCATGAATTTATCCAGCTTCTCTTTAAACTCTATTATAGTCCTAGCCTTCACCGCCTCCTCTGGCAAGGAGTTCCACAGGTTGACAACACGCTGTGTGAAGAAGAACTTCCTTTTATTAGTTTTAAACCTGCTACCCATTAATTTCATTTGGTGTCCTCTAGTTCTTCTATTATGGGAACTAATAAATAACTTTTCTTTATCAGCCCTCTCCACACCACTCATGATTTTATAGACCTCTATCATATCCCCCCTCAGTCTCCTCTTTTCTAAACTGAAAAGTCCCAGTCTCTTTAGCCTCTCCTCATATGGGACCCGTTCCAAACCCCTAATCATTTTAGTTGCCCTTTTCTGAACCCTTTCCAAGGCCAAAATATCTTTTTTGAGGTGAGGAGACCACATCTGTACACAGTAGGGCGTACCATAGTTTTATACAGGGGCAGTAAGATGTTCTGGGTCTTATTTTCTATCCCTTCCCTAATAATTCCTAGCATCCTATTTGCCTTTTTGACCGCCGCTGCACACTGTGTGGAAGTTTTCAGAGAACTGTCCACGATAACTCCAAGATCTCTTTCCTGATTTGTCATAGCCAAATTAGCCCCCATCATACTGTATGTATAGTTGGGGTTATTTTTCCCGATGTGCATTACTTTACACACTTATCCACATTAAATTTCATTTGCCATTTTGTTGCCCAATCACTCAGTTTGGTGAGATCTTCTTGGAGTCCCTCACAGTCTGCTTCTGTCTTGACTATCCTAAACAGTTTGGTATCATCTGCAAACTTTACTATGTCACTGCTTACCCCTTTCTCCAGATCATTTATGAATAAGTTGAAAAGGATTGGTCCCAGGACTGACCCTTGGGGTACACCACTAGTTACCCCTCTCCAATCTGAAAATTTACCATTTATTCCTACCCTTTGTTTCCTGTCTTTTAGCCAGTTCTCAATCCAAGAAAGGACCTTCCCTCTTATCCCATGGCCATGTAATTTACACAAGAGCCTTTGGTGAGGGACCTTGTCAAAGGCTTTCTGAAAATCCAAGTATACTATATCTACTGGATCCCCCTTGTCCGCATGTTTGTTAACCCCTTCAAAGAACTCCAATAGATTAGTAAGACAGGATCTCCCTTTACAGAAACCATGTTGACTTTTGTCCAACAAATTATGTTCTTCTACATGATTCACAATTTTATTCTTTACTATTGTTTCGACTAATTTGCCCGGTACTGAAGTTAGACTTACCGGTCTGTAATTGCCATGATTGCCTTTAGAGCCCTTTTTAAATATTGGTGTCACGTTGGCTACCTTCCAGTCATTAGGTACGGAAGCAGATTTAAAGGATAGGTTACAAACCACAGATAATAGCTCAGCAATTTCTTTTAGAACCCTTGGATGAATGCCATCCGGTCCCGGAGATTTGTTAACATTAAGTTTTTCTATTTGTTCCAAAACCTCCTCTAATGACACTTCAATCCGGGACAGTTCCTCAGATTCATCACCCACAAAGGACGGTGCAGATTCAGGAATCTCCCCAACATCCTCAGCCGTGAAGACTGAAGCAAAGAAATCATTTAGTTTCTCCGCAATGGCTTTATCGTCCTTGATTGCTCCTTTTATAGCTCGATCATCTAGGGGACCCACTGGCTTTTTAGCAGGCTTCCTGCTTCTAATGTACTTAAAAAACATTTTGTTATTTCTTTTTGAGTTTTTGGCTAGCTGTTCCTCAAAATCGTTTTTTGCTTTTCTTATTACATGTTTACACTTGATTTGACAGTGTTTATGTTCCTTTCTATTTATCTCACTAGGATTGGACTTCCACTTCTTAAAAGATACCTTTTTGTCCCTCACTGCTTCTTTTACATGGTGGTTAAGCCACGGTGACTCTTTTTTAGGTCTCTTGCTATGTTTTTTAATTTGGGGTATACATTTAAGTTGGGCCTCTATTATGGTGTCTTTAAAAAGTTTCCATGCAGCTTTCAGGGATTTGGCTCTAGTCACTGTGCCTTTTAATTTCTGTTTAACAAACCTCCTCATTTTTGTGTAATTCCCCTTTTTGAAATTAAATGCCAGGGTGCTGGACTGCTGAGGTGTTCTTCCCACCACAGGAATGTTGAATGTTATTATATTATGGTCACTATTCCCAAGCGGTCCTGTAATGGTTATATCCTGGACCTGATCCTGCACTCCACTCAGGACTAAATTGAGAATTGCCTCTCCCCTTGTGGGTTCCTGCACTAGCTGCTCCAAGAAGCAGTCATTTAAGCCATTGAGAAATTTTATCTCCGCTTCTCTTCCTGAGGTGACATGTATCCAGTCAATATGGGGGTAATTAAAATCCCCCATTATTATAGAGTTCTCTATTTTGGTAGCCTCTCTAATCTCCCTCAGCATTTCTATGTCAGTATCGCTGTCCTGGTCAGGTGGTCGGTAATATATCCCTACTGCTAATTTCTTATTATTGGAGCATGGAATTTCTATCCATAGCGATTCTATGTAAGTGAATTTAAAGTAAGTTAAGTAGATTGTCTCCATATATCTGTTAATGCTTTTTAATCTGATATATGATGGTGTAGTCTAAAATATTTTAATCTTCTGTAATGAATACATATCAGCTAATGTCCAAACCACTATCTTCCAGGTTTGAGGGGCCAACACTCATTTTTTTTAAAAAAACATGCATTTAGGTATTTTACTCCATTTTAAGAAGAAACTTTGGTTTCCAACAAATGTACTAGCTGCAACATTTAAAAAATATTAGTTCAAGTTACTTACGTCTCTCTCATATTTTCAGTTGTTACATTCTTTTTGGAAAGAGATGAATTCCAATTACAGACAAAAGAAACTTTTGAGTATAAGGAATCAGAGTGGACTGATTTAAATTGAAACAATTTAAATCACTGCTTTTAATTATTTAAGTCAACAATCAGGACACTCTGATTTAAATAACTGATTTTAATCCTGGTTTGCATTTGTACTTTTTAGTTTTTTTTCTGAAGGTTGATTCTCTGGCTGGGTGGCTATTAAAACATATTGACTTACAACTAAATGTAACCTTTTCATTCAATTTAGTTACTTCTGTCTATTAATTGTCAGTGCATCCTATATAGTACACATTTATTTAAGCAATTATATAGCTTAATTTACATTTATTCATACTCTAAATTTTCACATTTTTTATTATGTTAGAAAATTGTGAGGCTAAATCTCTTACCTACTAAATTATTAGCTTTTTACTTGTGAATTCAGTCAAACTCTATTTGGATGGAAATGCAAATTCAATAAATAATGCATACAGAACATTTTAAAATTATTTTTTTATTAGTTAACTGACACTATCTTAAAAATGCTGGATAAGTAAACTTTTTTCTTATCAGGAAGTATATCAAAACATGTTTTTCATTTAAAACTAACTGGTGTATTAAGTAAAGGAAGTATTAGCTGCAGTTAGTGTTAGGGATGTAAAATCCTGATTAACTGCTTAAACATATGTAACGGGTTAACCAATTAAAGGGGGAATGGTCAGGGAAGCTGCTCCAACTCCCCACCCTGCCATGGCCAATTGGAGCAGCACAACATTTGCAACATTATTTCTGGTCACTAAGAATATGTCTACACTAGCTTGTTAGTTTGAGGTAGGTAGGCAAATGAGGGCAACCGGGGTTGCAAATGAAGCCCGGGATTTAAATATCCCGGGCTTCATTTGCATGTTCCCAGGCGCCACCATTTTTAAATCCCCCTTAGTCCGAACTCCGTGCCCGTGGCTACACGAGGCATGGAGTAGGTAGTTTGAATTAGGATCTCTAATTCAAACTACCAGTACACCTCGTTCCACGAGGAGTAATAGTAGTTCGAATTAGAGATCCTAATTCGAACTATCTACTCCGTGCCGTGTGTAGCTGCGGGCACGGAATTTGGACTAAGGGGGATTTAAAAATGGTGGTGCCTGGGATATTTAAATCCCGGGCTTCATTTGCAACCCCGGTTGCCCTCATTTACCTACCTAGCTAACTAACGAGCTAGCGTAGACATACCCTATGTCCTTTTAGATTTTGGAAAAAGTCAGCAAGTTTTCCTTGCTATTTCAGCTACTACTGGTTTCTTAACTTTGAATGAACTAGTCATCGAACTACACCAACTGAATAAACAGAAATGAAGAAAAATATTCTCTTTGCACCTACAGAAGAGGCTATTACTGTTGAAAGCTGGGTTAGCACTTCAACAAACTCTGGCTCCAGAAGCTTAGTCAGTGACTTCCCATAATGTGGTGGTTTGATGTTCTTTAAAACTTGGCAGAAAATGTACCACTTAGTATTATTTAATGTAATGTAAGTGAGTAAAAGATTGTAAGTGAGTTTAAGCCCTAACATATGTTGTCATAAGTTTGGATTTAATTTTAAACGTTTATCTTTAAAAACCCACGTGCTTGTATTTAAATTTAAAAAAAATAAAAAAACCCGTTGAATTTAGCTTGAAATCACTGATTTTCATCCATCCTGAAAGGATGATGTTTATTACTAATTTTTCTACCACCATTGTGTTGCAGCTGTGAAAACCCAGTTGGCTCTAAATTGCATCTAGAACCATGTATTCAGTCCTATTAGTAAAAGGAATAGCTATCCCATATCTCATATTGCAGTGGTTCTCCAAACTGCAAGGGGTCCACCAAAGATCGCTGCTATTAAACTTCCTAAGACCCAGGGCAAAAATCTGCAGCCCTACCACACATGACTGGAGCCCAGTGCCCTGAGTTACACCATCTAGGCTGAGGGCTGAAGCCTGAGCAACATAACTTCTCGGTGTTACCTCTGGTGTGGGGCACCAGACAATTGCTCTCTTTGCTCTTCCTAATGCCAGCTCTGGCTTTCATATGCAGAAAAACAGTTGTTGTGGCATACCTGGACCATGGAGATTTTATAGCACGTTTGGGGGAAGGGGCTCAGAAAGGAAAAAGGTTGAGAATCCCTGCTATAGTGGATCATTGAATATACCTGTAGACTTGCCCACATTCTACACACATACACCACTTTACATCTGCAGAAATCTAACCCTTCTCTCTAAAGGGGGATGACCATCCATACCTTCCTCATTTGTGTGTAAAAATCCAAGTGTTAAATGTTTCTTTGAATGTATTTACATGGACTGCATTATAGATGTCTGAGTCATTAAAAAAACAAGCCATGTATCTGAGTATCACATTCTGTAATGGTTTAATAATTTGCCTTTTTAAAAATCAATAGTCTTCTATGTGTTAAAATTCTTGTAAAACGTGGTATATTCAGGAACAGCAACTGAACACATCAGTTCAGAATACAGGCACTTGTAAAGACTATTTCAACATGCCCTAGTTTTAAAAGGATACAGATAATATAATGATCAAAATGCAGGGAAGGCAATAAATGTGTTTTGCATTTTATATGCCTGTTTTTATCAGATTTCCATACATGTGCAGAACTCTTTGACAGAGCTTGATCTGAGTTATGTTTACACCTTTACAGCACTTTCAAAATCATTATCCTCCCCCAATATACCTTAAAATAGTTAGGACTGACCCCTAACATTTCACAAGGCACAAACAAGTTCCCTCTAAGGCTATGTCTACACTACAGAATTTTGTCAGAAAAACTGCCATTTTTCCGACAAAACTTGAGGAACGTCCACATTGCAATTGCGTTCTTCTGCAAGACAATGAAAAGGACAGAGAAGTTTTTCCGGCATTGGTAATCCTAATTCTTCAAGAAAGAAGCCTTTTTGCGAAAGAGCTCTTCCACAAAAAGATGTGAGTGGATAGGGTAGAGGGAGTTCTTTCAGAAGAAGAGGAAAGAGGAAAAAAGCACAGGTGCCCCAGTGGCCATTCTGTCCATAGCAATCACCGCTTACATGGGAGAGTAATAGAGATGTGGTTGTGTTAGTCTGATCTTGCTGAAACAAAAGAAAGGACTATGCATGCAGTACTTTGAAGACTAACAAGATGGTTTATCGAAAGCTCATCACCTAATAAACCATCTTGTTAGTCTTTAAAGTGCTGCATAGTCCTTTCTCTACATGGGGGAGAGCATCCATTCAGTCTGGACGCTCTCTTTCAAAAAAGGGAGCTTTTTTGATGCACTTTTGCAGTGAGGATGCTCTCTTTCGGTAGAAGTTTTTTTGGAAGATCTCTTCCGAAAAAAGCTTCTTCCAAAAGAAACCAGTAGTCTAGACGTAGCCTGAGCTTTAGGCTAAACAAAGGAAGATTTTTTCTCCCTGCATCAGAGAGGTTTATCATAGCCACTTTTAAAAGATGGCTTGGTGAGACTGTACCACCTGCAAACACAGAAAGGCACTTTTGGAAATAGTGTTTAACTCCTAGGGTAGATTATAAACTAAGAAATCAAAATTTAGAATTTTTTCCACTGAAATTCACCATTAGTGAGTTTTCACTGAAACAAGCCAGGTCTCTGCATTTCAGAGATCAGCGAACACCACTGGGCAAAACAACTCAGTTAGCCTTACCTTGTTGGTAAATTTGTTCACTCATTCTGGCCAGCTTAATATGACTCCTACAATATTCTTGCCAGCAAGTTTAAGGGAATATGGATTGGATAAATGGACGGTAAGATGGATAGAAAGCTGGCAAGAAGGCCGGGCCCAGCAGGTAGTGATCAACGGCTCAATGTCAAGATGGTGGTCGGTTTCTAGTGGAGTGCCCCAAGGTTTGGTTTTAGGGCTGTTTTTTTTCAATATCTTTATTAATGACTTGGATGAGGGGATGGATTGCACCCTCAGCAAGTTTGCAGATGACACTAAGCTAGGGGGAAAGATAGATACGGTTGAGGGCAGAGATAGGGTCCAGAGTGATCCAGACAGATTAGAAGATTGGGCCACAAGAAATCTGATAAGGTTCAACAAGGACAAGTGCAGAGTCCTGCTTTTGAGATGGAAGAATCCCAAGCATTGTTACAAGCTAGGGACCAACCAGCTAAGTAGTAGTTCTGCAGAAAAGGACCTGGCGGTTACAGTGGATGAGAAGCTGGATATGAGTCAACAGTGTGCCCTTGTAGCCAAGAAGGCTAATGGCATATTGGGTTGCATTAAGAGGAGCATTGCCAGCAGATCCAGAGATGTCATTATTCCCCTTTATTCGGCTCTGATGAGGCCACATCTGGAGTATTGTGTCCAGTTCTGGGCCCCACACTACAAAAAAGATGTGGACGCATTGGAGAGGGTCCAGCGGAGGGTAACCAAAATGATTACGGGGCTGGAGCATATGACCTGTAAGAAGCGGCTGAGAGAGTTGGGTCAGTTTAGTCTGAAGAAGCGAAGAGTGAGGGGGGGATTTGATAGCAGCCTTCAACTTCCTGAAGGGAGCTTCCAAAGAGGATGGAGAAAGGCTGTTCTCAGTGGTGACAGATGATAGAACAAGGAGCAATGGTCTCAAGTTGCGGTGGGAGAGGTCCAGGTTGGATATTAGGAAAAACTATTTCACTAGGAGAGTGGTAAAGCACTGGAATGGGTTACCTAGGGAAGTAGTGGAGTCTCCATCCCTAGAGGTGTTTAAGTCTCGGCTTGACAAAGCCCTGGCTGGATTGATTTAGTTGGGATTGGTCCTGCCTAGAGCAGGGGGCTGGACTTGATGACCTTCTGAGGTCTTTTCCAGCTCTATGATTCTGTGACTGATAAAATACTTTTGTTCACTACTTAAAGCAACCCCTCAGAGGAGTAGCTGTCAAACTAAGTGCCAAGAAGGGACTTGAAATGGACATTTAGCTATCTGAGAAACAGTTTTATAATCCAGGTTGAAACTCTCTTAACCAGTATTCTCTGATCTGGCAACATCCATGGTCCAGAAGGATGTTTCAGGACCAGAGAATTCTGGTGGAGAGTGAGGGCATGGGAGCTCTGCAGGCTGGCAGGACAGTGCATGGTAGTAGAGCTGCCTAGTAGGATGACCGAGGGGAGCCTGCTGAGAGACCAGCAACTGGGCCAGTGCTAGAGGGGGCTGGTGTCAGGGGGGCCTGAAATGACTTCCTCTGGTCTGTCAAAATCCCTGATATGGGAATGGCCAGATTCCGAGAGTGCTGAACCAGGGAGGTCCAACCTGTACTTTAAAAAGTTTCCTAATATTTTCTAGGAATTTTATAGTTTCTGGAAGCTGCAAATAATGTAGCCAGCTTTACTGATACTATTTTAATGTCCTTAAAAGCATGCCCTAGGTTGTTGCACATTAATTGTTTGAATGACTACTTACAGACTTGATGTCTTCAAGCCAAGTCTAAAATTAAGGATTGAGGGGAATGTCCACAGCGCATATACCTGTACTGACTAAAACAAGTGTTCTGTAAACATCACAGAGGGTATGTAATTTTAATGTTAGCTATACTTAAAACATGAGTCAATACCAAAACATTCCAATTTCAGCCATTTTTTCTGAGTCACCATTGTGAGAGAATGTCTTTTTGTCTTACTATATATTTTAGAAAAATGCGTCTGTTTGTCCATGAATCTGTTTGTTTAAGACCTAGGACCACCATATTTGCTATGCAGCTTCCTCTTATCATACCTTAAAGCAAGATCAGGGTTTGGTCATGCCAGGATAATGGGATGTGCCTGCAATTTGATCGTTTCTCATAAAATGGAAAGGGAGGGGTCTGGTAGGAGTGAGTTAGGAGGCAGCATGCTCACATGGGGGGCAGCAAGGGACCAGGGATAAGGACCAGGACAGTTATTTTTCCATTGGGCAAGCAGGGAAGGTTGGGATGGAGAAAGGGTCAGCTGTGTTTATGTGTGTCTGTGAGTCTCTGTCCCCCAGCTGGGGGACACACACCCTTCCCTGTGCCCTCTGCAGCTGCAGTGGTGAGAAAAGGCTGAGGTAGTCCTCTTTCCCCAGGGCAGTCTGCATACTGAACCCCATATCCCCAGTCCTACCCCAGAACAATAATTTAAATGAAGAAAAACAAAACTTATTTTAATTAAGGATTCTAGCAACACTGGGTAAAACTTCTAGTAGTATATATATTTTTGTCTAATTGGTTAAAACATCAATATTTATTGTCAAATACACTCTAAAACCAAAGACTATGTCCTGTCATTGATCTGCAAACAAAACACCTGTTTAGTCCAATTGACATTCCAAAGACAGAATGACATAGGATACCGCATAAAATAAAGGAATACAACTTTGGTACTTTCAATAATGTAAAAAAGGAACAACATTTGTTGGTCATAGATCTAATGTAGACGGACTAACAATTGCTGGCACAAGAGCTTCCCGGCTTGACTGTTAAAGGTTTCCCTGGGTCTACAGCAACAAGAACCAGGTGTACACTAGTGGAAAAAATCGACTGTAAGATATGCAATTCCATCTATGACACTGATTTTCTGGGGCAGCCCCACAGCGAGAGGTCAATGGGAGAAATCCTCCACCAACTTCCCATACTCCTCGCTACTGCAAGAAGTACTGCAGTTGATGGGGATGCCCTCAGCATTTGATTTAGTGGGTCTTTTCTAGACCCACTAAATTGAACCCCACAAGATTGAGCAGCAGTGGAGTGTTGTTATTCCAGTAAGTATAGACAAGCCCAAAGACATATCCAGATTGCCAATGACTTAATCTTCATACAGTAGTCCACTTTATCCCTGTCTCCTGGAAAAAGTGTGTGACTCTCCCATAGCTAACTGCAAAATATGGCAACTGCACTCAAAGAGATGATGTTGCAGGTGGGTATGGAGTATCAAATTTTCAGTGTGACCCACAATGGGAGTATAAGTTGCCTTCTGACATTCAAACAGACAGGGAAGTGTCCTGAGCTGACCAAGCTATTTTAGAACTCACTAAATGAAAAGTCACTGGGTTTAAGATTTCTGGCCAAAAGCAGGAGGAAGGGATTTTGTTAACTTGGAAGGAGTCTCTCCCCCCCCCCCCCTTATGTCTGCTCTGGTGATCAAGAATATGAAGCAATCAACTGCCTGTCCCTGCAGTTAGGAAGTTGGTTCTGATCCACCTATCTCCAATCTTTGTGCTGTATTGGAGGGTTACTACTTCCTTGAGGAGGGTACACTTAGATGAAGAGAAAATCAGCAGCACAAGGGACTGTGAGATAGAAGGAAAAGGGGAGTCTGTTAACAAACACTTTTTCCCTTGTTCACTCCCCCAGCATAATTCTCCATTCCCTGCTACAGTCTTTTATTTACATGTACATTTTATTGCAAGTAGCCACTCTCTTTCTTGAATAGATCAGCTAACAGTCCCCACTGCCTTTTGGGGTGTGTACAGATTGGGAAGTTTTCTCTTGGTCGGGACCTGGGGTGGTCCTGTGTTGTTTTTGCTCTCTGTCTGAAAACCCCTTTACCGGGGACTCGTAAAGAGAAAAAAGAAAAGATCAGACTATAGCACTAGCAGTTTGTTTTTAATATATGTAAATGAAATATTCCCCTAAGAAAACTAGAATCTTTTATATCAGATCTTTCCCTAATCATCTGTGCCGAAGGCTGTGGATGATGTCTTAGTAGAAGTCAAAAAGCATTGACATTACACCATTATTAGCTTTTGATGCATCATTTAAACTGTGCTAAGTTCATAACTATGCAAAACCAAATCCCACCAGCACTTTGGAACGTAAGGTCAACAATGTTCAGTTGAAGATTTTTCTAATGGAAATTTTACAATATTTAGGTATAAGCCTTTTATGTGCTATATTTACCATGCTTTTCACCTTTCGATACTAGATGTGTGTGATGAAGCAGGACAACTGTCAGCACAACAGAGGTTAGAGAGCCTTTTGGCCCAGCTAGCCCCACCCCACTATATGTGCAGCCTATACCAACCTGGAGGTGAGGAGCAAGGAAGAGACAGACTCAGTTTGGGGCTCACTGGTGAAGAGGCAGGAGCTAGCCACTTCCCCCCCACACTTGAGGGGAAGGAGTGCTAGCCTGCCAGCCTAAGCAGCCAACAGGGAGTAAGCCCTGTCTCCCCAGACAAGAGAGACTGTGAAGGAAACTTAAGAGCCTTCAGCACCTGAGTTAAATAAGTGAACTCCACAGACACTGTGGAGTTTGCCCCCAACAACATGCAGCTCTCCTGCTTGAAGAGGCTGAGACTATGGTGAAATGCCACCCAAGACCAAGAAGGGACCCTACAGGAAGTAGACCACTCAGTAAATTACACTACAGGGATCAACTGAACAGTCTGGTAGGAAGTATTCCAGGGCAGTGAATTTGAATCTCTGATAGGAATGACCTGCTCTGCACCTCTATTCAGGGGCAGACATACACAGGGCCCTGGGCTGGGACATGCTGGATAGAGAAAGTCTGGATCCACATATGCCCCTCCCCTCTCTTCCTTAAAGACTGAGGCTCCTCAACCAAGCAGGGGAAATGAGAGCCACGAGCTCTAACCATTAGGATGCCTGGCCCTTCAAGCTGCCTGTTAGCATATTATTTTATAAAACCCTACTATATTTCATATGCCTATTTCTCAGTTTTCAAGTGTTACAAAGTACATGTTGTACCTCCAACAAACAGCACTCTCCTGGTCTAGCAAAATACCTCGTCCGGCATGACCACAGATGCTCAGAGAGCCTGGGAGTCTAATGGCAAGAGGGACAGTGGGAGAGAGGCAATAGGGTTGCAGCCCGTGGGACCGAGACTGGGGCTGGAGTCCACTTGTTTTTTTCGGTCCCCACTCTTGCCTGGTTGTGTACTTCTGGTTCCAAATGAGTTGTGTTGTTGACCAGTCAATTTATAACTCTGAGGTTCTATTATATATAGAATGTATTATGCTCTTTAAAACTAATGTTCTTCCTTAAATGAGCTGCAGCTTCAGTTATCCCCAGTTTTAGCACCATTAATTCACAGAGTGTGATCTTTCAGACACAACAGTGAGAAGCCACCGTTCTAGTTGAACAGCTGTCACCAAGGAAGTAAAAGTAATATAGAAATTCTGGAAGCCACCCATGTCTGTTTTAGTAAATTAGATTGTATTTGGCCACGCAAAGCAAAGCTACATTACTATTCCAGTACAGAAGAATCCATTGGAGAGGAAATTAAAAGTTAGGCCTTACTATTAGTTCTTCTGTTAGATGTGAGGCTTATTAATCAAATAAGCACTTAATCCTGGAAATATTACAAGAATTACAAATCTGGTGGACATCTCCTTAATCAAATGCCACTATATTTAAGGGTCCATGTGTTCAAATATATATTCAACAAATCCTTACAGTTCTGGCTGTAGGTCTTAAACAACCTTAGGTCTTAAACTTTCAGGTGTGATATGCTGGTGCACATGCTGGTTAAGATTACCTCAGATCAACTCCTATCCTATTTCAGCCCATGAATAGCAGAGATGTTGTAAGATTTTGGAATGGCCATCTGCCGGGGACAGCAGGAGCCACACTTGGGGGGAGGATGGTGGTTGTTTGCCTAGAGAGATGCAGTCCGATAATGAATGAGCTACACAAGAAATCAGTTTAACTTGGGAATCTGAAATGTCACCAGAAACTGTAATAATGTTAAGACAAAAGTGATACCTGCTACTGAAGGAATTATGGTTGTAGCATGAGAATGGAAGCAGCAACAGAAAATTTTCTACTTAACTTCTAGACTGTGATTTATTCACAAATCCTGAAATGGACTGAAGAAATTGGTGTATGAACACTCTAACGTTGAAGGACAGGGGATGTATGGTTAATTAAAAAAGCAGTTGGGTAGCATAAGCATGTTTATTGTTCATTATGCAATGCCCCTCTTCTCTGTGTACTACACATAAGTTGTTGACAGCCTCTGGAGAAAATTTGCACAGTTAAAATGTACAAAAAGAAGTCCAGTTCACAAGCAAAAAAAAGTTGTTGAGTACTAAAAATGGCAGGGTGTCACTGACATTTGATAGAATAGATACATCAGAGCTACAACAGTGGCACAGGTGTGGAAGAATTTAAAACACAGCACTCACTGGCTTGTCAGCAACTGGTAACTACATATATACTGCAATATTTGATACCATATCTAACAGTGAGAGCTGTACTAGCATTGACAGGCACTGTAAATACTTATCCTTGGTGTCAGACAGCCAGTTTGTTGTTTCAGGGTCAGAGAATATTGATGGGGAAAAAGAATTTTGCTTGTGACAAAGCTGGGAAAAGGCAGACAAGTTACTCATCCAGGAGAGACTGTCTTCCTCGGGTTCTGCTAACAATTTCTTGAAGGGGCAGCAAAATCCATAGTTCATACAAGACTGTGAACCAGGACTGACTCAATCCACATGGTGAACTGTGATATTTACTGACCTAAGTGTGTCCTACTGATGTTCAAGCAAAAGGTGGGTAAGAACAATAATTCATGTCTGTTACACGTGAAAGAAAAAACGTTGCCTTTTTAACTTGCAGCTTCTATTGTCCTGATCCACTTGACAAATGTGGTGCATCATGTTGTTTGTATAGAGCCTTGGTCAGTAGGGAGAGATGGCAAATCCACCTCAGTACTCCTACTTTAATCTGTCATCTGATGAAAGTGCATGCCAGTGCATGGGAAAGGCACCCAGAGTAATTTTTTGCTGGAGAGGATGAGGCAGGAGAATAATAGGCAGGGAGGAGACTGAGTCTTCTTGCAGTGACATCAGAACATTCTTTACTGGAAACATGGGAGGGTAGATTTTTCTACTGCCCCTCCTGCTGCTGTCAGGTCACAAAGCAGTAACTCTGGTATTAAATCTGAAAGCATTATTTATTCCCTTAGTGCCCCCAAATAACTAACAGACCACTAATGGGTTCAACAAGGTCTGGAGTAAATTCTGAAAACCTGATAAGAGGAGAAACTTGGTGGAAAGCACCTGTTCTTAAGCAAGTTACACAGGCCTCTGCTGCTATGCTGGTATTGTTTTAACCCTGCGACTCCTTCTGCGTGGGAGACCCATGAATTCTACAACCATGCCCTGATTTGAAGTGCCCAACAGTATTCAAAAAAGTGTGCCAGAACCATTCCTTTGTCATTTGGATGGGAAGACAGTATATTCTCTGAGTGTAAAACAGGAGAGAATACTCCTAATGTAAGTAAAAATAACGTAAATCAGCAATCGACAACCTTAGGCTAATGACAGGGCCACAGGAGTGGCCCTCCATCTCAAAGGGATGCAGCACTGTTGTAACCAAGATGGTCTCCCAAGATAGGTAGTTTTGCCCACTGTGATTGTGCACTTAGAACTGGTGGGGAGTGCTGATTGAACTGTAGCAGTGCTTTGACTGGATGTAGAGGGAACACAGCTGTTATGGTCAATGCTGTGTGCAATAAGCATGCACCTCACTTCACATGCTGCTGTTACCCTTCTGGTCTCAAAAAGTTCCTGTTCTTTTGTACTCACCAGCAAAATGTGGATCTAGGTTTATAGGGTTAAAATCTCTACTTTTTGACTTCTGGGAACACAGTGCTGTCTAGAATGTTGATGCATATTTAGTCATACTGGCTACGCAGTAGCTATCTGGGTAATTAACTTGTTTCCAGTGAAAAGTATTCTGAAGTACTAAGTTCATGGAAATTTGTGCCAAAATTTGTTCATTCTTGAACTTCTCCAGTCCTGAGGATCTGCAGCAAATGCCCACTGAATTTTCTTTTGGCTCTTTCTTCCTGCATCTCTAAGTATTACTCTACCATTTTTACCACTTAAGTGTATCTGACTTGGTAAATATTGTGCTTCCTATATTCCTGCCTTTTCCTTTTCTACACAGAGTGCACGTAACATTCCAAAATGGGAGTAAATGATGATGTCTCAACTGAGATTGTTATGCTCCAGTTTTCAGTTACTTTAATCAACCACAAAGTTTCAGTTATGTCCTCTTTGTCATCCTCTCCGTAATTAAGTATTACTTCTAGTTAATTTTACATTCTTCTTGTATTTGTGTGGGGACATCAGTACATGGAAGCATCTTTGTTTTATAATTCCTGTGTAATTCCTGTCATTCTGATTACATTACTTGTGATATATTCCTTTTCTATCTTATGGTGCATAATGAAATATATGCTTGATTACTGGAGTTCTTCTAAAGTATCCATCCTCACATTCATATAGAGCTGCCATAATAATACCTGCAATTTTTGGCAACTGAGAAGTTGTTATATCGGAAACCCTCAAATAAGTCACTTCTCATCACATAAAATCTTCTGATGATTCATGAACACCAAAGTCTCCTCCATTCATGCTCCTGTTGACTTTCAATGTTTTCTCTCTATTCATGCTCATCATGAGAGAATTTTCTGAGCTCACCTGCCTCAACTCCCTCTCCAAATGTTCCAGAAGTCATTCTTGATTCTAGCAAAAACTCCATTTGTGTACTTTGTTCTTCCATGAACTACACTCAGCAGGAATTTCTCAACAATAGTAGTCAGGATATGCTCTACCTTTCTTGCCACACTTCTGACTCTGAAACGCCTCCGATCCTATCACAATGAGGTTTCTGAAGGAGGAATTCATTCAGTATATTATTTTGTTAAATGTAATGATTTTCATTCTTGTTAATACAGCCTATAAATTAATGAGGCTTTAATAATCTAAGACATTCTGTTAGTAGTTTGAGGAAATTCTAAGCACACATTTTAGGGGAAAATCCATTGACATATCCCAACCACATGGGAAAAAAGGTAATCTTTCATCAAACTTTATCATACAGTAAAGTTCTTTTTTTGTCCTTCTTCTCCTATCCTGGGTGACTAGTAAGCTATGTGAACAGAAGCTCTCTTTTAGCCTGTTAGTCTCCTTGATGTCCGAGCATAGCTCATAACATCACAATGAATGAGAATGTGATACTGTAAAAAATGAATTCTGGCCTCATTGAAAGTGGACCAGTTTTGCTGAACAAGAGATAGCTGTTTACATTAAAATATACTAATAATCAGTATTTGGATGAAGGGTAATAAGGAAAAAGGATTTAGCCATTTAATAAGGTTTTGTTGAAATGTTACTAAAACAAAAGTTAATGGTTGTGTGCAAGTGGTAGTGTATTCAAATGAGGCATTTTCACATTGAGGAAGAAAACATAAAATTCTATAGTGTGTGGGTATTTCTGAAGATGCACCTCAAACCCTGGAATAAATTCTCCCAGCACAGATCTTGAAATGATTTCTCTGTTAAAAGCAAAATTATAAAACAGGAGAATGCTATTTTAGGCTATTAGAAACACCTTTTTTCATTACTATATTTTTACAACAACACTGATTTTACAGGTTAATTCATTCTACACATACCACTAAAATGCCTTTTAATTTATCATTTCTTTTGCAAGGATTTTCAGCCAGAATTGAGGTGGTTAGTCAAGTTTATCACTACTGGGGCATGTCTATACTAGGAAATTATTTCAAAATAAAAAAGCCCCAAATAACTATTTTGAAATAAGTGTTATTCCTTGTGGAAAGCAGGAGTATTTATTTTGAAATAACCAGCCCCTTATTTCGAAATAACGGGCTTGGCAGTGTGGATTATTTTGAAATAAGGGAAGTTATTTCAAAATAATAACGAGGGCCTATTTATTAAGCGTAACATGTTTGCACGCACCACAGCATGTGGAGATTCTGGGTGATACTGCCAACCGTAGGCACTTGGGGATGGGCTACCTAAGTTGTGCCAGCCTCTGGAACAACCCAGCATCAGTTGCATACAAAGGTGGCTTAAAGCCAGTTTAGTCCCCACTCCATCTGAGCTGCAAGTTTTGTGCTGCACCTCCAAGAGGTACAGCAAAAATCCTATCCCAAGTGACGCAACAGCAGTTTGCAAAGAAAAAGATATTTTGGCAGGTATTTTTTCAGCACTGTTTCCATTGCCATGATTGTCTATCATGCTAGGTAATAGGTAATATCAGGATGCACTCTAGTATGTGATCTATTTCCCCTACGTTGATAAATTAAAGCAAGAATCACTGGATCTTACAATGTCCATCTGTTTCAACCTAAACAATATCAAGAAAGATATGAGAAACCATAAATATGCAGCAATATGCAGATCACTTTTTAAATTATAACTGATAACTACAGAAGACTGAATTCTACATGTATCTATCTATGACAATATTACAATTGGTGTGTGAGAAAAGAAAATAGACACACCATACTTCCTCCATTGCTGTATAACACCAGCAATCTCCAGGATAAGGACTTTGGAATAAACAAAGCTCCTGTAGCACTGTTTAAACAAAGCAAAAGACCAGTTTTCTTTCACTAGGAACAGAAGAATAATCTTATTATCCTTTATGTATAACATGTTGAGGCTCATAAACTCATGATAATTTCTACCCCTGTAAATATTACATATGTTTAAATGGTTTGATACAAACTCTACATAATTCCACTCACTTATATAAAAAGAATAGTTAACTCTTTAATCCAGTTTGTTGACAACACCAAGATGTTTATGTCATAAAATATATTATGAAATTTTTTGCCAAGATATATAAATGAGGTAACAACAAATAATCTATGCTGATGAAAATACACAAAAGCCAAGAAAGTGCAACACTGCTAAAAGTCAAATGAATGGACAAAGAAACATTATTCACTGAATAGTTAGCCATTACAATTACGCCTTTGATGAAAAAAATAGCAAATTTTCCTCAATATCAGCTCACGTTTGAATGTCACAATTATTTGTATTAGGTGTGTTCTAAATATATTTTAACTTCCAAAGTACAAAGAATTACATTATTACATGATAATTTTGAATAAAATACAAATCTAACGGAAATACATTTTATATTTTTACATTTTTGTAGTTTACCAAATGCTATCAGAAAAGTTATGATGTGATTCTATATGGCTCTAGACAAAGAAGGGAAAGACGCTCACTTTAATTTCTTTTGAGAAATATACTTAATCTTGTATATTTAATGGTGGTTTAACTATATCATAGAAAGTTCATTTTCAATCGTTTATCCAATCAGGAACCAGTTTATCACATACACATTCCTGAGCTAACCTACATTTAGAGGAACTATATCATGCTGTGAATGAAAGAACTTCATCAAGATGATCATAAAACACATGATAGAAAATCATTTGGTTTACAATAGCTTACATACTTAAAATATCCAAAAGCAATTTCCAATGCAATGAGGAATTTGAATACTGGTAACAGTGACAACATAGGTAAACGTGATAGCCACTGTGTGCATAGTAACGTTTCATATAGCTTTGACATCAGAGTCTTGTACTAAGGCCTGGTCTACACTTAAAAATTAGATCGAACCAACTACATCAGTCAGGGTTGTGAACAAAATTGTAGCCTGAGTACTGTACTATAGATAGGTTGGCCTAGTGCCTAGCATAGATGTGGTTAGGTCCATAGCTACCTCCTCTTGAAGAGATGGATTAATTACACTGGTGGAAAAAAACCTTTGTTAATCTAGGATGCATGTACATTACAATGCTATCGTGACACAGCTGCAGGTATGCCTTAACAGAGGGAGCATTGCCAGAATTATCCCCTATCCTTTTCTAAGAGTATTTTGAAACTTTTTCCTTAATATTCAGAAATACAAGCCATGAATAGAGGAACCTCAATTTAATTTCTTATTGAAAGGTTGATACATAATAAATTTAATTTCTCATCCAGCACATTTCGCACTCTAAACTACATAACACTTTCACCATTAGGTACAAGATCAAATTTAGTGTGGATTTGTACCCAGATAGCTTCACCCCACCAGTGAGACTTTTGCCAACTGAACTACAGTAATGTTTGTACAAATTATCTTAAATTAAGTAAAAGTTAAGTTTTCCAAATACTAATGGATGTGATAATCCTTCAGTGACACAATGAAACAGAAGTTTATGGTCACATAACTGATTTTACATAGAGACTTGATAATGCATTCTCTTTAGAAATAGTTTTGCTTGAAATTAATGAGGCCAAATCATCAGCTAGTATAAATAGGCTTATTCCTATTGCAATCAATATTAGAGTCAAGAGAAGTATACCAGTTTACATCTGCTGAGAATCAGCCTAAATATATTATATTTTTATAAATAATGAAAATGTTGTTGGAATGAGGGCAGAAAATCATGTGCTCCTTATGTTCCACTTGAAGTCATCAATTGTGATGTCATGCCTACTCCTACAACTGCCAATTATTATGTCAATAAAGAGGGTGACTTTGGTTTGGAAAGAAGCATATTTACTTCTTAAACAAATATTCGGTCTTCAAGAAAGTTACCTCTGTAATGAATGATGAGGGAATGAAATTGTTTTAAAATCGAATCCCCAAAAATTTTCCATAAGATAAGAGCAGTTTATAGTGTGGCACTATATGGAAAAGTGGCTCCATGAAAAGAGCATTAACATAAGAACTTAAGAATGGCCATACTGGGTCAGACCAAAGGTCTATCCAGCCCAGTACCCTGTCTGCTGACAGTGGCCAATGCCAGGTGTCCCAGAGGGAGGGAATCGAACAGGTAATGATCAAGTGATCTCTCTCCTGCCATCCATCTCCACCCTCTGACAAACAGAGGCTAGGGACACCATTCCTTACCCACTTATGCTTCCATCTTTATGATGCCTTAAAGACTGGTAATCCCCTTAGCTCAGTTTATGAGCCAAAAGACAATTTCTAAACCTTTGTTCTGTAAACTTAAACAGAAATGTGAAATTCATGTTGCATTCTTTATGATTTACACATCCATGCAGGTTACAAGAATTCTGTGGGCCAAATTATGCCCTCTTTTACAACTGTGTAGCACCACTGTTTTCAGATTCTGCCCTCGCCAATAGCTATGCAGTGAGCACAAGTATAATTGACAGAAGAATTTGACACTGCAACTTGGAGCTTAATTAGCAATCCTGTTGATGATGTGAGTAGGAATAGACTACAGCTCACTCTCACAAAGCTGTATTAACAGGAATAAAATGTAATTAAATCTTATTTTTGTTACTGATGTAGGTAAACATGAATACATGCAGGCACTGTTTCTCTTGATTAAGACAGTTCCGTTTTTTAAAAAGTCACCTTTCAAGTAAAGCAACACTTCATTGAAAAATGTCCATTAGTGGCTAATAGTTTTAAATAACGATTAAATTACTGTGGTCCAGAGATCTCTACCTGCTACATTCCTTTCAAGAACCTTAGCTGCTAGTTCATTAGATCTTTAAATTGTTTAATAAGCTACCATAAATAGGCTTTCCAGTAGTTTTAAAAAAACTGAGAAAATGTTTTAGTTTGAATCTCATTGTTCCAAAAGCTCTGATTATATGGGTTTATTATAAACAATAAGAATAATATAGAAAATATCAGCTCAAAATAAAAAATGCACTTCAAAACAAATACGTCCTATTGAGCTTCAAAAGCTTCTGCGTGTTATTGATAAATGATATCAGATATTCGTCGTCATAAGCCAGCACTCATGTTTTATTGGACTGAGTTGCATTTTCTTTACCAGAAAAAAATTTGTATGCAGTGGTTTGAAGTAAACCTCATAATTAATACCAGTGCAATAGCCTTCTTAGATGATCTAATTTTGTTAAGAAAGGGTCTTAAGTGTTGGAACTGAACTCAAGATGGAGAATACAAAAGGATATACCAAGGAAATAACAGCAAAATTAATGACCACCAGTGAGAAATGTTGAAATTTATTCTTATTATTTTACCTAATCTCTTTGTTACTGAGATTAATAAGGACATTGCATCAATACTTTCAATAAATTGTCTAAGCTAGAAAGCACTATAGTTGGTATTTGGTTGCTAAACTTTTATTTAAATTTTATTTTTCTAAACATTGTGCTACATATTTCTTAAATATTAAAAAAATTACATCTCCTGAGAAAATATAGACATAAAGAATCTTCTTACCCATCTGGAGAAGCTCAGAGTCATAAGCATGTCAAAACAAGCAAACCAAAACTGGCCTTTTGTTCAACCTGCAAATGCGTAGCTGTGCTTAATATTCTATTCTATTCTATTCTATTCTCTGCCTTATACTATGCTCATCATCATCATATCTGAGTGCCTCTCCAAAGTTCAATTTAATCTAAAATTTCTTAAATGAAAAGTTCAATTTCTACACAAAAAGGAATATTTGCTTTTGTTGTCCTCAAAATTAGCACCTACTTTCTAATAATATCTCATGCAAGAGATCCTTAAATGAACACGTCTTGGTTCTAAGATACACACACCTAGAACCCTATTATCATTAAGCATAGAAATCTCTAGGCATGATCCTCATTTTGTAGAGTAAATGAAAACCAATTTGTAATCCTACATAATTACAACATATTTCAAACACAGGTGACTACATGTCAAACCTCTCTAGCTGGCGCTCTCTGATCCCGCAACATTTGTGGTTCAGCACGATTTTAGTTAGCCAGACGTCCACTTAGCATGTGTGTAGCCAAGTTTCCGGCAGTCCCATAAAGTTTGTTTACAGCCACCAGTCCTGGCTCTCGATATTCTGTGCTGTTATTTAGCTTTAATTTACCCCTAAATGTCTTCTAAAAGCCAAGAAAACAGTGGAAATATTGGTAATGATGCTAGATAATATTGACCTTCTGTGGTTCGGCAAATTCTCTGGTTCTACACTGGTCAGGTTCTGAGGGTACTGGACTAGAGAATCCAACCCATAGAAATCATTTGACAATGAAAAGGACAGCAGGGCAACGTAATTTACTGTAGATGTTTTGGCTGTAATCTTAAATTTCCTTTAACTTCCACAGATTCACTTATTTATCTTGAAGTCAACATTGTGTTGAAAAAAATCTATCTTTAAAATAATTTAATAATACAAAATGGATGAACTGTTTTATTTTAAATATATATAAAACATCACATATCGTGTTTTCAAAATGTAAGGTTTTGCACTGAATTATGTTTCTCATATGTTACATGATGTAGACATGGAAGGATGTGGGTTAGAGGGTAATAATGCAATATACTCTTTTTAGTTATGACTACTATAACTTTAATCAGCTGTACTAAAATAATTTTTATCCATAACAATTGCTTACTATTATAGAGATAACTGCACTTGCTTGATTCACAAAACTGCCATAAAATTCTTTGAAGGACTGAGCTATTATTCAGGCAGTCCTGTACATACCTAATAGATTGATAAGGTGTATCTACGATAAAAATGTTATGTGGAGTGCTTTAAGCCCTAAATCACTCAGAAGAGCAACCTGTTAAAAGTGACAATTCTAAGCTATTTAACATGCCTTGTGCCATAAAAAAATTTTACTTGGCCAAAAATGCAACAAAACACTGCCACATACCATCAAAAATGAGGTATTGACTCCAAATACACCACATGTTCACAGTGATAACATCTTCTCCTATGCTACCGAACTGGTAATTGACATCACTATCTACCCAACTGTTAGAAGTTTCTTCCTAACGACTCCAGGAAACCCCAAGAGATTGTTAGATGTGGGAGGGGGGTTGTGTGCGCTTGTGTTTGGAGGTTTAGCAGTCATTTAACCAAAGCCTACCAGCTGCCTACTTGTAGCATGTCAGAATATAAACTATTCAGTTTTCCAGGAGTTCTCTCTGGCCCCAGTCAGAAGTAGCTTCACAGTGAAAAGGTTTTTACACCACATGGATTGAATTGCTAACTTAGCACTGTACCTGCTTTTCCCAGCAGCTTGACACAAACACCATAATCTAATACTATGTACCATTCTAGAAGGTCATGTTCTAGACATATCAACAAAGTAGAGGCAGAGATCCATTCTTTCACTTACCTGTTCTAATGGACACATCTCTTCTCTATTATAGATAAGCATACTGATAAGCAAAAACAGTCCAAAAGGAACAATAAAGAATGATCCACAGGCTGCAAACTATATCATATACTACACTGCCTAGGTGCAATTCATGGTACAATCAACAGACTAGACTAGTGCCTTTAAAATGACCATGATTCAGTGTGCTTCTTAGATTACAACTCTGGATTTCACATATCATTTTCATGTTGCATTGTTAATTGCAGAATTTCTACACAATACATGATATTAAATATAGAGCCCTTTCCCCATTCCTATAGGCCACCTACTCATTCAGAATATAGATTTTTATTAATAAATAGGAGCTGTAATGACACAGCCAGTGTCAATTTTAACAGTATGTGCTTGTTTCCTTTCAGAACCAATCTAGACCTGTAATGAAATGTCTCTGGGATGCAAAGCTATTTAAAACTTCTCCATGATCCCCAGAAGTTACAAATAGGCAATAAAAGAAGAGCTGAACGAAACCTTTATTTGACTGAGAGTTATGGGCCAAAGTCATCCTTGATAGATCTTTTATAGATGACAAAAGACAGAGCACAGATAAAGTTGAGGCAATACCATAATAACTAATTACAAACCCTACACTACAAAGTCTATTAAGAAATGGAGGAAAACAAGTTGACTATTAATTTAGATCAGTACATGTCTCTGAGCATTAAATCTCAGGTATGAGAGGCTAAGTTCTATTTATGTCAAGGAAACAAAGTCTAGCGGATCACAGATCCTGTGAGAAAAGTTGATCACAGACCCTGTGAGTTTTAGATGCAAGTGCCCAAATTCTATGATCAAAATAGACCATGCCTCACTACTCCTGTGGCACCAGACCCAGGTGCATCATTGTACATGAGTGCTGCTAAAACCTTGGCACTTGGATGGAACTGGAACATGACAATTTTTGGTTGCAAGTCTCAAATTGTACAGTGTAAACAAGAAGTCAACTTATTCCAATCCCACTGAGAAAAGATGGTGGTCTTTGATGAATCCTGGCCCAGTCTCAGTCATAGGAATAGATATGATTTTTTTTTTTAATTTCAATGATGGTAAAATTTGGTTCAAACCCCAAATTCTGTCAAAATCCAGGTGAATGCATTTGCTGGACCAGGTATTTGCAGTTCTTGGCTCCAAATTCTCTTGTGGACCAGCAGGAGGATTAGCCTTGTTCTTGCTTTAGACGTTTAAAAAGGGGTGCGCCCAGGGCCAAAACGTGGCTGGATCCAGCGAGCCGAGACGACTGCCAGATGTGGTTGTGCAGTCGGAGATCGGAATTTGTGCCTTTTTTGGCGCAGCAAGGAGCAGCCAGACTTGTGGATGGCACACATGGGGGCTGGGGGGGAAAGCACGGAACCGGGCAGGATGCAACGAGCGCCAGCTTTTCCCCTTCCTCCCTTGGCCACAGAGGTCCCCGCAGCCCCCAGGGACCTGCCAAACTTTGACAGCCACCTCCTTCCCCCCCCCCCCCACACAGACACTGCCCCGATCCCCTCCCGGCGAAGCCTCTGATCTCCCCTCCCCTCCCACCTCCACCCCCAGGCGCAAGGTGAAGCAAGCGGGCGCCTGCTCCTGCACTTTGCACGGCCAGGCGCGGAGCCGCCTCCATCCCTGCGCCCTCCTCCCCAGCAGCGCCGCGGCGCATTGCCTCCCCCCCCCCCCCTGCTCTCCCCTCCCCTCCCGCCCCAAATCTGCAGATTCAGCACGTCCAGCCCCGCCGATGACTTTACCTGGACTTTCTCCACTCTCCGGGCGCCTCACGCCTCCCATCCTACCGCTAACTCCGGCTCGCGCTCACTCCTTCCTCCTTCTCCCTCCTGCAAGGCCTGCTGAGCGCCGGCCCCACGGAAAGTAGGGGGAGGCAGAGACCGAAGGGGGGAGGCAGGGGGGCGCTCCCCCCGGCGCCCCCTCTCCTCCCCAGCCCGGCTCCCCCCACCCTAGCCCTCGCCTCGGCGATTTCCTCCCCTCTCCAGGAACTAAGCAGGCTCCGCTAAGCGTCTCCCAAACAAGCCCCCCGCGGCTGCCTCCCCTGGCCCCCGGCCCTCGCCCGGCTGCGGCGTGCCGCTCGCCCCGGCGGCCCCCCTACCTCGTAAAGGTCCCCCGAAGCCATGCTGGGCGGCGGGACCTGGCTGCCTCGGTCTCCCCCGCTCGCCGTGGAGTAAACTGTGCGGTGCGGAATGACAGGCGCCGGGCCGGCTGTGCGCAGAATCAGAGGCGAGGAGAGAGAGAGGGAGGCAGCGGGCGGGCGGCGGGGCTGGCTGGCGTAACCAGCCAGCCGCGCTGGAGCAGGGCGCCGCGCTCAGTGGCTTGGGCGAGCGAGCTCCCCCCCCCCCCGCCGCCTCCTCGTGCCGCTCCCCGCCAGCTTGAGGGGGGGGGCTGCCCTCGACACGCGTCTCCGGGCCCCCTCCGACGTGCCGCCCCTGGCGGGTGCGCTTCCAACTCTTTCCACCGCCAAAAATGGGGGTGTCGGACCTGAGGGGAGCCCGGCGCAGCGCCGGCCGGGGGGGCTGGCTGTGGGGCTGACCGGGCGGCACTTGGGGGTTAGGGGTAGCTGGGAGGGGGCCTGCCACCTCCGTGAGGGAAAGTGGCCACCGAGGAACCCGAGGGGGTGGCCATGGCTTCCTCCGAGCCCCATCCACCGCAGGACTCCTCTCAAGGAAATGGAGGTGGTAGGTTCTTCCTGCTGATAGCCGCCCTCCCCCATGGCCACCCGTTAGGGAGCAATGAGGAGGCCGTGGTGTCCTTCAGTGCCCCCGCTCTCCTTTTCTTCTCCCCGGCTGCTCCTCCAAGTCCCTCTCCACAAGCCACTACCAGGAAAGGGGAAGGTTTCTTCAGGGCTTCTTCCAGCCTTCCCACAGTTGCAGTGGCCACCCATCTATGGAACTGCCCATGACTGGCTTTGAGATCCTCCTCCTGTACATACAGACAGGTAGCCAACTTCATGAAGTAATGTCTTTATGGAGAGTGAACTAGGGAACAGATTTTTCTCTTCCACTTTGCTCCTTTTTTGAAGGAAGGACTGCTTACGAACTGGCTCTTCCCACCTGACACCCCTTTTATTTGCAACTTTGGCATCAGAGTTGTATTGTTAGAGATATTTCTCAAAAGAGGTACCTTGTGTTCCAGCTCTGCTTTGTCTCCAATGTCAAATGTTGTAGAAACCCATTAGGGTTTGGAGCCCATGCAGAGGATGAGGAGAGCCTACTGGACGAAGGTGTCATAAATCCATGCTTAATGTTAGCTTTATACTGTTTTATTAGAACAGAAAGTTGCTATCAGACTAGGATGGGTCAGGTTTGCCTTTGGGCAAGATTATCCAGGAAAAAAGCATAAGAGAAAATGCAAATGGGGATTCTGCCCTAATGGGACATACTCCAGAATGCCTGGACAAGGAGTCTTTCCCTAGATCTGTTTAGGCCTCATGCTACTGAAATGTTCTGGACACTCATGGAGCCTCTGTTTTCAATAGGATGGGATGGAATCTGAATTTTTGTCTGCAAGGAAACCATCTAGGAATTGGGCTGTATTTTGGAGAAGAATTGTCATTAAAATGTTCAAGGAAGCAAAAGACTCTTTACAGTGGGTGCTATTATCATAACAAATGATTTTTCCACAGTTTCACAACCCCAGGTCTACCCAACTGAAAGGACATATCCTCCATCTAAAAAGTAATAATCTCAATAACACCTTTTGTGACAATAGAGAAAAAAGCACATATATTCTGCAGTGCTTGATAGAATCCATTGCATCTTGACTTCATAGAAACACTATTGTCATCAAACACTTTTCAGAGATAGCTGTGTTAGTCTGTTTCTCCAAAACCAACAGGGAGTCCAGTGGCACCCGAAAGACTAACAATTATGTCATTAATCTCTATGGTGCCACTGGACGCCTTGCTGGTTTTACTATGTTTCCTGGTTTCAGATTTGAAGTTTTCATCTCCCTACAAGACACCATTGACCAGTAAATAGCATGGTCCTTTTCACAGTCTCTTGAGAGATGCTACTGGATGCTGTCAGGTGTGGCTATGTTTTAGCCCTGTTTTCTGGTTGCCTACACTTTATTGGTATTCATCAGTTTTGGTTGTATGATCTCAACCTTCTGAATGCTTCTGTAATACACGTGTGCGAGATTTGTTAATAGAGACAGATTTGAATAGAAAGTGGAAGGCAATGATTAAATATAGTAACTACTTTGTTACTAGTAAATATGGTTATTTTGGGTTTGGCATTGTATTGTCTTCTGAATTTTCATTTTACAATGAAGAATTCAAATAGAATAAATACCAAATACAGTAAAACTAAAGAATGCTGTATGTAACAAAAATTTACCAATACTTTCAGTACTTACAATTGATTTTTTTCAATTCTGTATTCTCTTTTACCATGACAGTAGGAAATATTTATATATATCTTGACTGACTATTCAACCTACCAGTATCCTGAATTGTGAATATTACATTTGGTGATTATGAACTTCCCAGCTAACCAGTTTAGTATTGACATACGGGTCAATAAAAACTCTTAAAGTATTTTGGAGTTTAAAGCCATTTATGGTTCATGTGGTTTATTGGATGATATGATCAATTTAAAATTCATACGAACAAAGCTAGATTGTTTGCAGAAAAGCTAATAGTTTTGTACAAGGGAGTAAGTGGAGATTTGCTTTATGCTTACCAATTTTCCAGCAATATTATAATTTTTTGAGATCTGATATTTAAGTTATAACAGATAGAAAGAGTTAAGAAATATCATAAACTGTCCATGACTTACTAATTATGCTCCATTGGCATAGTAGAAATTCCATAATACCCAATACATTTATTACTTGATAATCATACCCAATGGTTTTGCCTTGATTTTATTGTAGAACTCCTATGTCAGAAGACAAATTATTTTGTGCTAAAGTAAACTGAGATTGGTGGTTTACAGTAGCAGTCAGCCCTTTAGAATGCTCACTGTGCAGAAGGCTCCTTTACATGTTGCTAAATGAATGAATCTAGTTTGCGGGACACATTTGTATTCCTTTTTTTCTCCTTTCCACAGCAAAAAATTCAAAATGGCAGTCAAACAAGTGAGTCACTTCTCAAGTGAGTCGTACAACTTTCTTTTCATAATTTTTTGAAAGAATTAATTTCAAAGATGTCTTAAATAAATTTAAAAACGTCCCTTTTGTAGTTATTGACGAACTTTATGGTACGTCTTGATAATCTGAAAGATCTCTCTAGCCTTCTATGTCAACTATTCTCAAACCAATGAGAATTAGAATTACCACTCTCTAGTCACACTCAGAGAGGCTTACAGGAGGTTGTCTACATTTTAAATGTGTGTGCATGCTTGCAGGACTATTACACCATATTTGGGTTATGTGAACATTGTCGATAAAATTGCTATAGAAGATGTTATAGTACAAGCTAGATCACAAGCTAGGCAAGCATTACTTACTGGATCCTTAAAAAGAGGAATGCTTTAGTGAATACTTCAAAGAGGGGAAACATCTTTTTCCTGATTACTCATTCCTTGTTTTTAAAATTTGCAGTCCCTTGGGGATGCAGTAAAGTGTGAGTCAATAGTAAGGAATAGGAAGAGGACTTTTATGAATATTTAACCCATGAAAAGTTGATTGTGGTCTCAGTGATATTTTTCCTCCTATAAGTAAGTTTGGCAAAATAACCAAATGCATTTGTTTAGTTAAAAACAAGTGTATATTTTACTAATCAGTTTGTATGAGTAATATCTATTTGAGTCTTTGTGCATAAACCAGAAAGAATGTCTGACAACAATGGAAATTTATTATTAAACTGTCTCAGTTTCTACTGACAGTTTTTATAGAAAGTAATTTTTTTAAATAATAATTGTTTTTAAATTTAAGAATGTCAGAATAAGAATGCAAGTTACTGCAAAATTACAGTTGCGTTGTAAAAATCACAACTTAGACACTATTACAAACATTATACTGAATATTCATAGCAAAATATGCACTATTCATCCTCTTAATTATTCTCTATTCCCTACCGTTTGCCATTCCAAGAGCCAGTGGAAGGAAGGCAGAGAGATTGTGAGAATGATGCACAATCATCACACAGTGTTTCTGGTTTGAAAAGGTATTTTGGGTTCCAGCAGTACTCTCCATTTCAATATCTCTCAAACTGGCAGAATCTTTCAAAATGGAAGAAACTTAAGTGAAATAATTGTACCATTTTTAGTTAAAAAATAAAGGTAGTAGCATGTCTGTGATCTTGATTTATTTTTTATTGACTGGTCATAGTACTCTCAGTGCCATATAGCCAACATAGTTTCAGCCCCCAGGATCTTACAGCCTCAGTGTCCAATCTTGCAATGAGCTGTGGATGTGTGAGACACTGTAAGATGGAGTCCAGTGCAAGATCAAGGCATAAGGACTACGCGATACACTTAATCACTAATGAGAAAATGCTTTCTGCTGTGATTAGTCCCATAGATTTCAGTGTATTTGCAACTGACAGTAGTAAATTTAGCAGGGTCTCTATCTTAGATTAGATACAGATAATACCATATAGGATATAATGGTGGGCATTTGTTAGGTTATCATGGAAAAGCACCATGAACACCTAAATTGGGTTTTAAAGAGAAATTAAAATGAAAAGAGGAAAGGCATTGGGTGAAGAAAAGAGGGAGAGAGGGAGTTATAATCTGGCTGGGAAGGGGGAAGATAAGATGGAAGAAAGATACAAAAGAGGACATTCAGGAAGGTGGGTTGGAATGAGCAGAAGTAATGGGAATCGGACTAGGGAGATAAGAGACCAAACATGCAGGCAAGGACAGAGCTGTACTAAACCTTGAAGATGAGAAATTTAAATATGATGCTGAAAGCAGTAGGGAGCCCCTTGAAAGGATCTGAAAAAGGGATTGACCTGATCAAAGTGGAAGGTAGGACCGTTTTAGGGTACGTCTAGACTACAGGGTTTTGTCGACAGAAGTTTTGTCGACAGATACTGTCGACAAAGCTTCTGTTGACAAAGAGCGTCTAGACTACATTCAGTTCTGTCGACAAAGCAAGCTGCTTTGTCGACAAAACCCTGTAGTCTAGACACAACCCTACATGCAATAACACCTTCTGTCGACAGAACTCTGTCGACAGAAGGCATTATGCCTCGTAAAATGAGGTTTACCAGCATTGACAAAACTGCTGAGTTCTGTCGACGTTATGTCGACAGAACTCAGCGGTAGTGTAGACGCAGGTATAGTTTTGTCAACAAAAGTCCACTTTTGTCGACAAAACTCTGTAGTCTAGACACACCCTTAGTTGCAGCAATAGTTTGGAAATACAGTAAAGAAATGTTGTGAGGAACAGGAATTCATAAACATGTACCTTTCAGGATGAAAAGTGAGAGGTAACCAAAGCATGAAAGAATACCTTAGCAGTCGGAGTGAAGAGGAAGGAATAGGTTTTAGAGGTTTGGTAAAGGAAGAATTAACAGGATATGGCAATTGTCTAGAGCAGGGGTGGGCAATAATTTTTGGTGGGGGGCCACTCCAAGATTTTGGTAAGTGGTCCAGGGCCTCATTTTTCTATAGGGGGTCTAGGTTGGGGGCTGGGTGCAGAAGGGCGCACGGGGTAAGGGACTGGGGTACAGGAGACAGCATAAGATCTCAGAGGGTGTTTGGGTGAAGGAGGGGGTTGTGACCTGGGTCAGGGGATTGTGATGTAGGGTCAGGGAAGGAGTGTAGGTACAGGAGAGGATTCTGGCCTGTGGGAAGAGAGTGGGAGGGGGTACAGGGTCTGGGAGGGAGTTGGCACCTGGGGAAGGAGATGCAGAGAGTTTGGATGGTGATCTGGGGGAGGGAGTTGGGGTGCAAGAGGCAGGCGCTGGCTGGGAGTTTACCTAAGTGTCTCCTGGCTGGTAGCCCTAGCCTGCTTGAAAATACAGGCTGCTCCATCCACGTGGCTCTCAACTGCAGCTGCCAATAAGAGCTGAGAGATTGGCTGAGGTCAGTTTGTATTGGCTGGTTGTTTCTGTCCAATAGGAGCTGGGGATTGGGCTGGGGGCAGGGATATCGCACAAAGCCTCCCCCTCCCTGCAGAGTAGAGCAATGCAGCCTCTGTGTTAAACGCGGCAGCTGTGTGTGCCTGAGGATTCCGGCAGGGTGGTCCACGGGCCGGATCTAGTGGCTTGGCAGGCCAGATCTGGTCCCCGGGCTGTATTTTGCCCAGCCCTGGTCTAGAGTAACAGAAAGGAATATTTATTGTGACACCACTGTTTTGCACTTGATAATCGGTAGGAAAATGGAAATTTTGACAGAGCTGGAGAAATGCAGTTGGCATTCAAATGTTGATTGTGAACCGATAAGGAAAGATGTCAAACACGTTGAAAGGCATGAGACCAAATAGATGCTGGCCAGCAAAATATGGGAAATCGTCAACTTAGAAAAGGTAGTTAAATGTATATGAGTCGGTGATTATGAAGGAAAAATAGGAGGAATCAAATTTCAGGTCACTAATTTGTACATTTTGTAGGGGGAGACAGTGGATTTAAAAAACGAGTATTCTTTGTACTCATGAAAATGCTGAACAGTCTTCATTTCAAAGGTAAACAAATGATTGATCACGTGTTTCTGATTCTGAGTTGAAAAGATGGTTAGTAAATTGTATATGGTTTTTATAAAATTTAAGGAAACATTTAGAAAGGCTGACCAACACATCACAATGTATTTAAAGCAAATATATGGTAAGAATAGGTAATACGAATAGTGTTTTAGAAAATGGATGGGTATCTATTGATCTTTAAGCAGTAATACTCTAACAACTTTGTATAGAACTTAAGGACTGAGTGAATCCAGTGATCTTCATATGTGACTGAATGGAGTGCTTCCAGCATTAAAAGTATATTTGAATTGCAATTGTTGTTAAGAGCACCCTGATCTGTTCCATTATTGTATGTTTGCTACTTTTCACAAAAATTATGATATGGTTTTATACTATTTTGACTTTTCTGTTTTATGGGAATAATTAAATATTTTAACCTATGATGTGTGAGAAAATGGATCCCAAGAAAAATATCTAGTAAACCATCCTGAGATGTCTGTAATAACAAGCCATACCCTGAATCAGAATCTAATAAGTCAATGTTATGTATTCTTATTGCTATCCATACGGCCTTAGGAATTAAGAAGGAGGAGGCCTGACTACGAGAGACTAGAAAGCCATGTTCTTACAATAGTAAATATATGAAAAGGAAACACTGGAGGTATTTTTTTCTAATATTTTCACTTAACTTGGTATTTGATTTAGGAGTTAAAGACAGAAATGAAAAATAAAAAGAATCAGAGAAAGACAGACCCTGTTGGACAGTTATCTACTTTGGAGAATGTGTCAGGTCAGACACAGTCCATAGCTCTAATAGTGCAAATTAATCCAGTTGACCTATTGACTTTAATGGATCCCTGTATAGAATAAGAATCTATGCCTCGTGACCTTAACAAGATAATTTGCATACCTCCCAAAATGGATAATCTGTTTACTTGTTATAACCAATTTGTTTTCATTATGTATGGCTCTCCAAGGTAGCTAAGAAAATACTTGGAGGTCGCATATACAACCTTCTGATAAATGATTGACACAGGCAGTATTCTTTCTAAAACAAGGCATATTTTATTGATACAATAACATTCTTTGACACAATAACAATCTAAACACAAATCTCTTCAAACAACTTAAGGCACTTCAGACCATATTAGTTTATAGCTTCAAATGACACTAAGTGGCTGGTCCCTGCTTACAATGATCACTCATTTCCAGGTAGCTGACAGCAATTTTTAGATATTCATTAAGTATACATATTTAAATATATAAAGATATACATATATAAATCCCTTTCACAACCAACACACAGGCACACATTTTTATTAACATCACTATTTATATACACTAGCATATTATACTATAAATATTACTTACTCATCTGACAGCACAGTGTCTTCTGTTTTTTCTTTCACTCCTCTACTGCATCCTTCTCTTGTCATCCTTCTTGGTGCTGCTTCACCTTTTTCTTGTACTCACCTTCTTCACTTCTTTCTCTGCCTATGTGCCTTCTCAACTTCTTCTCAGCCTGTCAGAGGTCAAATGACGCACTGACCTTCATACCATTTTCAGTTCTTCTTTTAGACACATGACATCATTCCGTTTGATTATTTCAATTATCACAATCATTGTTTACCACCTTCTTTCCCTTCCATTTCTATTATGTGTCCTTTTGCTTATATTCTAAATATCTCACATTGTTATGATTTGATTATCAACTTTTATTACCAATTTAGTTTTTTAAAATTGTGACCTTTGGCCTCCATTTAATGGTGGAGTGAAACTTGCTTATTTAAAATGGAAGCCAAGAACACAACATGGAGTTTCTCTAGTATTGTTATATGGATCAGTTTGTTGGATATGAGCAATATTAAAAAAAAAATCAGGAAAAGAGAAGGCTGCAGTAATTAAAAAAACAGTGCATGGAGTAATGGACCATAAGAAAATAAAGTAAAGATACTATATGCAATATCTATGCCGTATAGAAAAAGGGACAGTAATTACCATAGTAGAGGAGATATCACTATCAAAACAGTGTTTTCTGGAACAAATGAAAGTACCATTGTGTAATGACAGTCACTGAAAAGAACAAGACGAGAATATGATGGTGGTTAGGACTTGTTGCCAGGACAGACAAGTCATGATTGGTTTCTGATGTGAGTCAGTGGAAAATATATGGCTGATTCATTATCATCGCAACCACATTGTCATCTCAACCACATTGTAGTCACTGCAGAAGATGCATTACTAGCAGGTATTCATGTTCTAGGAAAAGTATGATTGTGAAGAACTTATCCAAACCCCATTGAAACTAATGGGACTTTTTCCCTCTGAGTTCTATGGGCTTTGAATTAGGAACCTGGATTCTACTGGGGTTACTAGTTAATCTCTCCCTTTGCTTCCCATTCATTGTGCCACCTACAATCTTATTTTAAAAGTATAAGCCACCTTCTTGCACTAATGCCAGAAAAGAAGCACGTTAGTTTTGTCTCCACTATTGAGATATCTTTTATCTTGCTTTCTACCGGAACACACACATTCTTTTTCAGGTTGCTCCCTGTGACACCAAGGATACATCTTTTCAGATTCTGCTCCATCTTGTTTGAAAGTGCAGTTGTTTCTACTGATGATGTCATGAGATATAATATACAGATGACAAAACATTCTTGTTTAAGCGGACAGGAGGCTCGCTCTGTAGGCAAAATACCTAATAAATAGGAAAAACAGTAGAACACATAGAACAGGGGGATGTCAGTGTCATGTGGAAAATTACTGTACTAGTCTACAAAAAGCTTTTAAAACGACAGTTCAATGGCTGAATTTTTGCAAAACTAAGGAAATACTCAGATGACACAAAGAAGAAGCAAATGAGACACATTCTTTTCTAATTCTCCAGTATGTCCTAAACATGAAATGAGAGAACATGGTCAGAGACATCATTCACTGTCTAACTTTTATAGGAGTAGAAATTTGCAAGTCTGAAATGGATTTTTCTAGTGGTCTATTCTATCTTGCAGGGACAATGCACACGGAAGGAGGGGGCATGTGGAGTCATGTGCCCCCTCATATTAGTCTCATCTATTTTATTGAGCAGGCTTATATGGACTGAGTAACACTGCTAAAGTTGGCTGTCCTCACTCAGCACCTTGGCAGGTGTGGGTTATGTTTGCTGTCAAGTGGTGCATGAAATAATACAAACAGCTTAGGATCCGCAGAAGTTATAATGGAATAAGGGCATGAAAATTGTGCCATGCCAAACAGAAAATATTAAGAGTTAACATTCTGTCTGGAGGAAGAACAGCATTACTGGGTCAGACCAGTGGTTCATCTAGCACTGTGTCCTGTCTTCTGACAATGGCCAGTGCCAGATGCTTCAGAGGCAAAGAACAGAACATGGCAATTTACTGAGGGTATGTCTACACTGAGAGATAAGGTGTAATTTAAGATTCTCAATTTCAGCTATGTTAATTGCATAGCTGAAGTCGAAGTGTCTTAACTCGACTTTTAGCACTGTCCATACTGCAGGAAGTCAAAGGGAGAACACTCTCCTTTCAACTTCCCTTACTCCTGGACTACCGGCATCAACCGGAGTGCCTCTCTCAGTTCGAATTAGCATTTCTTCACTACACCTGCTAATTCAAACCCTGGAACATTGATAGTGGCAGCTTCAATCTTCTCTGTAGTGTAGACATACCTCGAGTGACATATTCATCCCTTGTTGCCCACACCTAACTTTGGCAGTCAGATTTAGGGTCACCCACAGCAAGATATATTAGTGTCATTTGAGTAAGGAGCAATGAGAAGACAGAGAAGTTGGAAAACACCAATAGAACTACTTGAACTAAATAAAAGTCTCTTCCTGAGAGAACCTGTGCTATCTTCACCCTTCATACTAATAGGACTTGATATAATAAAGCATAGAAATAGGTTGATAACTCCCTCCCAATAACTAGTTCTAAAACAATATGGGTATTGTGGCCAGTTGGGGCTAAGCCCCTAGGTTCTGCTCTTCTTGGCGGGGTTTTCTTCGTGTGCCTCAGAGGCTCGCGGTGTCCCTAACACTGCCACAAAGGCAAGGGTATCCTGCTTTCCAAGCCCTTTTCATCATAGGCAAGTCCAGGGTATGGGAGGTCAGCCCCTATGTTAGACCACAGGGCCTCTCCTGTTTCTTGGAGGCAGCCCCCAGCCAGGAGGGAAGTTGGGGGGAACTCGGTCCCACCCACTTGCTCCAGGTTCTGGCCCAGGGCCTTATGGGGGAGGAGGGTAGACCCGAGTGCATTGTGAGGCCTGGCTCTTCCCTGGGCTACTCTTCCTGAGTACCTCCTTCCAATGCCTTGGGTCAGGCTTAGGTTGCAGGCTGTCTAGGGTCAGTCTCTTGTGCTGGGCTGCTCTGTTCTCCTTCCTTTCTCTTCTGGTCCATCCCTCCACTCCTTCCCCCCACCTTGCCTGAGGGAGGGTTATTTATGGTGCACTCATCAGCCTTAACTGGCCTCAGGTGTTGAACTGCTGGGCCACAGTCTCTGGAAGCCTATAATGGGAACATAAACCTGCATACCCAGCTCCCCGTGTATGTGCCTTCCACTAGGCTTCGGCAGCCCCCTGCCCTCAGGCTACCACAGTATGTCTACACAGCAAAGTTATTTTGAAATAACAGCCGTTATTTTGAAATAACTTTACTAGCGTCTACACAGCCAAACCGCTATTTTGAAATTAATTTGAAATAGCGATGTGCTTATTTCGAATTCGTTAAACTTCATTCCACAAGGAATAATGCCAAACTTGAAATAGCTAATTCGAAATAAGCGCTGTGTAGACAGCGCTTCAAAATAGGGGGCCTCCAGCCCTTCTGAGGGTACCCTGCTGGCACTCCGGGCCAAACCAGGAAAACTCTTCTCCTCCCCCTCAACCCCAGAGCCTGCAGACCCTGGTGCAGAGATTGGTGCCTCCGGCCATGCTGCCGCCCCAGCTATCCTCCTCCTCCCACTCCTGCTCCCCCTCCTGCCTCTTCCTCCCCCCGCCCCACCCTCCATACCCGCTCCCCCCACCAGGGATGCCAAGGCCCCCGCACCTGCAGTGCTGGGAGACAGGTGGACCAGCAAGACCCCCCAACTCTGAGCTTCTCCTCCCACTTCCTCCCCTTGCCTCCTCCTTCCAGCTCCCTCCTCCCAGGTTTACCTCTCCCCTCTCCCACCTCCCTCCCACCCTCATTCTCCCCCACCCCAGTTATGTTCAATAAAAAGAGAGTTTGTTTTTGGCAACACACGTGTTTTTATTTGACATCAGGAAGGGGGGTTAGGGAGGGGAAAGTGGAAGGACATGAGGGTGGAATAAGGCACAAGGCCCCAGTGGGGCATGCCAGGGAGACTTCACTCCTCCTCCATCTGGAAGCTCTCTCGCAGGGCCTCCCGGATACTGACAGCCCCCTGATGATCCTCCCGGCTGGCAGCCATGCGGGGCTGTGCACACAGGCCAGCCAAGTGGTCGGCCTCTGCCATCCAGCCTGGCAGGAAAGCCTCCCCACTTCCTTTCACACAAATTGTGCAGCACACAGCATGCTGCCACCATGTGTGGAATATTCCTCTCAGAGAGGTGCACGTGGGTGAGGAGGCATCTAAATCGGGCCTTCAGCTGGCCGAAGGCACCCTCCACCACAATGCAGGCCCTGCTGAGCCTGCCATTAAAGGCCTTCTGGGAGGGTTTTAGGTGTCCCGTGTAGGGCTTCATGAGCCAGGGCTCTAGTGGGTAGGCTGCATCCCCCACCAGGCACACAGGCATGTCCATGTCCCCGACCCTGATGTGGCAGTCAGGGAAGAAGGTCCCGGCATGCAGCCTCTGGCACATGAAGGAGTTGCGATACACCCGCGCATCGTGTGCTTTGCCGGACCAGCTCACATTAATATCCAGGAAGCGGCTCCAGTGTTCAGACACAGCCTGCAGGATGACCGAGAAGTATCCCTTCCAGTTTATGTACAGGGAGGCCTGGTGGTTTGGGGTATGGATGGGGATGTGCGTCCCGTTGATTTCTCCCCCAGGGCGCCAAAGCCCTTGATGACCGCGTCCACATCAGTGAGGTGGATGACTCTGTAGAGCAGCACTCTATTGATGGCCTTGACCACCTGCAGAGGGACACACAAAACCAAGAGTCACTGGGGTGTCAGGGTGGCTGACAGTGCTCCTTCCCCGCCACTGCCCCACACCACCTCCCCAGGAGCAACCCCAGCTGCAATCCTGGCCACTGCAAACTATTCTGTAGCTGGGACAGAACAAACCCTCCTGGGGAGGGGACTTACACCCCCCCACACACTTTTCCTTGAGGCAGCCCATCCCCTCTTTGCCTCCCTCCCCAGGCACAGTGGCTGGAGACTGCCATACCTGCATGAGCACTGCTCCAATGGTGGATCTCTCAACGCCAAACTGGTTCCCCACAGATCAGTAGCTATCCAGCGTGGAGAGCTTCCAGAGGGTGATGGCCACACACTTCTGGAGGAGAATGGCGGGCCTCATGTGCATGTCCTGTCACTGCAGAGCAGGGGTGAGCCACTCACAGAGCTCAAGGAAGGTATCCTTCTTCATTCTGAAGTTCTGGGTCCATTGTTGGTCTCCCCAGCACTCCAGGACGATGTGGTCCCACCAGTCGCTGCTGGTGTCCAGACACCAGATGTGGCGGGGCACGCTGGCGTCCGGGTGCTACTGCTGCTTGTCCTCATTCCTCAGGAGTGTCCAGAAAAGGGCCTGGGGGTTGGGCTGCAGCACATGCTTGTGAGGCAGCCTCCAGCAATTGCTGCCAGGCTTGCAGCAAGACATCCAAAATGAGCACCAGAGTGCCCAGGGGCAGCTCTGGCTCCATGGTGCCAAGTGCTGTGGTGTCCTGAGTCAGGGCAACCAAAGCAGCCAGAGAAAAAAAAGCTTTGCTGTCCCTCAGCGAGGTAGGCAAGCAAGCAGGGAAATCTGAGAACCGGCTGTCCAGGGGGGTCCCTTTAAGCAAAAGCCTCAGATAGCCACAGGCAGCAGCCACACAAAGTAACTACTGACCTGATGCCCTGCTGGAACTGGTTTCAGCTGGCCTTAAATGCGATTCAGCGTCCAATCATGGTTGTGACAATTTTCTTCCACTATTTGATCTGAGGAAGTGGGTCTGGCCCATGAAAGCTCATCACCTAATAAACCATCTTGTTAGTCTTTAAAGTGCTACATAGTCCTGTTTTTTGTTTCAGTCAGTGTGGACACACTATTTTGAAATAGAAAAACATTATTTCGAAATGCAATTTGTGTGTAGACGCGTCATTTCGAAATATCTTATTTCGAATTAACTATTTCGAAATAAGATATTTTGAAATAACATTGTAGTGTGGACTTATCCTATAATACTAACATATCAATATCTACTAATCTGTAGATATTTCAAATTTTGTTCATATTTAAGGGATTCTAACATTTTATATGCTAACCCAGAATATGTTTCTCTTTTGTTCATTTTTCAGTCATGGATTCAAATTAGGGCTTTGTGTTTTCATTGCAACCCACAAAATACCACTGCACACATAGTATTTATTACAGTGGCACAATACACTGTAGTAAGAAATCTGTGTTTAAATGTGCCAGGGGCTCTGAAGCCATGCAACGACACATGTCATTTCAGAAAAAAGAACAGCTAAAGACATATTGATGCAATTTCTTTATAATGGGAGACAAATAAAAGACACAAGACATACAGCAACATTTTGATTTTTGCATTACTTTTTGTGTTTATTACTATGTTAATATTAATTATTTGCACATGTGCCATTTCTTTCATCTGAGAATCTTGAAGTACTTTCCAAATGTGCGGGTGTATTATTATCCCCAACTTAATGATGAGACATTTTAAACATAGCAAATCTAAATGATTTTCCCAAGCTCATGAAGAATTTCAAAGAGAGGGATGGAACCCATGTCTCCTAACTCTGCATTAATTGCCCTTCCTGTATTACTATTGAAGATGATTGATTAATTTGATTTAATTTTGAAGAAACTGCCTTTGCAGTTAAAGAGATTCCAGACATTGGAGAATTACTGAGCATGGATTTCGCTTTGATTACTTTTAGGACAGACACATGCATAGATCCTCAAAATGAATGGGAAAAAAGAGTGGTGCATAAGGATTGCAATAGTGGCAAAAATATTACTATTACTTCAGAACTGGACATTAATAATCTACTCTTAAAGCAAAAGTCTGTAGGATGTTGCCAAACAGGAAAAGACTTTTTAGCTTAGGCAAGAGGAAATGGAGAGTTATGAGTATATACTAAGTCTATTCCTAGATTTATTCTTTGATTAGCTATATAGATTGAGGTATCTTGTTGGCCTTGTATGTATTTTGGGAGACTGTCGATTAACAAAGGCTGGAGTAAATACTTGTCCCTGTTGATTTAATTTATTGAATATATTGTCTGTTTTTAGATAGTAGACTGTGTATGGTGCTTTATATTTTAATCAGACCCAAGGTCTGAGAATACAAGACACATTACCAGTTAGTGGAGTTCTCCATTTATGCATGGGGAACATTGCTGGAATTGATTGTAGCTATACAACTGGAATTATATTTTTAAGTGTGACCTCAGTGTTTTGGTGCATACTTAAGTATGCCTGTTCATAGGACCAATCCTCAGGACCGTGATTGAGAATAAGGACTAAAAGACTGGGGGTACGGCTACAGTGGGTTTTTTTTTTTGAAGAAGCTATGCACACTGCTCTCACATTTGCATATCTTCTTCCATTTTTTTCTGGAAGAAGATTTTCCAATATTAGCCTGCCTACACGGGGCCAGATGTCGGAAAAAAACCCTCTTTCAGAAGCCCCCTTATTCCTCATAAAACGAGGTGTACAGGGGGCTTCTGAATGAGGGTTTTTTTCCCGACATTTGGCCCTGTGGAGATGGGCCAAATATCAGAAAATCCTCTTCTGGAAAAAAAAGAAGATATGCAAATGCAAGCGCAATTTGCATACCTACTTCAAAAAAAAAAAAAACCAAACCAGTGTAGGTGTACCCTCGGTGTTGAAAATGGAGTAAAATGCCTAAAAATCATTCTTGTACAGGTTTTACGATAATCTGCCAAAAAGCAAATATCCAGTTGGTCAGGTTCTCAGATATTAGGTAGATACTGCTTTATTTATATGCTGGGATGCTTAGTCTGTGACCTTGTCTGCAGTACAAGATAAGGTCAAATATATTAAGATAAATTTTTTAGCACCCAGTTTTGTAAAGTCGAAGGTGCATGTCCCCTCTGTGCGCAAGAGTTGGACATAGTGCATCCCCAGTACTGTGGCTACTATCAGCTTTGACAATGATGCACTGTGGGTAACTATTCCATAGTTCTTGCCATCCTTTTGCATTCTGGCTTAGGCTCCCAATGTCTGATGGAACAAAGGCAGTGCAGCAGATGGTTCTAGGTACATGTTGTCAACATCCCATAATGTACTCATCTTCTCCTACCCCCCTGCTTGAAAGCAATGCCAGACAAGCTTCGCAGCCTTTTCCCCCTGATTTTCCATGCAGATGCCATAGCAAGGCAAGCATGGATCCCTTTTAGCAGCAAAGTGCTAAGGCAAGCATAGCAAACATCCTGTGCCTTATGTTGCAGTATCTACAGTATCTGCAGAGTCTAGCAAGGAGTGAGGAAGAATGTGAGGAGACCATGAACAGACACTTGTGTGAAGCCCTTGAGTGGAGCAATTTGACAGATGCTGGCAGCAGTCGGTCCACTTGACACAGTGGAACACCGGTTCTGGTGCCAGGAGAAGAGCACAGACTGGTGGGGCTGCATAGTTATGCAGCTATGGGACAATCAGCAGTGGCTGCAAAACTTCTATATTCATAAGGCCACTTTCATGGAAGTTTGCAAATTGCTTTCCCCTGCCCTGAAGCACAAGAATACAAGAATGAGACATGCTCTGCAAATGGAGATGCAAGTGGGACTTGCCCTCTGGAAGTTTGCAATGCCAGACAGTTTCCAGTCAGCGGGAAATGAATATGGAAGGGGGAAAATCTACAGTAGGGGCTGTTGTGATCCAAGTAGTGAATGCAATCAATACCCTTCTGCTACGGAGGGTAATGACTCTGGGAAACATGGAGGACATAGTGGAGGGCTTTGCTGCGATGGGGTTCCCTAATTGCGGTAAGGCGAATTGGAATGCACATCCCCATCTTTGCACTGACCACCTTGCCAAAGAGTACATAAACGACAAGGGGTACTTCCCAATAGTGCTGCAGGTGCTGGTGGATCACAAGGACTGTTTCACTGACATCCACGTGCAATGGTGGGGAAATGTGCATGATACACACGTCTTTAGGAACTCCTGTCTTTTCAAAAAGCTGCAAGCTGGAACTTTCTTCCCAAACTGGAAAATTAACATTGGAGGCATTGAAATGCCAATAGCAATCTTGGGAGACCCAGCCAAACCCTTGCTTCCATGACTCATGGGCACAGGAGCAGGGCAGCCTGGACCGCAGTAAGGAGCAGTTCAATTACAAGCTAAGCAAGTACAGAATGTGCTTTTGGGAATTGAAAGAGAAGTTTTTGGAGTCTACTGACTATTTTAGATCTCAGCGAAAGCAACATTCCCACTGTAGTGGTAGCCTGCTGTGTCCTCCATAATATCTGTAAAGGTAACAGGGAAATTTTTATGCCAGGTTGGGGGGTTAAGGCAGAGCATTTAGCCACTATGAACAATCAGACACCAGGGCAATAAAGAAAGCACATCAAGGGGCACTACAAATTAGAGAGACTTTGAAAAATAGCTTTGTGAATGGCCAGACAGTGATACAACAGCCAGGCATGTTGCTTTTAACAGGATCACCCCTCTACATTAAGTGTGTTTGCCTGTAAACCCTTTAAGCTTCTCCCTTCCCCCCATGCAAGATAAAAAATAAAGATATTTTTGTTTTGAAATCATGCATTTTTATTTAGGGAACACAAGGAAGCAGGGACAGAAGAAGAGTTCAGGACAGGAGCTCTGGAAGGGGGAGAAGGGAAAATGGTGTATTCCATTCCCCCTGTTCAGCGATCACACATATGTGAGAATGACAGCCTTTTGTTCCGGGACACTTCCCTGGGGGTTGAGTATAGGGCTGCCCTTCTACCCCCAACGTTCTAGGGTGCTGGGGAGAGGAGGCTATAGAACATGGTGTGACGTAGTGGGGGTACTTGCTGGGCTGTGGTGACCTCTTCTGTCTGGAGCAAGATCCAGCAGGGAAAACCTTATTATGCAAAGGTGACTCCATACCAGTTGAACCAACCCCCCATGGGGAGAAACAAAGGGAGGTGGAATGCTGCCCTGGCTGGGGGCAGGGCTTGGAGAAGGGGAGTTAGTTCCTGGCTGGAAAGCAGGGAAGAAGAACTGGGGACGGGGCTGGGATCCCCCCATCTCAAGGGGGCACTGAGGCCTCTTAGCCCCAGTTCCTGTAACCAGATTACATCTGTGCTATGCTGTATCGTGGAGAAGCAATAAACCACCCTCAATTCCACTGGCTGGTGGAGTCTGTTTGTGCCATTTCGGTGTGCAGGAGACGGGGGACCCCCAACGCGCTGTCACACATGGTGAAGAGGGAATGTGGTTCAGCATGGGTCAGAGAGGTTCTCTGTGCATCTGATTCTCCTGTGAGTCTACTAGGTGTGTCATCAGCTCCCCCAGGAGCCTCAAAAAAATTCTCCTGTGTCTGCACTTCTCATTCTCTGCATGGCCTCTTCTCCACATGTTCTGCTCTCCTCTCTTGCAGCTGTATTCTCCTCCACTTACTGAATTGCACTCTGTCCATGTGGTTGGATTGTATTTGATCATTGAACATGTCATCCTGATTATGTTTTTGCCTTTGGATGTGTGCTAGGCAAACAGATGCAGGAGCTGGGGCAGTGGGCAACAAACTTGCTGTTGCAACCACTCTAATGAAAAAAGTGAATAGCAGACTTTACAGAAGGTACATTGTGGAATGTGGAACCTAATCTCTTAGCATAACAGAATGTCTGTCCAAGACAATAGCCATATGTTATGTATAAGGCCAAAATTATGCTTTTAAGTGCCCATTATGCAGCAGAAACACCACAGAGATCTTAAGGGAGTAGCTGGACTTGTTTAGTGGCAGGCAAGGTAAAGGACAGGTCAGGGCTTGCTCTTCTGCTTCCACTTTAAAAGCATGTGTGACACAGTGCCTGCAAATAGCAGCTCCCGCAGCTAGGCAAGTGTCTGCTTGGTGTGGTGACAGGTCAGGGGCTACTACGGTGACTGTATGTTCAGCACCCCCATTTGAGAGTGCAACTTTCCCTTCCCACAGGAGTCTGCGTGTGGGAAGAGGAACCAGCAGTGATGATAGGGTAGGGGCTTACACGGACACTGAAGAGCATGAGGTGGGAGGGGCCTAAGAGTGGTGCAAGGTTTTGTTTGCTCAAACCAGGTTTTGTTGGGAATGAGCAAATGGAAGGACAAGAACATTGTGTCTGTATTCCCCTAAATTCGACCATACAAGGTCGAATTTACCATTACCCTTCATAGAAATGGTACTAAAAGTAACTTTAACAGCTTTTAAGTTATTTAAAATGGAATGGGGTTGGTAGTGTGGACTCATTGTTTAGAAAATTGACCTAATGTGGCTAGGAGTAGGACTACTCATGTTTCTAATGTGGTTAAGTTCAACCTAAACTCCTAGTTTAGACCAGGCCTCGGAAATGAAATTCAGCTCAGTACATTTCAAAATATTGAGATTTTCAGTTGGGCTCCACAAAGGTACTTAGGTGCAGAAGGCCCATCATTAGGCACCACTGCAAAGCACAAAACTCTTGCTTGGCTGTCATCTAAACCTGTATTCACACTACCTACATTCACTCGGTGCTTACGCTTTTGTATTAAAATCTCCCTAGGAACCTGTGTTTCTGACTGAGCATGTGCACTGGTTAAGGTTGCCAACTTGCCCAGCCAGACATATTGGATACCAATGCGACAAATGGCATCTGGTCCGGGAGAGTTGACAACTCTAGCACTGGATACCTGGACACCTATCTCCCACCTAAGCCCCTGTGCAAGTTACAAATTGGGGAAGATAGGCACTCAGGGTATGTCTACACTACCACCCTAGTTCAAACTAGGGTTGTAATGTAGGCAACCGGAGTTGCAAATGAAGCCCGGGATTTGAATTTCCCGGGCTTCATTTGCATCTCGCCGGGCGCCGCCATTTTTAAATGTCTGCTAGTGCGGACTCCGTGCCGCACGGCTACACGCGGCACGGACTAGGTAGGTCGGACTAGGCTTCCTAGTCCGAACTACCGTTACTCCTCATTTCACAAGGAGTAACGGTAGTTCAGACTAGGATGCCTAGTCCGAACTACCTAGTCCGTGCCGCGTGTAGCCGCGCGGCATGGAGTCCGCACTAGCGGACATTTAAAAATTGCGGTGCCCGGCGAGATGCAAATGAAGCCCGGGAAATTCAAATCCCGGGCTTCATTTGCAACTCCGGTTGCCTACATTACCACCCTAGTTTGAACTAGGGTGGTAGTGTAGACATACCCTCTGAGCCCAAAGTTGCTTTAGGAGGCACAATCCAGTAGCTGTGCTTAGAGGCTGTGTAACAAGACAGAAACTGAGGAAGAGGTGGAGCTTCCTTCTTGCTTCTACCCCGGTGTCTAGAGTATTCATCCGGGATGTTGGAAATTCCTGGTTCATGTTCTCACCCTATCCCTTTTGCGGATTTGAACAGGGATAAGTGATCTCTCAGGTGAGTGCTATGCTGTAGAATTATTCAATGCTTTCTATGGCCTAGTTTAATATTTAATCATTCAATTATTTAATTAAAATGGAACAACAGCAGTGGCAGAGACTGAGGGAGAACCACACTGGAATATTTCATAACCTAATGATTATTAGGTCATTCACCAGAGAAGTGGCTGATGGTGGTCCAGGCGGATCGTGATCATGCTCAAGAGGAGCAGGGCCTTGAATTGGGATCTTTCACATCCTGGATGAAAACCTGTGACAGAGTGTGGGGGAATTAACCGGTGAGCATGCACTCTGATCACTCTGATACTAATTGGCTGCCCCAATGGGCTGGTTAGGGGGATAATTAGCTAATCAGAACATCTAGGTGAATTAAAGGATTAATTATCTGATCAGCAGAGGACTGATAAAAAGGCACAGGAAGAAAGTGAAAGAGGGAGGAGCATGGCAAAGCTGAGTTTGGAGTCAGAGAGATTTCAAGGAGAGCAGACATTGTCTCTTCCTGGGCACTGGGAAAAGGTCTGGGAATATAAGAGACATTGCACAGACAGCTGCTGAATTACACTGTAAAGATGTTGGTGGAGGGACCTGAAATGAACAGCACAGTGTGTGAATATCTAACCAGCAGGGTCTGAGCAGGGGGCAGATTGCCATCCTGTCACAGCAGCCTGTCTGCTCAGCTAAAGATTAGAAGGGAGAGTGTCCTCTTCTTCCCCCTCATTATTTTGTTTTGGGGCCCACATGTATCTTAGGAATATGATCACCTGTCTTCCCCTGGATCACTGATTGCAGGCAGAGATGGAAGAGCAGATTTAAGTGCCCATCTTTGTGAGATGGGTGGGGCTTAAGCCCGACCCCTCTCCTCTTTATCTCCCTGTGGCTAGTTTAAGTTTCTCTTCACCTATCATGTTGTCCTTGTGGAACACATTTTGAGGTGCTGATTGCTCCCTCTTCATTGAACAGGAATCTGGGGGAGGGACACCTAACTCAGGCTTTATGGATGGCAGAGTTGTTTTCTGTGATTTTCTAGATGCTTAAAAACTAGGTGCCTTGACATTCAGCATTGCCTACATCCCATCCCATTCCAAGCCTTCATTTTTATAATTTTCTCCCCCACCGAATGATTTTAAATTCAGTAAAAATTTGAAATTCATCCCTACAACTTGACACATTCCATGTCAAAAATGATTTACAAATTGTATCCAATCTAATTCACCTTGTTCTAAGGGACATTATATAAGGCTATGGCTAGCTGTCTCTGGCTGTGATGTGTATTGGCTAGCCCACACACTTAATAAAGTGGCTTTCTGGGGCAAAGATGAAATGACTTATTGGAGTCTGAGTTAAAAAGCATACACTAACGAATAAACCTAACTGAAATGTGAGAGCTTGAATCTCCTCACATTTCCACTAGTGTACACCAGGAGTAACTCTGTAGAAGTCAATGAATTTATATTGGTTTAAAACCAGAATAAGAAGAGAATGAGGTCCAAATCTCTAACCCAGTGTTTCCCAATTTTATTTGGTTATGGAACCTTAAAAAACACCCACCAGGGGAAACTGGGGTTGACCAAAAAAAAAAAAAAAGCGGAAAAACTGTTAAGCAAAAAATAAACAAACAAAAAAAAATGCTTCCCCCCCCCAAAAAATGGCAGACTGTCCCTAAGACCGTGGTGACCCCTTGAAAATGGTGGCCGCAACTCGCCCGCCCCTAAGACTGGCTCTCTCTGTGTGTGTGGAGTGATTGGGTTCTCATGGAACCCTTACTTTTCACAGAGCACTATTTGGGAAACACTGTTCTAACCACAAAAGCAAGCTCCCAACCCAACTAAGGTGTCTAAATACAAACTGGGACATCTTAGATTCTCAGAATGTGTAAATTGGTGACTTCAGTGGAGCAATATCAATTTACATAATCTGAGAATCTGGCTTAGAGTTTTCATCCTGCCAACTTTCCGTTATCCAGTCTTACTCCGCACTGTAAGCATTTTGGTTTAAAGAACATTTATATGCCAACTCAAAATCACAATGTAAATGGCTCAAGCCTGGCGGTGTTGTTAATACTATTTCTTCCTTCTTGATGGAACAACCTTTGACACAGACACCCCTGTCTCCTCTGTTTCTTTGTCAGATTTCACCTTTGACTTCCATAATCAAGGTGAATGCCTTAGGAGAAATCTTGCCCTTGCCCTCTCTGCCATTAAAGTCAATGGGAGTTTTCTAATTGACTTCAGTGGGGCCAGAATTTCATCCCAGTGGTTGATATGCTTCTTGAGACATGGTTTAATCCTACTGTCTGCAAAACACTGCGGCTGTGTCTAGACTGGCATGATTTTGCGGAAATACTTTTAACGGAAAAGTTTTTCCATTAAAAGTATTTTCGCAAAAGCGTGTCTACATTGGCATGGATGCTTTTGTGCAAAAAGTGCTTTTGCGCAAAAGCCTCCATGGCCAGTCTAGACACGATTTTGTGCAAGAAAGCCCCGATCGCCATTTTAGCCATCGGGGCTTTTTTGCGCAAAACAGTTCTTCCCTGTCTACACTGGCCCTCTTGCACAAATATTCTTGCTCAAGAGGGCTTGTTCCTGAGTGGGAGCGGGAAAGTATTTGCGCAAGAAGCACTGATTTTGTACATTACAAAGTCAGTACACTTACGCAAATTCAAGCGGCCAGTATAGACAGCTGGCAAGTTTTTGCGCAAAAGCAACCGCCTCAGGTGAAGATCTTGCCAGTCTAGATGCACTCTGCAGGACACTGTTAGGTCTACATGCTTTGTACAGGGATATACTGATAAACTAGTTAGAATCCAAAGGAAAGACTCCATGATTTTTTTTTCAGGATCCTTAAATATAGTCATAAACCTTTTATTTTTTGAAAGTTTTAATTTTTAATGACATGTTTGTTCATTGGTATACGAAACAAAAGCAATCAAATTAACTTGTGTGAGTGGAGATAATCTACACAGCCTTGAATAGCAAATAGTACTTAAATGGTGTGGTGGCAAAATATACTCTTTACTAGAACACCTGTTATCCACATTTTTCTAATGTCTTCCTTCACTGCATTTTGTACAAGGTACAAGAGCAACTTAAAAGAAAAGAGAAAGGTAAAGCTGCCAAATAATTATGAGAGTGTTGTGTACGAATTGCCTGTGATTATTATGATATGACTGTGTTGCTTTCAGACTAATAAAATGTATGACTGCAGATCCTCTGCTAATAAAGTAAACCTATAATTGGGCATTCAGAATTTGTAAGTGGCCAGTCTCTGAATTGTGCAGCTGTATGTTCACATCTGCAGTGGTGCGTGCCTGTAAACCCAGCTACTTGGGAGGCTATAACTGGCAGTATGTTAGAGATCAGGTTTCTGATCTGTGGAGTGCTATGCCAGTAGGGTGTCTGTAGCCACTGACAGCCTGATTAGTGGGTGGTTGAAGGACTGGCTAGAACAACACAAACGACATGTTGTGAGCAGCGCCTCCTCTCTCTCTAAGGGCCGATGGACCCATCTATCAAGGTGATGTTCACACCTATACCTTAATCCCAGGGATGGGCAAGATCCGGCCCGCCTAGCCCTTTCATCCGGCCTGTGACAACTCCCGGACCCACCCCCTAACGCGTTGCCTGGGAGCCGCCAGGGAGGCACGAGCCCTTTCAACTCCTGCTATTTAAAGGGCTCATGCCTTCCCGGTGGCTGCCAGGCAATGCGTTAGCGGCAGGCTGGGAGCTGTGAGCCCTTTTAATTGCTTCTATTTAAAGGGCTCGCACCCATCCCATGGCTGCTATGGTGCAAGCCTTTTAAACAGAAGCAGTAGAAAGGGCTCACAGCTCCTGGCCCTGAGGCTAATATGGTGCGTGGGAGGCGCCAGGGAGGCGCGAGCCCTTTCACTGGCTTCTATTTAAAGAGGTTGCACCTGCCAGTAGGCTGCCAGGCAATGTGTTAGTGGCAGGGTTGGGAGCTGCGAGCTTTTTCAGTTGCTTCTATTTAAAGGGCTCACACCTTCAGGGCAGCTGCGAAGGCAAAAGCCTTTTAAATAGCAGGAGCTGAAAGGGCTTGCATCTCCCGGCCCCGCCTCCAACACCTTGTCTAGGAATTGCAAGGGAGGCGCAAGTCCTATATTTTCTGCTACTTAAAGGCTCCGCCCCTCCCATCTGAGGCTCCGCCCCTCCCATCTGAGGCTCCGCCCCTCCCACCTGAGGCTCTTCCCCTTCTGGGAAGCCCGTGACCACTTTGGACATTTTTGAAGTGCCCCCGCCCCGCCTCAAAAATTATTACCCACCCCTGCCGTGATCTTTAGGTATAAGTCTATTCCTATATCTACTTATTGAAATGTTTTGAAAGATCAGCATTTCAATTTCATTTCAGGTCAATAGTGAACCAAAGATGCAATCATCCAGTAGCTGTTTAGTGAACCTATGAGAAGTGAATTTGGGGCCTCAGTCCAGTTTATGTTTATTGGTCTTTGTGAGCTCGATGTTTTCCAGTTCACAAAGACGAGTAAATCTTTTTGGGCAATGTTAGAAGACAGGCTAAAGCTTGAATGGACATAGAAACAGAAGTCCTTTACTACTCCTGATCTGTGTAAGCCCCCAAAGCTGCACAGGTCACTCTATCTGGGCACAATTCATTCTGCCGTACATGTCTCACATGTTTGTCCATATAATAAGCCAGTGTCTCAGTGACAAATTACAGCGGAGGAGAGATTGTACCAATGAGTGGTAAACTAGCTCACACTCCCAGCCCTTACATAGTTCGTTTGCCCACTTGCCATCCTTGGGGATTGATTTTTCTGCCTACCTTCATTTTAGGGACAGCAGGTGGTCGGGTCCAGTATATCTGCTGAATGTAAACAATAACAAAAACATCCACTGGGAGTGAGATGAGGCTTCTGAAGGCTCCCTCTTTTTAATGAATTCTGTTTCTTCAATGATAAACAAGTCGAGCTCACTACTCACTTCCCCTAATTGTAGTGTTTGGGGATCTTTGCCTAATATAGGAGAATTCTGAGGGACTTCCTACCTCTGGTCCTTTATAGGCCACAGAACTACTCCCTTTTTTTGTTACTGATTACAGACAGGGAGCTACTAGCACGGGGGAGCTCCAAATGTCTGGCTCTGGCTATGTTCAAATCTTTCCTAAGATAACTTTTATTTGGCCATCTAGGGAAGAGCCTGACTTTGTTAAGATATGAAGGGAGAGACTATGCATGTGAAGGGGGCAGCGTCACTTCAACGCTGAGGCTAATTTTGCTTAGGTATGTCCTTAGTGGTTGTAAAATACCAGTTTACAGGGGAAAAGGTAATTTTTGCCTGAATGTGGTTTCACAGGATAAAGAAAAGGCACTTCTCCAACCTGAGGGCTGAACAACCTTTACAATAATAAGCTTCTGCACCTGTATAGTGTAGCGGTATTTGAGTGATGTAGTTCTTGAAGCCAAGCTGAACAAGAACACCAACATTACAATTTATACATTTATTTGTAAGGTACTAATTTTCTAACTTCCATGTCTTTGAGTGTGTCTGTGATAGGTGATGATGTAAGAATAGTCTTAAATGCATCCTGAATACTACATCATTTATAAATGTCACTGTTCAGGGTTCACCTTCCAAGGAGGAAACACGGGTGCACTTTTTTTTTTTATACCTTTGCTTTTTTCCACACACACTTTTCATCAGAGGAATTGGAAGAGAAGAGGAGAGTCAGTACTGGACATCTCCTCAAAGGAATAAAATCAGGAAGCAGAGATGCTATTGCTGTCATGTGTCTCACTCTGAATTTCTTTCAGGAAAGTTCAAGGGCCTTATTGGGATGAAGATATAAAAATAATCCAAGAAATAAGAGATGGAAAACATTTATTACTGTCGATCTTTCTCCCTAGCCAATATGAGGTTACTAATGCCAATAATAGTAAAAGTTTTTAAAATAATTTCTGAATTTGAAGGAATAAACAAGGGGAAAGATTTATGTTCTGACTTTCAGAGGTCTCTGCTGAGCAAAGATTTGGGTCAGCCACATACATGAAAATGAATCATAAGTTGGCTAATGTGAATGATTGTTGATCCAAGTCTTTCCTGTAGCAATTAAATTCACAGATCAAAAGCAGAGAGTAGTTGTTTAACTCCCAAGAAATTGGAGATGTGTTTGTCCATCAATTTATTTAAAGAGTGCTTTATCAGTCTTTCAGATAAAGGGTGCAGTATATAAAAGGCACATTTTATGATTTTTTTTCAGATCTAGAATGATGATTTTTCCTGTTGTACTGCACAGAGGTTTCTACTGACACATGGAACCTTTTGTTGGTGCAAATACTTGCAGAATTCTCCTGGAAAAAGGATACCAAACCTGGGAAAAGGTACGGTGTACTTTCAACTATTGTCACTTTTGCATGCAAAACCTTTTCACTCCTCTCTCTCCCCACCCCCAGCTCTCTCTGGGAACTTTCCTATTTATTGCTTTGGGTTGTTGTTTTTTCCTGGAGACACAAGACAATACAAATAGCATATTCTTGTTTCTGTGGTGGCAAGTGTACTGGATGAGAAATTCCCCTAGTGCAGGTGGTAGTACTGAGGGAATGGATAGTATTGAAGTCTGGCAAGGTTTCTTAGAAACCCTTCCGTGAAGACTGCCTGAGAGACTTTGGGTCCCATACTGGCAAATAAAGGGTTAGTAGGAGTCTTAGTGACTAGATAGCCCATTAGGCTGCAGTTGGGGGAGGGAAGAAGGGCAAGCCCATTTTAGAACAAGGCCCAGCTGCAAAAGAGGAGAGGGAGCTATACAGGCAAACCTGAAGTGAACTAGCAGAAGGGATTGTTAGAGAGGCTGGGAGTAGCCTTAAGGAAGCTCTTCAATAGAGAGTTGGAAAGAAGCTGCACAGGAACAGTGGGTGTAGTGGTGTTTGCAGTTCCTCTGTGACGTGCTGATAAATGGAAAAAGGTAGGAGCAGCCCAGGGAAGTGGTAAAGAATTATAAGGAACAACCCTTAGCTTCCTAAGACATTGACCCTGGACTAGACTCTAGAGGAGAGGAAAGGGCAGACCAGGGTTCTCCTCTCATACCCTCCCCCAGCCAAAGAGGAAATGCAAACCTCAGGATTAAAAGAGACTAAAATGGATGAATATTAGATGGAAGCTGAAGGCCTGGCATTAAGGATATTAGACTTTGGGGGTTTTATGTTTGGAATTTTCTGCTATCCTGGAAGGGGACTGAATGTGACCTGGCTGGAAGACTGGAACACAGAAGCTGCAGAACGAGGATCATACACAAAATGGAATGCTTCTAATTCCTTAGCATGGTTTGGGGTGTGTGTGCTCGAGTGGTGATTCTACCCCCCCTTACAGATATTTGAACAATGCTTTTTCAAGATACAGCTAGATCATGCTTCTCTTGATGATTGTGTTCACTTTGGGGCTGGCTGCCTGGGATTCTTCTAGGCCCTATCAAGGGAGTGAGATTAGCAGGAACCTGGCAGCATTACACCACTACTTCTGGTGAATGTATCATGGTTCTTAGCTCATAGGCCCTTAATTAGAAAAGTAAAACTCTCTAATGCAGTTGCTCACATAATTTCTGTCAAATTTAATTTGACAGAAATGGCTGTTTGACTAAAAAGAAACTTTTGTGGCTACAGATTATGTTGTTGTCAACACTTGTAGGGTCTTCATCCAAAAAAAAGAAAAAGTTTTTGACAAAGAACGTTTTTTGGTTTTTGGAGACACATTTTCATCAGTGTTGTTCACAGGAGAAAAATATAATTTTGCAACCAGCTCTGTTCCCTGATGTTGGGCTTTTCAGACAGATAGAGCCCACTTGTTAGACTGACTCTGAATCCACACACAACTGCTGTGAGCATGATAAAAACTATTCTTTTAATCTCTAGGGCCTAGACTTTCATGATTACTCAGTGCAATGTGTTAGTGTCAGTGGTTCATTATAAACCAGGTTTTAAGACAATAGCACTGAGATCTCCCAATCATTACACACTTTTACCAGCATTTCTTAAGTGGAGAAAACTACATGTGTTTACTTTAATTTAGCCTTTGGTTAAAAAAATGTTAAAAGAAAGCTGGCTTGTCTTCTAGGAACCATTATTGAAGAATTCCAAAGTGCAGTAGGGTGCTTTATGCTGCTAATAACTGACTGATCTTTATATTAACACAACTTGCAAGATGGTTTAGTGGCTCTTTAGTGACATTAATATATTCAAGAGTTATATTAATAAGTATTTTGAGTCATAGCTCAGCTTTAAAAGGTAATTACATGTTCTGCATACTGTTGCTTATAGTCCAATAAATTCTGCCTATTCATTAAAAAATTGTCTGTGGTGAAACTGTAACTGCAATTCCAATCTTTGTTGCCCATAAAGCCACACCTTGAAGTCATAGGTAGAGCCCTGCATGAATACAAAAATTGTTTCCACATTTGCATCTATATCCACAAAAATGAACTGTGGATATCCACATTCATATCTGTGGATGCAGATACCCGTGGATATATACCAGATATCTGCAGATGTGCAAAGCTAATGATTAGAGCCCTGCAAAAGTGTTGCACACTGTATAGTATGGCACTGCTAGAGAAAAGCTCAGGTTTCCATATATTGTTGTTGTTCTAACTGACAATCCTATTTTTCAATATTTCCATATTTATCCTGAGTAACTGAGAGTGGGCTGAACCCATTTTCAGTTCAATAGTGTGACGTTTATTTGTTTTTATAAGTGTTGGTTGGAATTTTTAAGTCTATAAGGTAAAACTTTTTTTAAACTATCTGTTTTGTCTTAGAACGTCTCAAGATTGAGCAGGCACTTCCAAAACTTGAATGATCTCAAAAGTATGTATTTATATGACTATATATAATTGAAAAGTTCTTTATAAAAGCTTTCTCCAAAGTAATGTCCATGATAAAATGAATATATTAAAAGCATGGTGCATGACTTGTGCTTTAAGCGACTTGGTTCCCACAAAAATATGCTTTTTTTCTTTTTTTTTTTTTTTAAAGATCACACATTGATATGTTCGATTGTCAGTATTACAATAAATATATGCATGTTGAAGTCTGTGGAACTGCTTGTGTTTAACTTTGTGTAAGTGTTGGCAGTACGGGGCCCTTAATGCACAATAACTATAATTCCCATAGCAGATTCCCTGAGTACATGCTTTTTTAACTCAGCTCTTAAAATGAGTGTTGCAGTGCAGGCTGATTACCTTTATGTAGTGTGTGTCCGTTTATTGCAAGAAATGACTAAGTACTGCATTAGAGCACTTAAAGATATCCTTAGCCTCTGTTTGCTAGGAGCTAGGAATGGGTGGCAGGAGATGGATCACTTGATGATTACCTCAGAGGGATAGTAGCTGTGTTAGACTATAACTTTAAAAACAAGTGGTCCTGTGGCACCTTAGAGACTAACCTCATAATTTGATATATTTTGGTTAGTCTTTTTGGCAGAGTTGGGCAATAATTTTTGTAAGGGGGCCACTTCACCAATTTTAGTTAGTGGACCCATGCTGGTTCTGCCCCAGAAAGGGCAGAGACTCAGGCAGAAAAGGCAGGGCTTATAACCGAAGGGATGGTTCCCTCTAGGTACCGCGTGCCCCTGTGGGAAGAGAGGAGATTTTGCACACTCGCCCGTGGGGCAGAAAAGCATGTAAAATCTGTGTTATGCCAGGTGTATGTAATGCCCAGTGGGAACCGCCAGCCGTTTTGAACAGCTGGCAGTTCCCTCTGGTGCCACACGCCCCTGGCGGGGGGAGGAGACTCCGCATGCACCCCATTTAGGCCCCTGATTGGCTTGGGAGAGTATGCTAAGTCTCTCACCCTCCACCCCACCCTACCAGGAGTGCGTGGTGGCTAGAGGGAACTGCCTGCCACTTTGAACAGCTGGCGGTTCCCTCTGGTGCCACATGCTGCTGCCAGGGGGAGGTGACTTCATGCATACCTCCTCCCCTAGGTATGGCAGAGTGAGCTGCAGGCTGGATCAAACAGCTTGGCAACTGGATTTGGCCTATGGGCTGTATCTTGCTCACCCCTGCTCTAAGGTGCCACAGGACCACTCATTTTTGATGATTACCTATTGGCTGTGTCTACACTGCACCCCTTTTCCGGAAAAGGGATGCAGATTAGATCAGTCGGAATTGCAAATCCGCGGAGGATTTAAATATCCCCCGCGGCATTTGCATTTACACGGCTGCCGCTTTTTTCCGGCTTGGGGATAAGCCGGAGAAAAGCGCCAGTCTAGACGTGATTCTCCGGAAAATAAGCCCTTTTCCGGAGGATCTCTTATTCCTACTTTCAAGCAGGAATGAGAGATCCTCCGGAAAAGGGCTTATTTTCCAGAGAATCACGTCTAGACTGGTGCTTTTCTCCGGCTTATCCCCAAGCCGGAAAAAAGCGGCAGCCATGTAAATGCAAATGCCGCAGGGGATATTTAAATCCCCCGCGGATTTGCAATTCCGACTGGTCTAATCTGCATCCCTTTTCCGGAAAAGGGGTGCAGTGTAGACACAGCCATTCTGTTCATTTCCTCTGTGACACCTGACATTGGCCCAGTATCCAGTCTGACAGTAGCCAGATGGACCTTTGGTCTGACCCAGTATAGCTGCTGTTATGTTCCAGTATGATTTTTGCAGCCACAAAAAGCATATATCCATGAAGCTGGTAAAAAGGAAGGAATTGATGAATGGGTACCTGTGACGGGTTGTTATGTTTTGTTTTTGATGCTCACCATTTCCTAGTAACTTTTTAAAAAGCATTCTCTAGAAAGGAGATGGGATGCTGAACAATAAGTTCATAATACATATTATATGGCTAGATAAACACAAATCTCAAACTATAAATAGGGGATCCCAGGCTTTGAAACTACTACTTAATGTATACATATGTTGAAGCAAAAACTTCTCTCTGGTTTGGCGGCAAATAAACAGCTTAATTGATCAATAAGGCACAGTGAACCAAACTTGACCCCAGCAGAGCCGGGCCCAGTAAGGCTGTTCAACACAATCAATCCTAGTATTTTATAACTTTGCCCTAACAAGTCTGATGTCAGGGCAAGAAATCAAAGCGAACATCAAAGAGGAATTATCATCAGCAAAGAAAGAAACAGGTTTTAGGGAGTAAGGGCTTCTGCTTAAAATAGTTCATTAACACATTCCAACAGTGCATCCTTCTCATCTCTTCCCACCTTGGTGAAGGCCAGTTCACTCCCTCTAGTATACATGCAGACACAAGAAACTGAAATGGCTTTTGTTATACAGAATGGCTTCTAGCTAAATATGAAATGGTTTCCACACATAGCTAAGGGCTAAGTTTGCTATCATATTCCCTAGTGAAAAATATCTGTGCTTCCATGCTTCCAGCAATTTAGGGTCAGCTAAGCAAGTAAGCCCTATGGATGACAATATTCTTATTTGCCTTGGTCAAGTCAACTTTTTCCTCCCTATCCCTGTGGTATCCTATGTAAGGATAAAAGGGACAGGAAAATGCTTGATCTATGGAATAGGAAGTGCCAAGTGTATTTGTGGTGGTGGAAAGTAGAGACGATTGTGGAGAAGAAGGAGGAAAAGGGTTGTTTGGTGTCCAGAACCATCAAGGAGAAAACAGAATAGTTAAGTCCCCCAAATAAACAAACCAATTGATTGCTATTTTACTCTAAATATATATGAGGTCTCTTAATAATCATTATGAGATATATATGCCAGCTATACTTACGCATTCATATATTTGTGTTTTGAGAAAACTGTGTTTATAATTGAGCAGTATCTTCAGCTCCATCTGATAGCAGGATGGTGAGCTATCAAGCAGAGAAGGGCACCTCCCAAATCAGTTATTTACATGAATTTCTAATGAAGTTACATGAGTTGCTTAATAACGTCTTTTTGAAAAATTGCCAATTGAAGATAACTGGCAGTTTTTCAAAAAGACATTTTTAAGGGCACAAGAGTAATCTATTCCACTGTGTCAGAAAGATAAGAAGTATGACAAGAAACCACCCTGACTTAACCAGTAGACCTCCAATGATCTAAAAATGAAAGAGTCCTACAAAAAGTGGAAACTTGGTCAAATTACAAAGGATGGATATAAACAAATAGCAAATGTAGGAACAAAATCATAGAATCCTAAAACTGGAAGGAACAGATCATCAAGTCCAGTCCCCTGCGGTCATGGCAGGATCAAGCATTGACAAGTGTCTGTCTAACCTGCTCTTAAACATCTCCCGTGATGGAGATTCCACAACCCCCTTACATGATTTATTCCAGTGTTTCACCACCCTGATAGTTAGGATTTTTTTCCTAATGTCCAATCTAAAACTCCCTTGCTGCAATTTAAGCCCATTGCTTCTTGTCCTATCATCAGAGGCCAAGGAGAACAATTTTTCTCCTTCCGTCTTGTGACACCCTTTTAGATACTTGAAAATGGCTATCATGTCCCCTGTCAGTCTTCTCTTTTCCAGACTAAACAAACCCAATTCTTTCAATCTTCCCTCATAGGACATGTTTTCTAGACCTTTAATCGTTTTTGTTGCGAAGGCACAAAATTAGCTCAAACTACCTAGAGTCTTAAAAGGTAACAGGAAAACATTCTGTACTAATATATTAGAAGTAAGAGAGAGACCAAAAGACAGAGTGTGCCTGTTACTCAGTGAAGAGGGAGAAACAATAACAAATCATGTGGAAATGGCAGAGGTGCTTAATGACTTCTTTGTTTCAGTTTTCAACAAAAAGGATATTGGCAATTGGAAGCCTAACATAATGAATGTCAATGAAAATAGGGTAGGTTCAGATGCTAAAATAAGAAAAGAACAAGTTAAAAATTAGATATCTTCAAGCCTCTGGGGCCTGATGAAATACATCCTAGAATAATCAAGGAGCGGAATGAGAAGATATCTGAGCCATTAGCTATTGTCTTTGAAAAGTCATGGAAGACAGGAGATATTCCAGAAGACTGGAAAAGGCACATATAGTACCCATCTATAAACAGGGAAATAAGGGCAACTTCTGAAACAGAAAAGATGATGGAGTGAATAATTAAGGAATCAATTTACAAACATCTGAAACATAATAAGGTGTTAAGTAGCAGTTAGCATAGACTTGTAAAGAACAAATCTTTACAAATTTAGATTAAATTTAGATTTTTAATAATTGACTTGATAGCTTTTTTTTTTAACATGGTAACAAGACTTGTGAATGGGGGGAAGTGGTAGATGTGGTATATCTAGACTTTACTAAAGCTTCTTTTATAGTCTCACATGACGTTCTCATTAACAAACTAGGAAAATACAATCTAGATGGTGCTGCTATAAGATGGGTACATAATTAGTTGGATAACCATTGCCAAAGTCAATGGTTCACAGTGATCTGGAAGGGAATAATGAGTGAGGTTCCATAGAGATCAGTTCTGAGACTGGTTCTTTTCAATATTTTTATCAATGATTTAGATCAAGGACACTCAACCCGCAGCCCCTTTCCATGTGGCCCACGGCGCCTTGAGCTGCTTCCCAGGTCGCCTGCCTTTCTGATTGCTTCTGACTGGCGGGGAGAAGGGGTGTGTGCAGCAAGAGGTGGCGAAGCCTCCCCACAAGTGCTGTCATATAGGTGGAAATTGGGTAAATATTGCATTTTATTAATGTCAGAAGGATTGACTTAAATGGAACCTGTATTTTGTGTAGTCTTGCCTTAATCTTTGTATTTAGGCCCGTCAGTATGAAAGACGCTAGTTACATATATTTGCATATATATGCAGCGACACTTAAGTTGTGGCCCTCGGCATGTGCTGTGGGCATCATTGTGGCCCCCGGGGCTTCCAAAGTTGAGTAGCCCTGATTTAGATTATGGCATAGAGAATACACTTATAAGGTTTGCAGATGATAGCAAGCTGGGAGGAGTTGCAAATGCTGTGAGGATAGGATGAAAATTCAAAATGATCTGGATAAACTGAAGAAATGGACTGAGGTAAATAGGATGAAATTCAGTAAGGACAAATACAAAGTGCTCCATTTAGGAAGAAACCATTCATTACACACGTACAAAAGAGAAAATGACAGCCAAGGAAGGAGTATTGCAGAAAAGGATCTAGGGGTCATAGAGGACCACAAGCCCAATATGAGTCAAAAGTGTGACACACTTGCAAAAAAAGCAAACATTATTCTGGGAAGCATTAGCTGGAGTGGTGTTAGCAAGACACAAGAAATAATTCTTCCACTCTACTCCATTCTGCTAAGGCCTCAACTGGAGAATTGTATCCAGGTCTGGGTGCCACATTTCAGGAAACCTGGAGAAGGTCCAGAGAAGAGCAACAAACATGATTAAAGGTGTAGAAAACATGATCTATAAGGGGAGATTGAAAGAGTTAGGTTTTTTTGAATCTGGAAAAGAGAAGACTGGAAGAGGACATAATAGTTTTCAAGTATCTACAAGTCAGGAACAAGGAGGAGGAGGTTAGACAAACATCTGTCAGAGATGGTCTAGATGGTGCTTGGTCCTGCTATAAGGAAGGGAGCTGGACTTGATGACCATTAGAAATCTCTCAATTTTAAGATTCTTTGATTCTATGAACGGAGATATGTTTAAAGTCCATCAGAAAATTAAAAACAAATGTATTTTAACCATTACTTCAGACAAAGACAGATCTATGTCTGGTATCTTCAATTAGAAGTACTTCTAATTATAAAAGGTAAAACATTATCTATAACTCTCCTTTAGTTTTTGCTGAAATTATAAGTTTTTTATACCCCACATAATCACTTATATTTGAAGCTATAATATTGTCACAAATAAGGTCTATGATACCAAATTGCTATGGAACAAAACTTTTGTTAATTCCATTCTTTTTTTTTTTTTTATAAAGCTTATACTTTTTCTATCCATGATTGTTAAAGATTGATACGTATTTAATTTGTTTATATTTCCTTGGTAAGAAAATGCTGATTAAGAACTGCTGTGAAAAGCAATTTTATTTTTTCTGTGGTTATTTTCTTGATTTTTTTGACACACATTATTTACATGGCTGCCATATTCCCAAAACTCTATCATAAATGAGCTGCAAAAACCTTATGGTGTGTGTTGGTCAGGTAAATAAATGGATATAAAATACTCCAAGTGATCTTGCTGTTCACATTTTGTATCCTGTGTGTTTTATGTGTAGTAAATAAGCTCAATAAATGTTATGTTTTATGTATTTGTGACACAAGTATTCCATTTGATGCCTAATGGTTCATGAATGCCTTCTGCAAATTTTTGAGGGGCTGTCAGAATGAACGATGGGAAATATATTCCCTACTAAATTCACTTTTTGCAGTTTTATTGTATCGTATTGGTCCTGTTCTTACTTTTATAATTTCTATTAAAATTATGCAGGTTTTTATTATTTTTAAACATACAAAATGAAGACAGTTTAGAAAATTGAGTCAGAGTGGGTTTGAAATATATCAGAAAGGTCTCTGGCTAGGAGGCTAATATGCTATTGAATCAATCAGTTGAACCTACAGTTTATAGAACAGATCACCCATCGTTCCTGATACATGACCTACAATTGCTGATTTGGATGGCAAAAGTGGAATGAGGCTGCTGTAAGAGAGGACTTACTCAGCTTCGACTACTTTTGGCCTTTGTTAATTTAAGTGAGGAACCTCCCTTTCCCATCCCTTTTCAAGATTGTTTTAACACAGTAGATTGCATTTCCTCCTTTGTTTTTAATGTGCTGTCATACTCTAAAAAGTGACCCCAGTGAAAACATTGTAGAGTTACTTGTTTGTTTTTTCTGATTAAATATATGCATTTTGATTATTTCACTAGAAAAAAAATGGGGGTTTGTTCTGCTGACATTGCAGAGTCTGTTTTGTGATGTGAAAATAAGCTGTGTGTTTTCTGGCTTGGGCAACATTGCCAATTAAAAAGATTTAGGATTTAGAGATCTGTTAATAAGGTGTGTGAATGATGCAGGAGTGAGAACAGACCTCAGCTCACTCTTCCTTAGCTGTATTGGCTTTCCAGAGTAAAGAATAATAAAACCCTATTTTTGTCACCAACACAGGCTAATGTCAATTCTGTGACCATGATCCTAGTTTAGACACTGTGATTTATATGGATCACATTCAACGATACTGAATTACATGACAATGGTATTCTCAAATATATAGAGAGGACTGACACAGTAATTCAGGGGATTGTAGAAAAGCTGAAAATCTAACTTGCTTTAGGTAAGATTTAGTATGCAATGAAGATTCAGATAAACCCGTTTCATCTTGAATGGAATGGATTTTCATAAATGTAGAGCATAAAAAGAAAAGGACAACAAATTCTACGTAGTAGATGATACATTTTGAATGGCCACATATACAGCTAGATCCAGGTAGCAGTGTTAGAAGCATTTGCTTCAGTATTTAGGATGACTTAGCTCAGAGAATTTCCCAAGACAATGAACTTTTTTTGTGTGATGTAGGTCGTTGATACAAGTATAATATCACACCTCTTAATTGTACTAAACAGAAAAGTACTGGAATAAATAGCATTATGTGCAGCTAGGCTGTTGGTAAAACCCTGATCATAGAATGTTAAAATAACATGGTTTAGTATCAAATCAGTGTCTTAGATGCCTATATACAAATACAATAAGTATGGGGGATCAGCAGGAAGAACATGAAGTACTAGTAAATAAATACAACTATGACATAGTTGGTTTCACAGGGTATGTCTCCACAGCAAAGTTAATTCTAAATAACAGCTGTTATTATAATAATACTTTAATAGCGTCTATACAGGCAAACCGCTATTTCAAAATAAATTCGAAATAGCGGGGTGCTTAATTCGAATTAGTTAAACCTCATTCTACAAGGAATAACGCCAAATTTTGAAATAGCTAATTTGAAATAAGCGCTGTGTAGACCCTTATTTTGAATTAGGGGGCCTCCAGCCTTTTCCAGGGTGCCCTGGTGGCCACTCTGGGCACAACTAGGAAAACTACTCTCCTCTCCCCCAGCCCCGGGGCCATTAAAGGGGTAGACTCTGGCCACATGCCAGCTACAGGACTGCCTGCGCACAGCAGTAGTGACAGGTGGCCAGACCATGAGCTGGGCATCCAGTGGCAGCCAGCTGTCCCCCACCCAGTCCTTCAGCACCCAGGGGCCAATTAGGGGCCGTAGACGGCACACGCCCTCCTGGACAGGTGCAGAGATCATGGACCTCATTGAGGTTTGGGGGGAAGCCTCCAATGTCCATGATCTCCGCACCAGGCGGAGGAATTCGGCCATCTATGGTCGCATTGAGGCCACCGTGGCCAGGAAGGGCCACAGGCGCACCCAGGAGCAGGTGCACCTCAAAATCAAGGAGCTGCGGCAGGTGTACGCCAGGGCCACGAGGGGCAGCTCATTAGCAGGGGTCGACACCTGCCCCTACTTTCACGTCCTCGACCTGGGGGGTGGGATGGTGTGTGCCATCCCGGGGGCAGCGAGCTGGGACCGGAGGGCCCTGACCTGGGCGCGGCAGAGAGGCCAGCACAGAGAGGGTGCCACGCCACTGGGACCCTCGAGCTGTCCTAGCACCGGAGTCAGTAGGGTCGTCCGGGGAGGCAACACCAGGTAAGTGCCATCACCATCCCCTACCCAAGTGGGGTGCAGGGGGAGAGACCAGGGACCGTGCGCATGGGCCTTGCCAACCACGGATCACGCAGCAACCTGTGTACATGCGGGCAGGTGGCTCCAGCTGCATGACACTGGGGCCATGGCCTGGTAGCCTCACGTGTGTATGAAGAGACCTGACGCACTCCTGACCCCGGGGCAGGACACAGCAGGACACCTTCCTTTCACACGGCCCCTCTATACAGAGGCAAGGGACATCTCCCCCCTCACCTCACCCAAACTATACACAGTACAGGGGCATGGGTGTGGTCTCGGGGCAGCTCCCACTCCTGGGGAAAGTTGGACATTCCAACCATGGCCTCTGTGCAAGCACATTGGCTCTGACGGTGCAGGGCACAGTTATCCTCACCTCACGGGGGGGGGCTGAGCTTCATCCACTGTGTCCCCAGGGAGAACTGACCACTCCTCTTCTTGCCCCACAGCCATACCAGCTGCACGTGCAGGGCACACCACCCCATCCGGGACAGCCTCCCACACCCGCAGGCTCATCAGGACCACCGCCACGTGGCAGGGGTACCAGGACTAGCACCTGGGGGTCCTGTGAGCCCTGCACCGCACCATCCGGGACTGGGTGCAGGAGGACCTGCAGCTCCGGCAGGAGCAGCTTGCCTAGGGCCGTGCCATTTGCAAACACCTACAGGCCCTGGTGCAGAGCATGCTGCCTCGTGCCGCTCCAGTGCCTGCTGCCCCGCCAGCTCCTGCTGCTCCTCCCACTCCTGCTCCCCCTCCCACCTCACCCTCCACAACCTCCACACCTTCAAAATGCTAATTCCAACTGCATTTTGTGTGTAGATGCGTTAATTCAAATTAGCTTAATTCAAATTAACAATTTTGAATTAAGATATCTCGAATTAACGCTTTAGTGTAGACATACCTACAGAGACTTGGTGGGATAATACACACAACTGGAATGTTGGTATAGAAAGGTACAGCTTGCTCAGGAAGGACAGGCAAGGAAAAAAGGGAGAAGGTGTTGTCTCATATATTAAAAATGAATACACTTGGGCTGAGGTGGAGATGGACATTGAAGACAGACTTGTTGAGAGTCTCTGGACTAGGTTAAAAGGGATAAAAAAAACAAGGATGATGTCATGCTAGGGGTCTACTACAGACCACCTACCCAAGCAGAAGAGGTGGATGAGATTTTTTTAAACAGCTAACAAAATCATCCAAAGTGCAGGATTTGGTGGTGATGGGGAACTTCAACTATCCAGACATATGTTGGGAAACTAACACAGCAGGGTACAGATTATCCAACAAGTTCTTGGACTGCATTGGAGACAATTTTTTATTTCAGAAGGTTAAGAAAACTACTGGGGGGAAGCTGTTCTTGATTTGATTTTAACATAGGGAGGAACTGGTTGAAAATTTGAAAGTGGAAGGCAGCTTGTGAGAAACTGACCATGAAATCCTAGAGTTCATGATTCTAAGGATTGGTAGAAGGGAGAACAGCAAAATAGAGACAATGGATTTCAAGAAGGCAGATTTTACTAAACTCAAAGAGCTGGTAGATAAGGTTCCATGGGAAGAAAGACTAGGAGGAAAAACAACTGAAGAGAGTTGGCAGTTTTTTAAAGGGACATTATTAAGGGCCCAAAAGCAAACTATTTCATTGCATAGGAAAAATAAAAAGTATGGCAGGAGACCACCTTCTATCAACTGGGAGATTTTACGTGATGTAAAAATCAAAAAGGAGTTGTATAAAAAGTGGAAAGTAGGTCAAATTACAAAGGATGAATATAAGCAAACAACATAGGTATGCAGGGGCAAGATTAGAAAGGCAAAGGCACAAAAAGAGCTAAATCTAGCTAGAGGCATAAAGGGTAACAAGAAGATGTTCTACAAGTATATTAGGAGCACGGGGAAGACCAAGGACAGGGTAAGACCATTGCTCAGTGAAGAGGGAGAAACAATAAGAGGAAACTTGGAATTGGAAATGGCAGAGGTGCTTAATGTCTTCTTTGTATCGTTTTTTGTCAATAAGATGGATGGTGATGGGATGCCTAACATAGTGAATGCTAGTAGAAACGGGGTATGTTTAGAAGTTAAAATAAAATAAGTTAAAAATTACTTAGGACCTGATGAAATGCATCCTAGAATACTCAAGGAGCTGATAGAGGAGGTATCTGAGCCTTTAGCTATCATCTTTGAAAAATCATGGAAGTCAAGAGAGATTTCAGAAGACTGGAAAAGGGCAAATATAGTACCCATCTATAAAAAGGGAAATAAGAACAATCAAGGAAATTACAGACCAGTCAGTTTAACTTCTATGCCAGGGAAGATAATAGAGCAAGTAATTAAGGAATTCATCAGAAAATATCTGGAAGAAAATAAGGTGATAGGTAACAGCCAGCATGGATTTATAAAGAACAAATCATGTCAAACCAATATGATAGCTTTCTTTGATAGGATAACAAGTCTTGTGGATAAAGGAGAAACAGTGGATGTGGTATATTTAGACGTTAGTAAGGCATTTGATACAGTGTTGCATGATCTTCTTATCCATAAACTAGGGAAATATGACCTAGATGGGGCTACTATAAGGTGGGTGCATAACTGGCTGGATAACCATTCTCAGAGATTAATTATTAATGGTTCACAATCATGCTGGAAGGAGATAAGTGGGGTTCCGCAGTGGTCTGTTTTGGGGCTAGTTCTGTTCAACATCATCTTCAATGATTTACATGATGGCATAGAGAGTACGATTATTAAGTTTTCAGATGATACCAAGCTGGGAGGGGTTGCAAGTGCTTTGGAGGATAGGAACAAAATTCAAAATGATCTGGACAAACGAAAGAAATGAACTGAGGTAAACAGGATGAAGTTTAATAAGGACAAATGCAAAGTATTCCACTTAGAGAGAACAGTTTCACACATATAGAATGGGAAGTGATTGTCTAGGAAGGAGTACTACTGATGGGGATTATGGGGTCATAGTGGATGAACAAGTTAAACATGAGTCAACATTGTGACACTTGAAAAAAAGCAAACATGATTCTGAGATGCATTAATTGGAGTGTTGTGAACAAGACACAAAAAGTCTTTCTTCTTCTATACTCTTTGCTGATTAGGCCTCAATTGGTCCAGAGAAGAGCAACAAAAATGATTAAAGGTCTAGAGAACAGGAGCTATGATGGAAGACTGAAAGAATTGGGCTTGTTTAGTTTAGGAAAGAGAAGACTGAGAGGGGACATGATAGCCGTTTTCAAGTATCTAAAAGGGTGTTACAAGGAGGCGGGAGAAAAATTGTTCTCCTTGGCTTCTGAGGATAGAACAAGAAGCAATGGGCTTAAACTGCAGCAAGGGAGGTTTAGGTTGGACATCAGCAAAAACTTCCTAACTGTCAGGGCAGTTAAACACTGGAATAAATTGCATAAGGCGGTTGTGGAATCTCCATCACTGGAGATATTTAGGAGCAGGTTAGACAGTCACCAGTCAGGGGTGATCTAGACAGTTCTTGTTCCTGTCATGAAGGCAGGGGATTGGCCAGCAACAAGGATCCCTGAAGGGCTGGCAGGGCAGTGGGCTGTCCAGAGGAACTGATGGTGGGGCTGCCCAGCAGGGCATGCAGGGCTGCCCAGGGAGCCCCGGTGCACAGCGTGTGTGGCTGCCTGGAGCCCCAGTGCTGGGCTGTCCAGCAGAGCTATGGCTGTGATGGCTGCCCAGCGGGCCAGTAGGGCAGTGGGGACAGCAGAAAGTGGGGAGCCAGCTGGGAGACCAGAGGCCAGGCCAGAGGGGCTGGTGGCAGGGGTCCAAAAATTGCCTCCCTTGGTCCAGCAAAATCTCTTATCCGGGACTGGTCAGGTCCAGAGGGTGCCAGACCAGGGAGGTGCACAAGTGTCACATTATCAATTATCACAAAAACTAACAATTCAAATGTTGCACTTTTGTTGATAGTCATCTTCAGTGCTTTCTCTGTCTAAAACATTTAGGATTAATATATGACAATAATTAGCATACAAATATCTGAAATCTGCCTCCTGTTCAACCACTACCTCAAATTCAGGTGCTAGGTCTGCCAGCTTCGTTTTACGCATGGGTAGATGAGCAGTTTCCAGATGTCATCTCTGAACCTGTGTAGCTTAGAAGCACCACAGACCTGATGAGAGAGATGCACAAAGGATATCAGATTCTCAACACCATATTTAGAAGCCTTATTTTGCTTTGATGGTACTGGTTCCTGTCTTTATAATAGATGAAATTTTGAGCATTGGCTTATTTTGTCTAAGCTGATGGACAAGCAATTTGTTGTTCTTTCTAGTTCATAGGAGACTTTATTTGAGCTAAAGGAAAAATACCTGCCATTAATACAGCTCCCAAGTTAGATTTAGGAAATGTAGTTTCTTAATCCTTAATTGCTTTTCCCAAGAGCTAAATATCTTACAGTTAGTCCTTCTTTTTTAACGCAGATACCTTTTTTAACGCAGATACCAATTCAGTCTTCCTCAAGTGTCTTGAAGCCTTCTCTCTTGTTAGGTTCAATCCCAAACCGGTGGGAAATTCCATCTTTTACTTGTAATAATTTTAAACTATATATTGCTTTTTAGATACCACTGGTCAGAAAAATTTTGAAGTTATTCTATTGGATTATTTCATCATCATCATTATGAACTGTCATTCATGCTAAAATTCGATACTCTACGCGTGGGTCTCAACAAAGACCCCAGCTATCTTACCCATTACAAAGATCGCTTCCCCAATTATCACCTCTAATACCATTAGCTCACAGACATTTACCTTCCCCTCCCCTCGCATCCCCCTTCTGTTCTGAAATTTGATTTGTCCTTTTCATATGTGTTCATTTTTTTAATCGTTTCCTTTGGTATATATGGTTGTAACTATTTTCTTCCACTATTTGATCTGAGGAAGTGGGTCTGGCCCACGAAAGCTCATCATCTAATAAACCATCTTGTTAGTCTTTAAAGTGCTACATAGTCCTGTATTTTGTTTCAGCTACACCAGACTAACAAGGCTACATTTCTATCACTATACAAGTCACTGTAAGTGACTCTGGAAGGCCATCACACACAGTTGAGAAGGAATTCTTTGTTGCTGTTTCCATAACAAAAGCTTTTTCTAGGTCAGGGTTGTTAGCTCTGAGCCAAACCCCCAATCCTGGAGGACCAATGTGCATACTTAGTCTGACTCCTCTCCCCTTGACCTTTCCGGCTTGGTTGAACCTACCAGGAGCACTAAGCTCCCGTCGGTATAGCTCCTGGGATGATAAGAACACACAAGCTGCCCTCCCCAACAAGGCGCATGTACAAAGGGCAGACTGGATTATTTGGTTCTGAAATAAAGTTATTTTCCCCAGAAATGTGTTTTGAAAAAAAATTAAAAAAAAAATCTGAAAAAATTGCAACATTCCATTATGATATTTTTTAAACAAATGTTTGAAATTTTTTGTTTTGAAGCAACTTTTCATGCTGAAATTTTGTATTTTTTGTATTATATAAGTCAAAATAAAAATGGACATACTTTGGCATTCTGAGTTGGCCTTGCGAAGTAGTGCAGAATGAAGGTAATCAAGCAAATGTCTAAATGATAAATTCTACCTGATATTGATGGAGGTGCAAAGGTATGACTAAAGGCAGAAACTGAAATATTTAATGAGCATTCAGGAGGCAGGTTTTGTCAGGAGTGAAGAGAATATTTTTTACTAACTATTTCTACAGTCAGATCACACTAAGACTGTTCAGTCTTTTCAGCTAGCTCTGTAGTTATTGACTCCTCATGTTAGTGACGTGAAATCTGCTTTCCCAGAACTTTCTCTTTTTAGTTTTTATGTCTTATCATTTTTGTATATTGGGTTGATAAGGGTCATCAGGTTTAATTTCTGAATATCTTTGAATCAAGATGGAGTCTTTGGAATGAAGAATAACATATCTGACCCATCTGTTTTTCTTAAAGAAATCTCATAGTAAATGGAATTTACATTTGAGTTAAATAAATATTTTTAGTTGATTGAATTATTTAATTTGGAGATATTTTCTACAGGTATTGAAGACATGATGAAAGGATTTGCTTTCAAGCTTGTCCCAAAATATTTTCAGGGGTGGGCATTGGCCAAAAAAGAGAGACTGCTTTTCAGTGATAAAATGAAAACTTTTGGCCAAAATGTGTGGTTTAATACAGGATATTTTGATTTGGAATTGTTGCCAGAGTTCCTTGTGGTGGTCATAGTTTGCCTCATTCTGTCCAATTAATTTGGCTTCTTGGCTGGACTACATCTTTTGTTTTCCTCAGAAATTTGTTTTGAAATTGAAAAAAAAATCTAAAAACACTGAAACATCCCATTATGACATTTTTGTAATAAATGCTTCAATGTTTTGTTTTAAAACAAAAAATGTTGTATTTTTTTACTTTTGTATTATATTAGTCAATATAACTGGACATGCTTTGACATTCAGAGTTGGCCTTACAAAATGGTCTAGAATTAAATTCATCAAGCAAATGTCTTAGTGCTACAATTTACCTTACATTCCTGTGTTTGGGGAGCAGACTTGCCCCTACACATAGATACATAGGGTGCCTGAGTGAAAAGCATCAAAACAAAGAATATGGGCAGGAAACAAACAAGCTTTTAGAACCTTGACAGGAATCTATGCAGAAAAACCTCAAAACCCTTCAACTTCATTTGGTACCAGGCCAAAAAGCCATTTGAATCATAGTGACCCACTAAGTAGGAGGTTGTTAAATATTCTATGTTATCATACCAGAAGCTTAGTATTTTGTCACACTGTTTTGAGTACCAACTACATTTCAGTGTTTACTTCCCTCATAAGCATTATGATAGATTGACAAGAAAGTATTTTAGGTTAATTTGCTTCACGTATAGCTGCAGATAAATTACACAAAGGCCAACCTGGAGTTGTGTATAATCTATAGAACAACAGAACAGGTGAGCATATAGGAGGGAAACAGATCTCTCTCTATGTGCCCTACTCCATGTCTTCAGAATGCTGTGGCTTTTGGTGAAGCTGTTCTACACTCTGAACTGTATCCAACTCAGCATCTTCCTCTGTATTAAGGAATTGCTTGGCAGTCTCCTCATGTGGAGTATCCATTATGACATTTCTTGTCAAGAGTGGTTACTTATATTACTCCGTAACTGGAGTTCTTTCAGATGCTTGGTCCCTGTGGGAGCTCCACTACCTACTCTCTTTCCTCCTTTGCTTTGGAATTTTATGTTGCTCAGAGCTTGAGAAGGAACTGGACTGGTGGGGTCTTCTCTTCTCTACATAGCCTCACTCTGTAGCATGAGCTGGTGTACAGCACAGACACAGATCCATGGCACCTACTAGTAGAAATATTGTCAAGTCCATGATAAATAACCCACTGGCTTCAATGTAAGTGGAATTAAGCCAATGCTGATTGCTTTGTAAAATTCTATCCTTATATTTACTATCCAGTAAATGAAAATGTAGGCAACAGTTAAATTATCTTTAATGTTAGACTAGATCTGTGAGGAAGTGATTTAGAGATTATCAGTTAAAATATATATCTACATTGAGTAATCTGTTAAGTGAAAAAAGGCAACTGTAAGTAAATGAAACCAGAATGTTATGGCAAATATATTTAAGCAGATAACATTTGCTGAATACCACTACAGACACTTACAGAGTGAAACACCCTACACTATTATCAGAAATGCTGAGAATAGTATTAGTGCTAATACAGTGGCTCTCAAAGGGACTTAATTTGTATTATACTCCATTTTACATCATTTACATTTCTTAATGCATGAGGGAAATAATGATTAGATCTAACTTAATAGTCTTTGATTCTGCCTGTTGTAATTGTAAAAGGTCACCTGTTAGAGAGGAAGAGTAGTCTGTTTGAAAATTACCCTTTGGCAAAGCCTGACCCTACTGAATTTTATAAACTAAAAATTTAGTTTCCTTGTTAGTTGATCTCTGAGTCAATTCTTGTGTGTGGATTATATCTTGAGATCCTGTCCCTGTGCACCACTCAAGTGGTATAAAGGCCTTGGATTCTGCACAGATATTTCCAGCAGAGAATTCATTTTGCTGCATCATCTGAACTGGAGCTAGGCCCCATCCCTCTGCTTTCCCTTGTGTTTTCATGGGAATGAAAGACCTCTCAGACACTTGTTCCCCATTAGATCTCTATCAATGGCAGAATTTAGAACAGACTGAAAGTAGTTTTAATCACATTGGAGTAGGAACTTGAATCTTCTTTGCATCTTCTTCCTGCCACCCTATTCTGCAGTATGCAGAGCTCTGAGACAGAAGAGAATCTTCTCCAGTTTGTCTAATAGTTTCCCTTCAACCGTGTCTCCATGTCTCCAACATGATTACTAATTTAGAAAAAAGGATAAAAGACTCTAAAGTGTGTGACTTAAATAGGTCTCTTTATCTATTCAACACAAATACAAAAATCTTATCCTAAATTTTAACATGTACATTAGAAGAAATTCTCTCAGGACTGTCCACTATGATCCTGTAGGGTCATATAGGAGTGATATGGATTTGATGAGAATGTTAGAAGTGTATTAAGTGCAGTTCACTGCACTAGAGTGAGTGATCCTTTTCCTACAGTCCAAAAAGGCCTTTGATTGTGTTGAGTAGGCATTACACTTCTTCTTTTTTTCTCTTTTTCTTTTTTTTAAAACAAAGTCAAGGGTTTTGGACCAAAATTCCTTAGACAAGATTCTGAATAGCCAAAGTCCTTCTTAAGGGTTATTAATCCAGAAGTTTTGGCTTGAAACCTGAAGGTAAACAAAACTATCCCTTATCTCCTCTATTTTTATTTTGACTATGATAACTCTAGTTCAAAGAATTAACTTTAGAAGTTGTAGTGATGGTATAAAAATTAGAGATATTGATAATCAGATTGCATTGTTCGCTGGAGACTCATTATGATGTCTAGTTTTCCCATCATGGTTCTTCTGAGCATATTGAAGAACTGTAATGTTATTGAGAATTTTTCTGCATGCATACTAACTACAGGTTGCACTTCCCTTAACCAGAACTCTCTGGTCCAGCAACATCCATGGTCCGTCAGGATCACAGATGATCCTGGACTACAGAGTCCAGGTGTAGGGAGGTCTGGCCAAAGTGTAGGAGTGCCGCAGGGTTTAGCAACTCAACAAAGAATCCCGTCCCAGGTGGAGGTGGGGGGGGGGGGGGGAGGGAGTGATGCTGGAGCAGAGAGATATGGCCCTAGCAGGTGGGTAGGGGGCTGGCCTTGGAGGCAGTCAGGGAGCTCCAACCCCATCTGTGCAGCTCTGGTCCTGGCTGAGGAACTCTGGCCCCACTGGCTGTGCAGCCGAGGCCCAGGCAGCAGCCAGGGAGCTCTGGCCCCAACCGCGCAGCTCCGGTCCATGCAGCAGCAAGGGAGCTCCGGCCCCAGCCACACAGCTGGCAGCAGCAAGGCCAGTGGGAGCTGGTGAGCTCTGGCCCAGGGAGTGATGACTGGCCAGGCAGCAGTGGGGCAGGCTGGAGCCCTAGCCAGGGTGGTGGGAGGGAAGAGAGGCAAAGTTTTAGCATGGGCCAGGAGAGGATGGACCACCCCTAGTCTGGCAATCCCCTCCATCGGGACTGGTCAGGTACTGAAGGTGCTGGACCAGAGAGGTCCAACCTGCATAATAAGGTATTACTGAGATTCATTTAGAGGTATGTAAAACAGCAGGCTTCCATTTCAATTATATATTTAAAATGTGGTAGAGCCAAAGGGTCTTTATTCATTTTCAGCTATTAAACTTAAACAAATGTTCTTCAACTGGAATAATGTATATTGCTTATCATTGTTTTCTTGGACATCGTTGTTTTTTTAACATAATTACAATTAGCTTCCTCTTGTATTGATTTTTATAGATTCCTCCCGGTAAATGTATTTTAAAAAATGTAGCATGATATATTAACCTTGATTGGGAAGGCTAGAAGATACAACAATAAAGGCAATGTCCTTTAGAAGAAAACAATTTTTGATTGAATATAAAAGAGAGGAATTCCTGTGACGTGACTGGAGCCTTGTCATTTATGTGAGCAGAAAATGTATCCCTCTCTGATGATTTGGCATTTCCAAAGCCTTAATTCTTTCTTGTTTGACCGCACAGTTGAGTGTAGCTAGCTGCCTGATGGAGAGCCAGCCCCTGCAGACTTCTGCAGAACAGGAATCTCCAGCATCTCATATAAATGTATCCCTTTTCTTTCCGGGTCTAAATGTATATACTGTAGATAATAAGTAAGCGTATGTCTACACTACTGTTATTTCGAAATAGCTTATTTCAAAATAGTTATTTATAGCGTTTTGCTATTTCAAAATAGCGCGTCCACACTGAGTGGACTCTGAATCGCATTTAAGGCTGGCTGGAATCAGTGCCAGCAGGGCAGCAGGGCAGGACTTACTGTTTGGGGCTGCTGCCTGAGGCTATTTGAGGTCTGTGCTTAAAGGAATCTCCCCGGACAGCCAGTTCTCAGGTTTCCCTGCTTGCTTGTCTGCCTCAATGAGGGACACCAAAGCATTTTGTCTGTGTGTGATCTGGTTGCCCTCACTTGGGACACCACAGCACTCTGCAGCATGGAGCCAGAGCTACCTCTGGGCACTCTAGTGCTTCTGTTAGACGCATTGCTGAGAGCCTGACTGCACTTTCTGCAGGCTGCCATCTGGGAGGTCCATCAGGGAGCTTTCAGTATCCAGGAGGCCCTGCAGGGGAGCTTCCACCCTGAGGAGCACTAAGAGTCTTGCTGGTCTGCCCTACTGGGGGCTTGTGCCTCATTTCTCCCTCATGTTCTTCCGCTGACCCCTCCCTAGCCCCTCTTCCTAATGTCAAATAAAATACATGTATTTTCATGAACACAAATTCTCTTTATTTAACAATACTGGGTGGGAGGGGAGAATGAAACTCTGATGAGACTGGGGAAAGGAGGCGGGAGAGGGGAGGAGAGAGGAGAGGGGAAAATCTGGAAGGAAGGACCTGGAAGTGGAAAGCAAGGGGAAGAAGGGGGAGGGGAATCTCAGGGTTCGGGGTCTTGCCGGGCCAACTTGATTTTCATGCAAACCTGCTCCTGGGTTTGCATGTGGCCTTTGGTGGCCAGGCTGGCAGCTATCCTGCCATAGATGGCCACATTCCTCTGTCTAGTGTGGAGATCATGGACATTGGGGGCATCCCCCCCAAACCTGAATAAGGTCCATGATCTCTACCCTGGACCAGGAAGGCACCCACCTTCTCCAGGCCCTGGCAGGCTCCTGGGAGCTGGCAGGCTGGCTTCCAGTATTTGCTAGCTCATGTTTTGGGGCCACTGGGTCGGGGCAGTGACTGCTGGCTCTGGGGAAGTCTACCCCTTTAAGGGCTCCGGGGAAGGGGGAGGGAGAGGAGTGTTCTTGGTTGAGGCCGGAGTGGCCACCAGGGCACCCTGGGAAGGCTGGAGGCCCCCTATTTCAAAATAAGTGTCTACACAGCACTTATTTCGAAATAGCTATTTCGAATTTGGCATTATTCCTTGTAGAATGAGGTTTGCCAAATTCAAAATAAGCGCTCTCCTATTTCGAATTTATTTTGAAATTGCTGTAGGCTGTGTAGACGCTAGGAAAGTTATTTTGAAATAAGGGCTGTTATTTCAAAACTAGCCAATTAGCCTGTCATAAGATGGGATTTTCAGGTCGCTCCTCCACGTCTGTCTTCTCTCCTGAGCCTCCAGTCTCTCTCTCCACCTCCCCCTCTCTCTCTCTCAGCTCTCCTCCCCCTCCTGCCTCTCTCTCTGTCTCTCTCTTTCTCTTCTCTTCCCCCTCCTGCCTCTCACTCAGGGGACTGCGGAACCCAAATGGCCATTTGCGCACCGCACTCCCCGTGCTGCATGAGGGGTCATTCACGGCCAGAGGGCAGGGCCTGGAGCTGCTGTCATGCCGCACATCACCGCCCCGCCCCCCCCTTTGCCTCCCACCATGGCACTCGGCTGACTTCTGCGCCGCTCAGCCGGGCTGCCGTGGGGGAGCAAGCGACTGTTTGGGCCCTGCACTCCTCATGTAGCACAGGCTGCCCAGAGGGAACAGCCAGCATTTCAGGCAACAGCACCGCCCAAAGGGAACAGCCAGCATTTCAGGCAACAGTGCCCCCCAGAGGGAACAGCCAGCATTTCAGCATTATAGACTCAGACACTGGGCTACTATAAATATGATAACTTTGCTGTGTAGACATACCCAAACACAGGTTGCTTGCCTAACAGTGGCTATATAGGCAATGGTTGCTACCATTCTTATATATCTTCCACTACTTGTCTTCTTTTTGTAGTAATACATTGTTGCCACTGAGAGATTATCTGCTTTGGCACAAAGCCTGAGGCCTTCATGTTTACAAGCTCACAGGACATCTTCAATAAATGCACTAAACATCCAGAACGTGAGGAGAGTATCAGGTAAACCATTAGCAGCCTGCACAAGGTGCTTGTTTGCTTCCTGCAACAGAGTCAAATTCTGCTGACCTTCTGATAACCCACTGACCTCTGTGGAAGTTGATGTTTAAGCAATATTTTTCATAACACTCACTGGCCACCTGCTGTTTTTTAACACAATAATTTTAAATTGTTACACAAATTAAAAGAAAATTTGAAAGCTCTCCCCCACCTTTGGAACTTATTGTTTACTATTAGCATGCCACATAATTCATGCAGTAGTTATTTTCACTAAGACCCCGTCAGCCAGTGGACATTAAACATACTGTAAATGAGGACTCTCACTCATCACAATGTTTCAGACCTTTTGTCCTGGTGCAGCAGGGTCTGAAATCTTCTGTCTTACAGAAGAGTCTGATAGCCTTCAATTTTTGATCTGTAGATCTGATGGCCTCAAATTTGTTCTATAGTGAACATTTGTCTGCAGCACAAAAGCAGCAACAATTTGACATGATCAAAAAAAGGCTTAGGGCTGGAATGTAGCAGGTCAGGGCTGAGCAGTCTGGGCAGAGATTTATGGTAATGCTTGCAAAGAAACTGCCAGAGGAGTACTGTGCTACCAGACTCTTTCAGTTCTGAGAAATAAGATTCACTTGGCCAAGCTCTGCTGTCAATTGCAGCAGTATAACTCAACTGCAATCAATGGGCTAAAGTTAAAACATTGTCTGGCAGAAGTATATCCAGGATTCTGTAGTCTAACAGAGTGGGAGTAGTGCCAAAGAGGCAAAGCTAGTATTGGCATGTGAGATTGTTATGTGAGCTATAACTCAGTATTTTAGGGTATGTCTACACTACCACCCTAGTTCAAACTAGGGTGGTAATGTAGGCAACCGGAGTTGCAAATGAAGCCCGGGATTTGAATTTCCCAGGCTTCATTTGCATAAAGCTGGGCGCCGCCATTTTTTAATGTCCGCTAGTGCGGACTCCGTGCCTCACGGCTATACGCGGCACGGACTAGGTAGTTCGGACTAGGAAACCTACCTAGTCTGTGCCACGTATAGCCGCGCGGCACGGAGTCCGCACTAGCGGACATTTAAAAATGGCGGCGCCCGGATTTATGCAAATGAAGCCCGGGAAATTCAAATTCCGGCCTTCATTTGCAACTCTGGTTGCCTACATTACCACCCTAGTTCGAACTAGAGTGGTAGTGTAGACATACCCTTAGACCTTTTGTGCAATCATCATCATCATCATCATCATCATCATCATAAGTTTTTGCATTCCTGAGACAGGATTCTGTTTGTTTTAGGAGCAAACATCCCCTTTTGCCAATACTGCATATACTCTCCCCATCATGCGGCCTTTTGTTCTTTCGCAACTGCATTACACACAGACAAGTTTCCTGTAAAGTGACAAAGAATGCAAGTTTCTGGTGTAATTTAGATAGCAGATTTCAGGTCTGCACTTTCAGTCTAGACAAGCATCTGAACTTCTGTTGGTGAAAAAGTGCTTGCAGAATTGGTCAATGAAATAATTAAGTGGACTGTGCTCAAACTTTTAAATTATTTTTTATTCCACGCTGCACCTGATTTAATTAGATCTCTTTAAACATGCTTGTGGGGGAAAGCATGTATTTGTGGGTTTGAATAAATAAAGAGAGAGATGACATAGAATAACCACAGTTCTCATCAGTCTTATCCTCTTCAAAGACAGATACATTTGAAAGGTCCGGACTGATCAGATTGGGTTAGATCAATCTGTTCTGCAGTAAGGTATGGGGCTATTCTTCACTGACCAGTAACAATCCAGGGATGTAATAATTCCTAAAAGAGGCAGGATTCCTTTTGGCATCTACTTATACCAGGTGGGTAGCCCATGAATAGCAGACTTCTACTCTTCTCCACAATGCTGACACAGCTGTGCTGGATGGTGTGTTGGGTGGAGCTGGCAGAATAATCCCATGAGCCAGTCTTCTATAATTACACAGTGATGTGAGATATTTAAGCCATCACTACTGAAATTTAATGAAACTATTTTCATTATTGTTTGATATGTTCTGGCAGCAGACCAAGAGTCTTTCAGATTTAACCCTAAATAAATACTTTTGTTATTACTATGGGCTCTATAATTAATCTACTATATATGAAAGTGGCTTGATTTTAATCAAATCAGAGATATTTGTACTGAATGCTGCCTTGATATGCACACATTGATGTGCATTTGCTTCTTTTAAACAAATAACACTGCAAATAGTTAATATACTTGATATAATATAACAGAATGATAGAGATTTGAGATGTCCTTTCCCCATTTATTATAGAACTAATAACAGATTTTGCCTTTTGCATGAAAAAAAAGTAAATATTTTGTTATTTTTAAGGACTGAAGTGAATAAATTGGTCTTTATGAGAATGGAAAATCAGTGTTTAATTTCCATTTGAGATTTTCCCTTACCAAATATAAAAAGTATTGTTACTTTCTCTCTTGTTCTTATTACTGGTATTAGAAAAGATGTAATGTAAGCATTTATCAGCTCTAAAAAACTCTTTGAAATTGTTAATAATTAAAAAAGCTATCCTTTTTTTTTTAAATGATCTGATTAAACTGAATGGTGTGTAAAGAGTTAAGAAAACCAAAGCAATTCATTAGGGACATAGCTTGTATAACTAGAAAATATTTTAATAGAACAGGACTATTTCCTGCAGCAAAAGATTTTTGCAGAGTATTTCAACCAGTTGAATTCACAACAGGAAGTAATTTTCAGTTGAAAATAAGATCATGTGACACTGTCTGTGCTGATAAAAAGATAAATATATCACTTGGTAAAATTTATATGTGTAGTCTAAAGGCAATTTAATGACACTGCATGTTTTACATTAGTTTGTAGTCTTAGAAACATGAAAATAAAAAAGTTGCATGAAATATGATAATTAACTGAACATTAGAGATACGAAAATCACACGAATGACTCTGAGGATCTCACAATCATGTAAAACAGCCATTAAAAATGAGAATCCTCAAATTATGAATTAAATTCAAAATCTGATGTTCTTTACATGTGCATTATGAACGTAGAAATGTTTAAAGCCACCAATTGGTGAAAAGGGAGAAGTGGATGGAATACTTTCTAATTTTCTTATGCTGTCAAGAGATACAAGTATAGAGTTAAACATGTTACATGCTAATGTGCAAATTCACAATCCAACAACACCACTCATAAATCAACCTTCTTTGTTAGCCGCTGATCCAGAAATCAATGAGAATCTTTTCACTGATTCAAAGGGACCTTAGATCTGTCCTTCTAAAACCACTCCAAAGTAGCCTTCAGAGTACTGAGTTCATTTATGTTCCATTTTTATAGGGAGACCAGTCCAATTAAGTAACTAATTTTTTAAAGTCTGCTTTCTCTACTGTCACTGTAAAGCAAGTTTCATTGTATAATATGCTCTTACTAGATCACACATGAGAATGTTTGGCTGTAATTTACCTATTTTGACACATCTGACAAATATTGGAGTATCTGTGGTGGTAATCTCCTTTTAAGGTAGTATTAACATATAACGGGTATGTTTCTAGTGAGATCCTACGTAGATTAATTCTTGGTCTTCCGTTATTTAACATTTTTAGCAATGACCTGGAAGAAAACTTAACATCACCGCCAACAAAATTTTCAGTTGACACACAATTTGGGGTATGTTTAACAATGAAGACAGATCACTGATCCATAACAATCATTTGGTAAGTAAGCAAGCAATATGTGTTTTTAATATGGCTAAATGGATAATCTAAGAACAGATAATGTAGGCCATATGTAGAGTCCTGCATCCTGAATAGCAGTGACTCTGAAAAAATGATTTGCGGGTGCGGGTGGATAATGAGCTGACATGAGTTGCCATGGCAATGTACTGGGAAAAAGGGCTAATGTGATCTCTGGATGCATAAAAATGGGAATCTTGAGTATCGTACCTCTGTGCTTGGCCCTGGTTCAAACACTCCTGAAATTTCATGTTCAGTTCCAGTGTCTACAATTTAAGAAGGATATTGATGTGATGTAATATTCCATATGCTTTATGAAAATATGCTTGTGATATGTCATAACTGAGATATGCTTTATGCAAGATGGCTCATGTATGATATCGTAAGAAAAGTAGTGATTTTTCTGACTATGATTATCCCTTTTGTATGCCCATATCATTTTGTAGATGAAGTTAGGAAGTCAAGTTACATGACCTGTGTATCTGTATTTCATATTTGCTGCTTTGGTTTATTCCCACTGTTGACACTTATGTACAAGAGCAAAAAGGCCAAACAATGCTAGTAGCTTGTTGAGGAAATGCACACAACTACAAGGATTACCTCTGGAACTGGGTGCAGTGGAAACTAGGGAATTAAACAAGTAGTAGTACTTGACTACTCAATTACTTGCATTCTCTCCCCGTGCTGCCTCTAATACAGAGGCAGCAAGGGTTGGGGGAAGCAGGAGCCGGTGCTGGGGGAACCGTCTTTAAAAGCCTGTTCCCCTCAGCACCATCTCTGCAGTGCTATCTGTTCCTCTTTACTCTGCACAATATGCTGAGTCTGAGCCATCTCTTCACTTGCTTGTAGGGATCCTTGGTTGGAGTCCAGGCAGACTCTTCCTCTGCTGTGGATCACTGCTAGACAGCAAGCTAGCTGATTAACCAGTCAGTTAACTCATAAATAAACAGACTTAAAGAAAACCCTGTTACAAGAAAATACAAAAACTGAGAATAACAAGATAGAAATGACTCTTTTCCCGTTGCTACATTTAAAGAGGAGCTGAAGAATCACACTAACTGAGCAAGTGAACTATAACAGTTTGGCTAAAATCAAAACAGCATTCCAAGCATACAATTAACACATAAGAAGTTATTTTTCCCTCCCAGTTTCCCCTGCTATAAATAACAATGCCCATGTTCCCAGGTAGGGTTGCCAGGTGTCCAGTTTTGAGCTGGACAGTCCGGTATTTGAGCTTTTTCTCCGGGAAACAAATTGAGAAAATACTGGACATTTAAATGTCCGGTATTTTCTAATTAAGTAAGTTTTATTATTATCATGAGTATCAGTACGTAGTTGTGTACTGCTTGGCTGGTGGACACGCTCACACTGCGTGAGCATGTCTATCAGCCAGGCAGTACGCAACTACACAATAGGGTGGTGGGGGTGGGGCTCGGCCTGGGATGGCATCCCCGGGGCTGGACTCACTCATATGCCCCGTCGGGACCGTGTGCAGGACGGACAGCACCCCAGGATCTGTGTGCACCCGGTCCAGCCCCTCTCCCCCTGGCCTCCTCCTGGCCAGCCCCGCTCCCCATTGGCTGGTTCCCCCTGGTCAGCCCTGCTCCCCCAATCCCCTCTCGGCCAGCCCTGCTTCCCGCCGGCTGGTTCCTCCCCGGCCAGCCCTGCTCCCCCCATCCCCTCCTGGCCAGCCCTGCTCCCTGCCAGCCATTCTCCCATCCCCCCACAATCTCCCCCGGCCAACCCCGCTCCCCCCAACCACCTCCCGGCCAGCCCCGCTCTTCTCCCGGCTGGTCTCCCCCACATCTGAGATCAAGTGTGTCTGGTATTTTTTTGAAATCATCTGATAACCCTATTCCCAGCTAGAGGGTTGAGATCATCACTACCTGCTGCAAAGTGCTTCAGAGTAAGGGACAACAGCCTGCTCTCTGCTCCTGGCTCAGCTTCTCCCAGGTCACACAGAGCACAAGGCCCTTAGAAAAGCAGCTGCCTTCCTGCTTGCTCATGGAGTCTGATCCCAGCAACAGAGACAGAACTTGTTGGAGGAGACCCCCCTCCCCCAAAAATACCACAACCAGTTCCTGAAGCTTCTGGGTGTGGAATGCTAAATCTGCCTAGCAATAATGACACAGACACAACTGAGTCCTACCTCCCCCGCAGCATCTCTTAAAGAGATAGCTCCCTATTAGGTATATAACTTACACATACCTTTCTCCACATCGAGGGAGATGACAAATTTTTATGAGCTTATGCTGTGCCGATCTTACTTTGTAGCACAAGACAGTATTATTTGGGGTTTGTCTCCCAAAAGTGGTGTGCACGTGAGCACTGCATGAGTCCTCTGGTACACAGCTGACTTCCAATCTATGCAGCTGGATGTGGCCCTACCTGTGTACGTGCTGCCAAAGATTAGAGCGCCTAATTCAGCAAACCAGGGACAGAGAATCCAGGCTGATGGAGCAGAAGAGGCTCAGTGAAACCCCAGTATATCAGGTGGCATCCCAGATGGGGATGGAGATGAGGGAGGAGTGGTTCCAACATGTCACAGTTGATAGATTGGAAAGGGTTCAGAGAAGAGCCATGAGAATGATTAAAGGATATAAAAGTATGCTTGATAATAATAGATTAAGCTCTTTGACTTTATTTAGTTGATAAAAGGGAAACTTAAGGATGACTTTTTAAAATGATAGGTACCTACAGGAGGGGGTGTTTGATACTGGGCTCTTTGAAGTAGCAGAGAAAGGAATAATATGATCAGAAGGCTGGAAGATGGAAGCAAGATAAATTCAGACTTGAAATAAAGTGTAGATTTTTATCAGTGAGAATAATTAACCAGAGGAACACCTGACCAAGGATCATGGAAGAGTTTCCATCACTTGCAGTTTTTAAAATCAAGATTGGATATTTTTCTCAAACATCTTGTCTTGGAATTATTTTGGGAAAATTCTATTCCCTATGTTAGACAGGCAGTCTGGCTAGATTATCATAATGGTCCCTTCAGACTCGGAATCTGTAAGTCTATGAATCTGTAAAACAAAAGAAGTTTCATTAGATCAATCTGCTAAACCTCTACTGCATAAAAATTACACTTTAATGTTCTCAATAAGTTTAAAAAAAAAACTTCCAGATAGTTAGTAGATGCTATGAATTTGTTGAGATCAAATTCAAGTGTTGTGCGGGGTGGGGAGAATTAGAAATGACTTCATTTCCTTTAGAACTATTGTGGCATGATTTATTTATACATAACACGTCCATTATTATGTAAAAGTAATCATTCTGGAAAAATGTTTGTCATTTTATAAATTAGCAATGAATGTCTATTCTAATTAAAATAGCCAAGACCTATGACTGGCTTCATTGAAGTCAATTGGAATTTGATATAGAAGTGAATGGGACAGGATTGGGCCTTTTACTTTGGAGCTCTTTTGTATTTGTATATTATGTTATGATTGGCTACTGGACTGGTTTTGTGGAGGATTAAACTGTAAACGTTAAATCAGCTACGCAGTCCATAAAGAAAAGCAGTTAGTGGTTGCAATGTGAGATGATTGGCTGTTCTCACTGGAGCCAGAAGATTTGCCGTATTTGACTTATTTTGTTTCTGAAGTTCACCCCTTGGCTATGGTCCCCAAGGGCACCGTCCACCAGCAGAGAAAAATCAGAGCTCCATCTGGGCCCCCTACCTATATGTAGCACTGGAGCCTGTCACATCAATTCTCTGCTACCCATGATGTTTGGCTGCTTTTCAGTCTCTTAGTGCCACCACCATAACAGTTCAAAATGGACTGGATTCCAGCATAGAACCTAGCTCAAAATGTATATGAAGGGATTATTTCAGTCCCTGACCACATGTATAGCAGGGACACTAATTAAGAGAAAGGTTATTAAAATGAATCTATTTCAAATTCTATTGATCAGAGCAATTAACTTCTAGTTTTTTCTCCAAAATTCTAGTCTTTTAGAATGACCTCTTTAATAGCAACATGTGAAGTTGACCCCAGTTGTTTACTTAGTGAGCATGTAATATTTTACAGTTTATGTGTATATTCATGAAAAAGCACAGGAAAAAATATGTAAGATTTGGTTTAGCTGCAGGGCAATCTCACATTCACTGACAATTTGTGTGTATTACATAACTATTTACTTTGCTTTTACGCAGGAAAAAAATCAGTTACCAAAGCAACTACTACACTTGTATGCTACTGATGCTATTTTTGAGGTAAAGAACACTGTAAAGGTGCACACATCAATATGTTAGGAACATGTCTCCTTTTCATAGTCAGAAGAAAAAGAGCAATTATAATCAAACTTTTAAAAAGTCTAGTCTTTCTTGCTAACTTTTCTGAATTCTATTTTTCTGAGCAGTTTTCATCCCCATTTTTAATTTGAGGCTATTTGGTGATAATGGATATGTCAGATACGTGTTTAGATATAGGAATATATTCATATATGTCTACTTCTGAGCATGCTTGCATTTTATGTGTCAAATAGCACTAGCAGCTCTGGAGTGCAACAGGAGTTGCTGCATTTTTTATAGTTACTGAAGAAATCTCCATAAAAATACAAGTGGATGACTGTTTTATCTGGTCAGCTAATAAAATGCCTTCCTATCAGTATTTGTGAATGTTCAAAGCAAAATGTCTTCATTCCTTACCATGAAATGAATGCTAAAGGATATAAGATGTTTACATAATATTGCTGTTGCACAAACAACTCTAGTGGTGTGTGAGTGTAGAAGATCAGTTACAGTAGTTCACTTTTCTCCTAAACACAGTCATGACCTAGTTCCAGAACTTGGAAATGCTTGTTATTATTGTGGCAGTAGTCCAAAGGGCAGAGGAAGATATGTAGTTTAAGGATAACTGGATTTTATTTATCAAATATCATCTCATTCTGTTTACAGATTGTGATTTCCTTGCAAATACTTGAAATAACTATTAGATTCAAGTTTCAAAGGTAGCTGTGTTAGTCTGTTTCAGCAAAAACAATGATGCCATAATAAAATTGTTAGAAGTATCAGAGGGGTAGCCGTGTTAGTATGTAACTCTAAGAACAATGAGTAGTTCTGTGGTATCTTAGGGTATGTCTAGACTACATGGCTCTGTCGACGGAACCATGTAGATGAGTTTACTAAACATAGGAAAATGTTTACATTTTTTTTATTTACATCAAAATGGCCGCCACGCTGTGCCAATCAGCTGTTTGGCGGCACAGTGGGGCAGTCTGGACACACTGCGGTCGACAAGGGAAGCTTTAGTCAACTGCTCCGTTATGCCTCGTGAAATGAGGTTTACTGGAGCAGTCAACTAAGGCATCCCTTGTTGACCATGGCTCATCCAGTCTGCCCCACTGTGCCGTCAAACAGCTCATGGAATGAGGAGTAACGGTAGTTCGAACTAGGAAGCCTAGTTCGAACTACCTAGTTCGAGCCCCATGTAGCCGCACTGCATGGGGTTCGAACCAGCGGGGTTTTAAAAATGGCGGCGCCCCGCTTATGCAAATGAAGCCCGGGAAATTCAAATCCCGGGCTTCATTTGCAAGTGCGGTATGCCTACATTACCCTCCTAGTTCGAACTAGGAGGGTAGTGTAGACATACCCTTAGGGTGTGTCTAGACTACATGCCTCCGTCGACGGAGGCATGTAGATTAGCCAGATCGGCAGAGGGAAATGAAGCCGCGATTAAAATAATCGTGGCTTCATTTAAATTTAAATGGCTGCCCCGCTCTGCCGATCAGCTGTTTGTCGGCAGATCGGGGCAGTCTGGACGCGACGCGCCGACAAAGAAGCCTTTCTTGATCGGCACAGGTATGCCTCGTAAAACCAGGTTTACCTGTGCCGATCAAGAAAGGCTTCTTTGTCGGCGCGTCGCGTCCAGACTGCCCCGATCTGCCGACAAACAGCTGATCGGCAGAGCGGGGCAGCCATTTAAATTTAAATGAAGCCGCGATTATTTTAATCGCGGCTTCATTTCCCTCTGCCGATCTGGCTAATCTACATGCCTCCGTCGACGGAGGCATGTAGTTTAGACGTACCCTTAGAGACTAACTAATATATATATATAGTACAGGAATATAGGAATGTATATCTTTCTGGGAAAACCCCACTTCTTCAGATGAGATGAGATCATCTCATCTGAAGAGGTGGGGTTTGTCCAAAAGCTGATAAGCTCATGATACTATATATAAATTAGTCTATAAAATTGTTAGACATTAAGGTGTTACTGGACTCCTTGTCAATGTTTCAAGACATGATTTGTGAAAATATCTTGGTCTGTAACTCATTGTAAGTGTTAGTCTGTCACGAATGTTCACAGTCAATCTGAGTTGGTTTTCATTGGACATATACACCAGCTGATACTATTTTCTTCCTTGATTGTAGGAATGTAATACTTACAATCAGATTTCTTGTGTAAATTTAATTACAGGGCATCCCTGCTATAAGTTGCCCCAGTATACATCTGTTCCTCACTAAAGTAGTTGACACTTGTAGGAACTGATGTGTTATAAGTCCTCCCATTCCTCGCTCTTAAATTGCACAAAAAACACAAATAAACCAATTTGTGCAAATGGAAGTCAGCTATGGGAAAATTCCCCGTTTTAAGTTGTTTTGCTATAGGTCCAAGTTCTTTGGAATGTATCTTGGACTCATAGCAAAGATGGCATATATCATACAACTTTGAAATTTCCTTTCCATTTAGCATTCTGCAACTTTTGCTTAAAATATACTATTTCCATGAGCCTTTAACCTGTAAATCCATTGACTTGCTTGTTTGCAGTATTGATCCCACCCTACGGGCAGTTAGTTACCTGCATAACCAGCTTTACTCATATAATTAGTACTACTGAAGTCAGTGGGACTACTCAGCAGCACCCCGAAGTATATGCACATGTGCCATTAGCAGGGTTAAGGCTACCTGGGAAGCGAAAAGGACAGTTTGTCCTGACACCCCATTGGAGATGGCTCCCACGCCGAGTGGCATTGCCACCTGTTGCACTGATATGCATCACGTCTCACTGATGTTTGGTCTACTGTTCCTTCCATCATTATGGAACAGGTGGATGGGCCAAACTTGAGTTGTGCCATGCTAATTAAAATGAGAGTGGTTCAGTTGTGCTTACAATGTGGAAAACCTCTGGAGCTGCTCCTGTGCCTACTCACGTAAGTAAAATTACTCCTGTACTTATGTGGTTGGAGGATTAGCCCCAAACCAAGCACAAAAAAAAGCTAAACGCTAAAGCAGGTTTGTAAAAAACAGAAACCTATGAATATCTCTGGAAGGTTTTTTTTTTTTTGGCAGTATTTGCCCAGCTCTGACCTGTAAGTCTGGTGTAAATGAGCATGGCTACATGGACGTCAGTTGAGCCATACCCATTTATGCTAACTGATGATCTGACCCTTTCATTTTTAAGATTCATTAATCAGTGCATAAAAATTGTTCACTTGTGTAGAGCTAATGAATGAATGGAAAAATATTTGACCAATATCTTATTCGATGAATAAGAGCAAAAATGAGCAAGTACATTATTCATCTGATAGTTTTCAGCCAGGCCTGACTTTCCCAATATATAAAATGGTGGTAATAATAATAAGGCCTTATTGGGATCTACCGATGAAAAGTGCTAGTAAGAGCTAAGTATTATTATTCTTAATGTATTATACAGTACAGAGTAGTAGGGAAATCGAAACATCTAGCACATTTTGTGTGTATTCCTTGTATCTGTGTCCTTCAGAGCACTTTAGGAGAACTTCTATTTCTTGAACGAAGATTAGATTCCCTGGCAACTAAGTAAAAACTCATCAAATGTTCTGCCACATCTCTGTAAACTGTAGAAATCAAACATTACTCTTCTGCAGAAAATCAGCCAGTTACTTAATGATTTTTTGAACTTGTAAATGTCATGTAACAAACAGATGTATTAAAACCCCCAGATAATGTATAAATGCTTGTGAAGCCCTTAAAGAGGTGAAAAAAAAGTTTTAGTTTCTCTTTATACTTTAACTTTGCATAGTAAGCACTTTTCCTGGCTCCCTCTGCTGGCTATGAAGCTGGCTTGGCTTTCTTTCACTATGATACTACTTTTGCTGATTAAAATAGCTATAGTAGCTCTTTCTCTTGCCCCCCTGTTCTAGGAATTCTTTGCTTAATTATACAATTGTCTTCATGACTGATTCTTTTTCTTGTATGAGTCGCATTCAAACACAAAATTATTTTTTTAAAAGCAACTGCACACTGCATTGAAAAAAGGATCCAAAAAAGGGAGGGAGAAGGAGCTGAATTATTAAGCAGTTGCATCCAATGAGAATTAACTTTTTGAAAACATTTAAAAGAAAATAACTTATTAACAAAGTGCTAACACATCATTTTATTTTTATTTGTTTTTCTTCAGTACAATGTCTATTTTCTCATCACTCTGGATGTGATTTCTGTTATCTGCCATAGCACTTCCCATATCTAAAGCACTTAGCAATTATGAATTCGTTAATTCTGACATTTCCCGTGAACTAAATAAGGAAATAATATCCCAGTTTTACAGATGGAAATGTTAATATAGAGAGGGTATGTAAATGACTTTCTCAAGGCCAAAAAACCCTCAGTCAAAATAAATAATTTTTACATCAGTAGAAGCCAAGCTTGCTCTTTGCAAAGTTGAATGTGTAATTGTACATGTGAAGGGGTGTGGTCACAAAAGATATCTTGAGGCTGCTTATCACTGTGCTGATAGAACCACTGACACTCGCCTCCTTGCTCTCTGGGACTTCTCACCACTCTGTCTTGCTGGGCTAGATCTCCTGATCTCCCCCAGCAAAGGCAAAGAGCTGAGATTACCCTCTCTCCCTCCCCCAAAGAGCAATACAGACACTGAATTACTTCAACTCTAAGAAGAATGCAGTGTCAAGCAAAGCATCCAGGTAACCAACCCCCAATCTGGGATCAGAACCCCAAATAAACCATTCAGGCAAGCCCCCTTTAACAATGAAAGGAGGATCTACACACTGATGGCTCCCCCAGGTAACAATTATTTTCACTGGGCTTGATAGTACATAAAAGTAATTGTATTAAGTACAGACAGTAGGATATAAGTGGTTGCAAGTGTAAACAGAGAGAGCAAAGTCAATTACAAATTTAAAATAAAAGAAAATGCATAGTTAGTTCTAACACACTAAAGCATATTACGAACTTACCCTAAAACTGTTCTTATTTTGGGCAAAACCGTACAAAACAGGGAATATCTTTTTCTCCCTGAGGTCTCTGGCCTCCTTATGCTGTGTCATGCCAGCCAAAGAGAGAGCCTGAAAACTCTGCTTCTTAAATAGATTTCTTTTTGGGCAGGAATTCTTTGTTTCTACATTTCCCCTTCTATGGAAAATTATTTGGTCAGATTCTACCAATTGGGATGGTCACATGTCTTCCTAAGAACAACCACTGCTTAGACTTAAAGGGCAAAGGTAGCTGTTTACAGGTCATCACGTTGATCACTCAGGGTATGTCTGCACAACACCTTATCCTCACCAAAATTTGCATAGCGCAAATTGCATATCTTATTTCGACTGAATTTCAAAATAGTGTATTTCGAAATTTGGCATGTCTACACAGTGCCAAATTTTGAAATAAGTATTTCAAGATATCTCTTAAACCTTTTGAAACAAGAGTTACAGGGATGCTAAAATAGCGTGTCTGCTATTTCGAGACCTATCTCGAAATAGCAGGTGCATTCAAAAGATGCAGGGTAGCTATTTTGGGATACTTCCGGTATCCCGAAATAGCCCTGCTGTATAGAAGTTGAGGTGTCAGAGCACTGGAAACACACTTGATGGCTTTCATTTGCACATTTAACAGCCTAAACCATTCAGATCTAAAGATATACAGATCCAGCAGACTATGACATTAAAACTGATAGGTTACATGAGGTGTTTTATCCAAAGCATTCTTGAGTTACGCATTCTTGAGTTTGCCGGGGGGTTATCAGGAAGGCGAAAGCGCAAATGGAGTTGCGACTGGCTAAGGATGTGAAGGATAACAAGAAAGGTTTCTACAGGCATGTCAACAAAAAGAAGGTGATCAGAGAGGGTGTGCAGTCCCTAATGGATGAAGGAGGTAACCTAGTGACAGAGGATGTAGGGAAAGCTGAAGTACTCAATGCTTTCTTTGCCTCTGTATTCACGGACAAGGTCGGCTCCTGGACTTCTGTGCTAAGCGACGCAAGATGGGAAGAAGATGGACAGCCCTTGGTGGGTAAAGAACAGGTTAGGAACTATTTAGAAAAACTAAACGTACACAAATCCATGGGTCCAGACTTAATGCACCCAAGGGTACTGAAGGAGTTGGCAAATGTCATTGAGGAGCCTTTGGCCATTATCTTTGAAAAGTCGTGGAGATCGGGCGAAATCCCGGATGATTGGAAAAGGGCAAATGTAGTGCCCATCTTTAAAAAAGGGAAGAAGGACGATCCAGGGAACTATAGGCCGGTCAGTCTTACCTCGGTTCCTGGAAAAATCATGGAAGGGATCCTAAAGGAATCCATTTTGAGACACTTGAATGAGAGGAAAGTGATCAGGAATAGTCAGCATGGATTCACAAAGGGCAAGTCGTGCTTGACCAATCTGATTGGCTTCTATGATGAGGTAACTGGCTCAGTGGACATGGGAAAGTCAGTGGATGTTGTGTACCTTGACTTTAGCAAGGCTTTTGATACGGTCTCCCACGATATTCTTGCCAGCAAGTTAAGGGAATGCGGATTGGATAAATGGACGGTAAGATGGATAGAAAGATGGCTAGAAGGCCGGGCCCAGCGGGTAGTGATCAACGGTTCGATGTCAGGATGGAGGTCGGTTTCTAGTGGAGTGCCCCAAGGTTCGGTTCTAGGACCGGTTTTGTTCAATATCTTTATTAATGACCTGGATGAGGGGATAGATTGCACCCTCAGCAAGTTTGCAGATGACACTAAGCTAGGGGGAGAGGTAGATACGCTTAAGGGCAGAGATAGGGTCCAGAGTGACTTGGACAAATTGGAGGATTGGGCCACTAGAAATCTCATGAGATTCAACAAAGACAAGTGTAGAGTCCTGCACTTGGGACGGAAGAATCCCAAGCATAGTTACAGGCTGGGGACCAACCAGTTAAGTAGTAGTTCTGCAGAAAAGGACCTGGGGGTTACAGTGGATGAGAAGCTAGATATGAGTCAACAGTGTGCCCTTGTAGCCAAGAAGGCTAATGGCATATTAGGATGCATTAAGAGGAGCATTGCCAGCAGATCCAGAGATGTCATTATCCCCCTTTATTCGGCTTGGTGAGGCCACATCTGGAGTACTGTGTCCAGTTCTGGGCCCCCCACTACAAAAAGGATGCGGACGCATTGGAGAGGGTCCAGCGGAGGGCAACCAAAATGATTAGGGGTCTGGAGCATATGACCTACGAGGAGAGGCTGAGGGACTTGGGTCTGTTTAGTCTGCAGAAGCGAAGAGTGAGGGGGGACTTGATAGCAGCCTTCAACTTCCTGAAGGGAGGTTCCAAAGAGGATGGAGAGAGGCTGTTCTCAGTAGTGACAGATGGCAGAACAAGGAGCAATGGTCTCAAGTTGTGGTGGGAGAGGTCCAGATTGGATATTAGGAAAAACTATTTTACTAGGAGGGTAGTGAAGCATTGGAATGGGTTACCTAGGGAAGTAGTGGAGTCTCCATCCCTAGAGGTGTTTAAGTCTCGGCTTGACAAAGCCCTGGCCGGGTTGATTTAGATGGGATTGGTCCTGCCTAGTGCGGAGGGCTGGACTTGACGACCTTCTGAGGTCTCTTCCAGTTCTGATTCCATGATAAGGGGATGGTTGGATGAAATAACATGATCTTGGTAACTAATTGACCATTCATTTCCAGTTGGAAATAGGTCAATGGAGGGATGATAGGAGTTGCTATAGGGAACTTTCTGGGTGTCTGGCTGGTGAGTCTTGCCCACATGCTCAGGGTTTAGCTGATCGCCATATTTGGGGTCAGGAAGGAATTTTCCTCCAGGGTAGATTGGCAGAGGCCCTGGAGGTTTTTCGCCTTCCTCTGTAGCATTGGGCACAGATCACAGCTGAAGGACTCTCTGCATGTTGGGGCCTTCAAAGTATTGGAAGGCTTCAATATCTGAGACATAGGTGAGAGGATTATTCTAAGAGGGGTGGGCGAGATTCTGTGGCCTGCACTGTGCAGGGGGTCAGACTAGATGATCATAATGGTCCCTTCTGACCTTAAAGTCTATGAGTCTATGAGTCTATGATATTTATATCCATAAGACAATTTCATAAAGCATGGGGGGGTGGGAAGAGGGTCCATCACAATGCATTTTGGATATAACTGGCTGTTTGCACATAAAAATATGAAGGTTGCACACACAGTTTGTGTAATTGCAATTGTGGATTAGCAGTTCCTCTTCCAGAGATTTGTGATCTAAAAGATGAGATGTGACAGACAAATGGACAAAGTTGGTCAGGTAAGGGTCATAGGATTACAAAAAATGTGTACAATTCATAGCCAGTCAGGAACAGTCATCACAACTGGCCATCTTGCTAGTCAGTATCAGACTGAACTTTTCTGTATTCACTACTATAGAAACAGTGAATTGAAAAATGATTTGAATGATAAGTTTGTTGTCATTTTATGGCTTTTGATTTATTTTCCCCTGCTAATATGAAAATCAAGCCCTTTACATAGTTTATTACTATGAATATTATGCTGAGTTTTCAAACTTGGATATCTAACATTATTATAATAGCTTATGTGTGTAGTTTTCAAAAATACTGGTCTAACTCCTGGATCTTATTGAGGACTTTTGAAAATCCTATATACTGGAATATAAATTTTAGTCATGAATCCTAGATGCCTCAGTTTGAAAACTGGGGGAATTTATGAGCCTAAGATTAGAATATACTTGAAAATCTTTGGGCTTGTAATAATATACTTTGTGCAAGTGCCTAAGTGATTTAGGAGCCTAAATCCTAGTGAGATTGCATTTTGCCCAGCTCAGTTTTGAAGGAAAGAGAACATGTTGCTTCATGTATGCTTTATAGTCACATTTGATGGGTATTTTGCTTGTTGGCACTCTTCCATGCTCCTCGGTGTAGAGTGTGACTTCTTAGCCTATGGAACAAGGCCTTCTAAAGTTAGAATGAGAGTCACATGCTGTCAAGCCTGTTCCCCACTCTGGCACTCTGAGGCTATGTCTACACTACAGGCTTCTTGTGCAAGAAGCTTTTTATGGAAGATCTCAAATTTCTTGTGCAAGAGAGCATCCACACTGCAAAAGTGCATCGAAAAAGCGATGTGCTTTTGCAAAAGAGCATCCAGACTGCATGAACGCTCTCTCAAAAGGAAACTGTGATTGCTATTTACAGAATGGCCACCAGGGCACTTGGGCTTTTTTCGATTGCCTCTTTTGGCGCAAAAAACCCTTTTTCCCCGCCCACACACACCTTTTTGCGCATGAGCTCTTACGCAAAAAGGAGTTATTCCTTGTAGAAAGAGGAATACCTACACTGGAAAAAACCCTTTGTTCTTTCATTTTACTTTTACAAAAATGTGCTTAAGATGTAGACCCTTTCTTCTTGAACCCAGGAAGAAATCACTTGGACTTCTTCCAGAGGAGTACTCCCAAGCTCTTTTAACACAAGAGAGCTCAAATAAAAAGAGAAAACAAACTGCAATCTCTGATAGCTGACCTCTTAGTCTTAGGCATACAAATACAGATCTCCTGTTACCTTCCAAGACACAAGAATCAAATCATTGCCTTAAAAAAGGAAATTTTATTAACAAAACAAAAAGATATATGCTTGGTAAAGTATACTAGGTTGCTAGGTGTTATAAAGCAATGGAGAGAGACCAGATTAAAACAGAGAATAGTATCTCTGGGATTTAGCTTAATTAGGCTACGTCTATCCTGCAAGGTTTTTGCGCAAAAATGGCCGTTTTTACGCAAAAACCTGCAGAGCGTCCACACCTCAAATGCGCTTTTGTGCAAGTAAATCAGCAGTAAAATGGCAGAATTGTCTTTTGCCAGTGTAGGTAAATCTCCTTCTACGAGGCATAACTCCCTCTTACGCTACAGCTATGGCACAAAAAGGCAAGTGTGGATGCTCCAGAGGGGTTTCTTGGAAACCCCTATGGGAAAAAGCAGAGGTGCTCTGATGGCTATTCTTTCTTGTGCAAGAGCATCCATGCAGTGTAGACACTCTCTTGCACAAAAGCACATCACTTTTCCATTGCACTTTGAGGTGTGGATATGCTCTTGCTCAAGAAGTTTTTGCGCAAAAACTCTTGTGCAAAAGACTTCTTGCACAAGAAGCATGCAGTGTAGACATAGCCCCACAGTGTAGAGGTGGGGCACATGGACTCAGCACAGAGAAGTTTCACCAAACAACAAAACAAAGAAAATAACCGGATTGCATCTAAATAGACATTCCCAGGGCTCGACAATCTATTGAATCTACTTGCCCGTGTGCAGTGTGGGACTGGTGAGCGGCTTTCGCTGCGGTTCGTCAAGCCCTGGACATTCCTATCTACTTATGTATTCATGCTTCAAGGTCCAGTCCAGTCCCATGACCAGTATTCTTTGTAGGCATTGTAGTACTGCCTGGTTTAATTCATCTTGCTCCCCCAGCTCCTAGCTTAACACTTTCACAAAGAAAAACAGCAGACAGGTATATCTTTCAATTTAAATCTAAACACCTTATCCTATTGGCTCTTCTGGCTCCCTACCAACACCCCCTATCTAAACCTGAGTTTAACCCTTTACTCACCGAATGCTGGAATGTTCAGAAAAGGCCAGCACTCTTCCTATCACACATGCTCATTCACATTTGTATACAAAGGATGATTTCAATACATATCTTGGAATTAGAGTAATTTCCAGTTTCCTCAAAATAGCTCAAGAGATTTAAAATATTAGGGGCCAAATTAATCCCCAGTGTAATTCCATTTATGTAAATTAAGTTACACCAAGGATGAATTATGTATTATTACTGCAAATATTTATAGTGCCTGGTAGATGGCTGTCATGATGATAGAAGGGTGTCTTTGGACTTACATATTTGGCATTTTTTGTGAGGACTCTTTCTTGAGGAATTACTGCCGTTTCTGTGATTAGGGAAGTAGGAGCCTCTTTGCTTTTGTTGCGGGTCTGATTGTCATTTACAGTTAGGCCCCTTTACACTATCCTGGCCATATGAAGCTTATTAAGGGGGCATACAACAAGGTTGAATAAATGGACATAAAACATGTTTGTATCTGACTCTGCTTCTGTTCCCTGGACTGTGCTTAGAGCAAGAGTCGGCAATGTATGTCATGCGAACCATAAGAGGCACGCAAGATGATTTTGAGTGGCACACGGGGAGCCCACACCGCCGCTGGAGCCTTGTGGTTGGCGCACACCCATGAGGCTGCAGCACCAGCTCTGGGGGGCAGGTGGAGAGGTGAAGAAAGAAAAATCCCCCTCACCCCAGCATGAGCTGCAGAGCTGCATGTGGAGGAGTGCTGCCCTGCCTCCCTCCATGAAAAAGTACCACCTGCAGCTGGGCATCCACCTCTGTTGCTCCCACAGGGCAGGTTGCAGATTGGTCTGTGTGGGGCCCTTCTGGTGGGATGGGCTCTCATGGTGCCCCAGCGGCGGGCGCCCTCTCCCTTCCCCGGCAGCAGGAACGCTGCATCATATTCGGTGGTGGTGGGAGGAGGTGGTGCTGGGGTTGAGGGTGCAACTGGGGGCTCAGGGCCCTTTGCACCCATGGAGGGCACTCAAATCCATAAATAGAAATGAATAAGTTAAATCTTGGCACATCATTTCTGAAAGGTTGCTGACCCCTGCCTTAGAGATTGAGGGTGGGATTTTCAGAGTATTGCTGGGGATTTAGTCATGTATCTTCTGATTAATAGCAGGAAGACAATCTGTTAATTAATGGCTAATTTCCTTGCATGCTTTGAACATTTCAACCTATTAGCTTTCCGAATGGGAATGAGATGGTTGGGAAAAATAAGCAGGGAGTATGTATAAGAGATCATAGGGAAGACCATAATGTATTAAGGGCGTGTGTGTGTGTGAGAGAGAGAAAGAGAGAGAGAGAGAGATTTTGTTCTCACTGGTAAGAAGCTTAATATCTTCCCCTCTATTAAGCTTTCCTTTGGAAAGGAGGATCTTTCAAATATTTAAACATATTTCATTACATTTCATGTGCTCTTTCCTTCTCTTCATGCACTTTGTGTTTGATAGATTTGTCTTTTCACCAAGGCTGCACATGTGACAGATTATATCTATGTATCAACCTGCCATTTAATCTGAATCAAAGGGAATAGTTTATCTAATGTGACAGGTACAGTCATCTGTTGTCAAAGCTGTGACAGTGCTGACCAGGATTATGTGGATGAATGGTCATCTTGATGTTGCAATATGGAAGGTGTAGGTTTTGTGAATAAACTAGAATAGCACAGAGAGATGGACTGCCACTGATGTGGAAATGATGGGATAGACTGGATGCTAATGTAATATATAAAGACATCAGAAACTGAGTAGGGGCTTTAGGATAAAGAGTTTGGGGATGTTGATGTTGAGCACAATAGAGGATGTCTGAAACATACACTTGACCAATCCAGCAGAGGTTATTAGGAATAAAATAAAAAGCAAGTACTTTTTTATGCAGATAAGTCATACATCTTTCATGAGTACTGTACTGCAAACTGGTAACTAATGGCTAATTTCCTTGCATTGCTTTGAACTTTCAATCTATTAATACTGCTGGTAGGAATAAGAAGAAACAAGCAGGGAGTATGAATAAGAGACCATAGGTAAGACCACAGTGTATTTCAGTTACCCTAAAATATATTGGGCTGCTGAGAGTGAAATCTTTCACTGATAAGACTCAATATGTGTATTTTTAGAGGTAACGTCCAACTGATGAAACACTCAAGAGGAGTAGAAATTTTCCTAAACATATTCCTAAACAAATGACCTGAGCATGTAAATAATTTAAAACTGATTGATATCTTGGCTGTGGTGAACTCATCACTGCTAAGTTTGAAACACCTGTGAGACAGCAGTACCTATGATGAAATTTGAGAGTTGGGATTTTTAAAGGAGCCAGAGCATGCTCAGGTTCCAGGTAGATTGAATGGGAGTTGGGCACTCACATTCACTGAGTTCCCCTGTGTAGAAAAAAGTATGGGACTTTTCAAAGCCTTAAATCAAGTATCTGATCTGGGTGTACAACACCTAATTAATTGTCTGCATTAAGAATTATGAATGTGGATCAGAGGCAGAAGAGAATGGATAAGAGGATGAATGAAACTTTCTTTTGGGTGTGGGCTGAAGAGAAGCAGCAAACATAAACAGTAAAACTTTGAGGGAGGAGAAGAGCATGTCCCCTAGAGGCATGGGTAGAGAGAAGGTACTGAAAATACCAGGGGTCAGCCTTATGGATCAGCTACACAATGGTGGAAAAGGCACTGTGACCGGATTGTCTACTATTCCAATTTTATCATATTTAATTGTACGAAATGTTTTTCTTAAAGCCCCAGATCCTGAAACCATGTGAACATAATCATGGAATTAAGGCCAGAAGGGACTATCAGATCTTCTATTCTGACCTGTATATCAGAGGCTAAATAGGTGAAAAAAGTAAATTTCTGGCTCTCAAGGTTCCAGAGGAAAACTTTGAAAATGTGATCTAAATGCTTTCTATTTTATTCCAAATGCATCGTAAAGGCTCAAAAGCCAGAAGGCAAATAGGAGCCCTGCATGGATGATGGGTTTTGTTTTGTTTGGATAAAAAAAAATCATGATATTGTTTGTTATTTTTAATCCTCAAGATTTTGTGGGGCATGACCTATGGTTTTTGAATGCTTGGTTTGGCAATACTGTTGTGAGAGCTCTGTCCAAAGGGAACTTTCTGTTTCTTTCCCAAAGGCAGCTGTAGGATGGAAGGCTGCAGGAATCTTCATGGCTCTTGGAGTCACAGAACTGGCTACAAGACACCCACAGAGGCATGTAGTCTAGACATACCCCTACTGTCTTCCTCCATTTTGGGATGCTGATGGGAGCTACGGGCTGCAGTCATTACCAGGCTGTGATGGTGGCTGTGACTGATATGTAATGTTTAAATAAAAATAATGTACTGAAATACAAAGTCTTCATGCCTCCATAAGGGGAAAAACATAAACATTGAGGGTATGTCTAGACTACTGAGTTTTTTCGAAAAAAGTGGCCTTTTTTCAAAAAAACTTCACCTGCAACTAGATTGCCGTCGCATTCTTTCAAAATTAAATCGAAAGAATGCGGCGTTTTTTTCGACAGCGGTAAACCTTTTATGAGAAAGAACACCTTTTTTCAAAAGAACTCTTTCGTAAAAAGGCATTCTTGACCACAAACAGGGCTTTTTTGAAAGAGAGTGTCCAGATTGCCTGGGTGCTCTCTCAAAAAAGCAGCTCACTTTTTCATAAGACTTGGGGTTGTCTAGATGATCTCTTTCAAAAGAGGCTTTTTCAAAAGAGCTCTTTCGAAAAAGCCTCTTTCGAAAGAGACTTGTAGTCTAGACGTACCCTCAGTGCTTACACATAGAAGCTTCTATGCTACTGGAGGATGAGGGAAGTAGCATTCCGTTTCTGACAATTCCCCACCTACCCCAGTTTATTGATATTTCTGCAATATTCAGGCCCTGTGTGCTATTTTTTGGTTATATGATCTGACCCTCAGGGTACAATTGACATTAATGAGATGTAAATGACAGATGTGGTGCCAGAAGAAAATGTGACCAACCAAAGAAATAAAAAACCGTATCAAGAACAAACGGACAGTTGTAAAGCACATAAATGATCTGGTAAATAGTGTCATTGCTCAGGGTTTTTGAGCACCAGATATTAGCATGAGGTGACTGGGAATATAATAACAATTAGTAAACCTTTTTTTCAGGATATATACAATAGGGAAATTAAGAAGAAAAAAGGATTAATTTATTTGTTTGAGAATAACAGTGGGGAACCAGTGAAGAAAGATAAAGGAATGACATAGATGTTAAACAGGTATTATACATGCAATTTTGTTAACAAAAGAAGGGCATTTAGTATTTTCTTGGGTCACTTCATGAATAATGGAAGAAAAGGTTTATTCAAAGGCCAGGGGATCTTAAATTAAGAAGGTTCAGGGTTGTATGACATAAATCCAAAGATCTTGCTAAAGGAAATGGTTATGAAAGCTGGCGGCACTGTTTCCATCAGGATGTGTGTGGCTGTTGTTTCACTAATGCCCTTGGCCCTGTGCAGCCATTGACAGCAGCGAAATTGTGCAGAAAGTTGGTATGAAATGCTACCATTCTGCTTCGGTAGCTTTTTAGACTCACTTTACACTGTTGTAGATAATTGCACAGGATAGGTGACAGCAGCAAGTCAAGCCCATAAGAGGAGCTAATAGGTAAATCTTCATAAAAGATATGACAAAGATCTGAATGCAGAAGTGGTGCTCTGATAGTGGGAGGGGATTTATTTTAAGTGTATTAAAACTTGGTTTAAGAGCAAGGTAATAAATGGTACCGGGAATAAGATGACATCTGTTGCATCTGCTTGAGCATTGCACTTGAAAAAGTGAAAAGAATGGTGAAGGATAGAGTATGAGCCATCAAGTGAAGGATACTGGAACTTTGAGAAACTGTTTCCCACATACTGTACTACTTATGTGACATTGAATAAGTCGTCTAGCTTCTGTGTTCCTTGTCTGTAAAATATTTCCCCACCTCACAAGGGTCTTGTGAGGATAAATGCATTATGCTGATCTGAAGTAAACCGCATGAAATTCAATAAGGACAAATGCAGAATACGCCACTTAAGAGTTTCTGGCCAATAGGAGCTGAGAAATTTTTCTGGAGGCAGGGCCAGTGAGCAAAGCTTCCTCCTTCCATTGCTCCCCCTTCCCAAGCTGGAGCAGAGTCACATGGCACAGCCAACCCCCCCTCCATTAAAAATTATTGCCCACTCCTGATCTAGCCCCATTTCCTACTATCAGACAGTGGCCAATGCCAGAAGCTTCAAAAGGGAATAAGCAGAACAAGGCAACCCAGTGACCATCCTCTGTCTTCCAGTCCCAGCTTCGGGCAGTCAGAGGCTTTAGGACACACATAGATGAGTTTATCTGGCAGACAAAGTTATAATAAGATCCAATGGATGATGAAGTGAGACAAATTCAGATGGGAAATAAGGTGTAAATTTCTATCATTTGGGGCAATTAATCATTATAGGATGATAGACTCTCATTTAATCTTTTTTGATCTCTTCTTTTTTGGTATTAGCCCTGTGCAGTAAATGCTTTGTCTCTCTGTTTTATGTTTGGCCTCCTTATTTTCCAGCAATAGCCTGCAATCTTTCTCAAAGGAGGTAAATTCCCTTCTCTGCAAGTATACCTGATTACTGCACTTGTTGTATTGCCTCCCTAAACATGTCAGCGTAGACAGGAATTATCTTTCCCAACTACTATTACTTGTTCAAATGCTCAAAGCTGTAGCACATAATGGTGCAGATGTGAGGAGCAAGCAGTGCAAGTCGGGGTGGGTATAAAAGTATAGGCAGTTCCCGGGTTACGTACAAGATAGGGACTGTAGGTTTGTTCTTAAGTTGAATCTGTATGTAAGTCGGAACTGGCGTCCAGATTCAGCTGCTGCTGAAACTGATCAGTTTCAACAGCGGCTGAATCTGGATGCCAGTTCCGACTTACATACAGATTCAACTTAAGAACCCCAGGCGTCACCAAGTCAGCTGCTGCTGAAACTGATCAGAAGCTGATTCCAGGAAGCCCGGGGCAGAGCAGCTTTGCCTCGGGCTTCCTGTAGTCAGCCACTGGTCAGTTTCAGCAGCGGCTGACTTGGGGACGCCTGGGGCAGAGCAGCTCGGGTGCTGCTGGGTTGGTCCAGTAGTGCGGCCGCTCCTTGGCGCTACTGGACCAACCCAGCAGCACCCCAGCTGCTCTGCCCCAGGCGTCCTGATTCAGCCGCTGCTGAAACTGATCAGCAGCGGCTGAATCAGGACTCCTGGGCAGAGCAGCTGGGGTGCTGCCGGGTTGGTCCAGTAGCGCCAAGGAGCGGTGCTGCGGGACCAACCGGCAGCGCCCCACCTGCTCTACCACAGTCCCCGGGCTTTGCTCCACGTCTCCCTGGTCTGCTGGGGGAGGGGGGCACTAGCTGCGTCCCCCCCCAGCAGACCAGGGAGACGCGGAGCAAAGCTGCGGAGGACCCCTGGGTCCTCTGCGGCTTTGCTCCGCGTCTCCCTGGTCTGCTGGCTCCCCCAGCAGACCAGGGAGACGGGGAGCAGCTTTTCTCGCCCCGGAGGAGGCGGGCGGCGGGACCAGGCGTCCCACCGCTCCAGTCCTCCGGGGCAAGAAAATCCCCGTTGGTAACTGCGGATCCAACATAAGTCGGATCCGCATAACTCGGGGACTGCCTGTAGTGTAAATCTCGTCTTTGCATTTTTCCTCCAACCTGAGTGCGGGGCTGCCCCTGCTCTGCCTTCCACTGTAAGTTAGAGAAATCATCATACTGCTCTAACTTATGGTAGCTGCTAATGGTCCCAATACAGGATGAAATCCTGATCCAATTGAGTTCAATGGCACTTATTTCAATGGAGCTGGGATTTCACCCACAGTTTTAAGTTGGGAAATGACTGATTTAAAACTAGAAAATAGAGCAAAATAGGGAGAAAAGGAATTTCTGTGTATCTCCACTCTCTACCTCCATTCCCCCTCATTCAAATAAATAATCAAATCATTATTCATGTTGGAGATTGTCCCTTTAGGGGGCAGTAAATGGAAAATTAAGAGGACACAGGCAATGTTGTGAATGGAAAATTTTGCTTGGCTGAATGTCAGGTAAACATTAGAACTAGGTTTTTGAGATTACTACTAATTATGAAGGTTACCGCTGAAATGGTTAAGTAGAAGTCCATGTGAAAGAAACTGCAGCATTGATGATACAGTAACCATTTTGGGGGAGAATAACTTCATGCCATCAAACCAGAGAACTATCAAGCTTTTAATAACTCACATCAACAAAATATAATGAGTAGATTTGGTCCAGACATATAACCCAGAGAAATATCTCCATGCTCTGCACATTATCTTTATTTATCAGTGAAAGCTGTAATCAAGGCTACATTGATATCACTTTTGCGATAATTCCCTATTTTCACAAGCTTGTCACTTAAAAAAAAAACCCTTCTTCAACTGAAAATGTCATAGTCGGGTACCAGCCCCAAAGTAAATTGTTTTCAAAACTATGAGCAAAATCTGCCATAGACATTTAGAGGGATAGTTGAAGTTGAAGAACAACACTTTCCTATCTTTGTAAAAAAGATTCACAAAACTAAAAACTGGAAAAATAACTGCGTTTCATAGAATGAAATATTGTAGTTAATTAGAGATCATTGTGGGAAATGCTCTGGGCCAGTGAAGTTATACCATTTGTAGGATCATGAATACTATATAAAAAGTATTGAACAATATAAACACATATTATTGATGTTAGTTGTAGAGTTGCTGTTCTTTCATTTCACTGGGAAGTTTTATAGAGACTAGAACCAACACCTGCTGAAATCTGTGGAATATGTGGACTAAGTTTTAGATGCATGAATTTTTACTGGGGGTACTTCTGTTCTACAGTGAGATCAGTAGAGAATAGAGTTTAAATTTTCCTTTAAAAAACTTCTTTAAAAATCAAACAAGGAAAATGACTCTAAATAATAAAATCGCTTCCTATTCAAGATACAATTATAAACACTCGAATGCCAGAAAATGTAAAACTTAAACTTCTAATATTCTGGTCTATTGTTTATTCACGAATAGTTCACTATTAGTATTTAGCACTCAAAACTCAGTTTGTTTTAATGGGACTTGCAGGTCACATGGTATGTTTCTCTGCTTGGAAGAGAGCAACTTTTGCAGTCAGTTTTCTAAGTATGGATACTTGAAATTATAATTTCTCCTTAAAGTTTCCTCAGATATTCTGCAACATTCCTTTAAAACTCAGTGTTCCAGTGAACATTCTTTGTCTGATACAAAATCATGGAAAGTAATTACAGAAAGCTGCAAACCCAGTCAGAGCAGATTTGTTTAAAAATTGAGTGGCATATTTGTAGGGATTTGTTTTGGAATATTTGCCTAGCTCTAATTTATCATTCAGTCAAAAATGCACCATGGTAATTTCAGGGCCCTGTTCCACCACACTTCCTCAGAATGAGTCACTCCATGAGCAGTGCCAAATGTTATGATTTCAATGGCACTACTCAGATAGTTAGGTACTGTATTACTCAGCATGAATAAAGGTGGAAGAATCAGAATATAAAATAACTATGATAACCGAGTGGTTGCAGCTGTGTTGGTTCCAAGATGTGAGAGTAATAAGGAGGCTGAAGTAATATCTTTTATTGGACCAATTTCTGTTGATGAAAGAGACACGTTTTCATTAAGGGTACATCTACGCAGCAGGGCTAAACTCAAACTAAGCTATGCAACTTCAGCAGCATCAATTATGTAGCTTAAGTTGAAATAGCTTAATTTGGCTTTTGGCACTGTCTACACAGCAGGAAGTCGAAGGAAGAACACTCTTCCCTCGACTTCCCTTAGAATCATAGAATCCTAGGACTGGAAGAGACCTCAGGAGGTCATCGAGTCCAGCCCCCTGCCCAAAGCAGGATCAACCCCAACTAAATCATCCCAGTCAGACCTTTGTCAAGCTGAGACTTAAAAACCTCTAGGGATGGAGATTCTACCACCTCCCTAGGTAATCCATTCAGGACTTCACCACCCTCCCAATGAAATAGTTTCCTCTAATATCCAACCTAGACCTCGCCCACTGTAACTTGAGATCATTTCTGCTTGTTCTGCCATCTGTCACTAATGAGAACAGCCTCTCTCCATCCTCTTTGGAACCTTCCTTCAGGAAGTTGAAGGCTGCTATCAAATCCCTCTCACTCTTCTTTTCTGCAGTCTAAATAAGCACGAATCCCTCAGCCTCTTCTCGTAGGTCATGTGCCCCAGCCCCGTAATCATTTTAGTTGCCCTCCACTGGATCCTTTCCAATGCATCCACATCCTTTCTGTAGTGGGGGCCCTAGAATTGGGCACAGTACTCCAGATGTGGCCTCACTAGTGCCGGATAAAGGGGAATAATCACTTCTTTAGATCAGCTGGCAGTGCTCCTCCTAATGCACCCTAATATGCCATTGGCTACAAGGGCACGCAGTTGACTCCTATCCAGCTTCTCATCCACTGTAATCCCCAGGTCCTTTCCTGCAGAATTGGTACTTAGCTAGTTGGTCTCCAGCCTTTAACAATGCTTGGGATTCTTCCGTCCCAAGTGCAGGACTCGGCACTTGTCCTTGTTGAACCTCATCAGATTTCTTTTGGCCCAATCTTCTAATCTGTCTAGATCACTCCGGACCCTATCTCTGCCCTCCAATGTATCTACCTCTCCCCCTAGCTTAGTGTCATCAACAAATATTATATAGTAACGGAGAGTTGGTTTATGAGTTGCTCTGCGTGGGTAGGTCAGTGCTGTGATTTAATATAGTATCCATGTTCACTTAATACACCTGTCACTGTGTGAACTGTAAAATTGTTTGATTTAGTTGTAATTGGTGGGTTAAGAAAATGTCACTTCATTTACGACTTTGTGGGTATGTCTAGACTCCTGTAAACCTTGTTTCATGAGGCATAAGGGATTGGTCGGCAAAGACTTCCCCAGCCGACAGATCTGCATCTAGACTGCTGCACTGTGCCGGATCAGCTGATTGTCGGCAAAGCGCGGCAGCCATGTTATTTTAATGAAGTGGGGATTATTTAAATCCCCACTTCTTTGCCTATGCTGGGTAAACTAGTTTACATGGCTCCATCTAGACATACCCTGTGTGTTTGGAATCCTTTTTTGGAGCATTCTGAACTATACAGGCACAATCACTTAAATGTTTATATAAAGAATTTGTCTTACTTGGGAGTCTCTTTGGAACTGGAAGAGGAAGTAGTTTGTGAATGCTGCAGTATTGGTGAAATACACGAGCACTGCAACACTCCCTAGTTTGCAAACTATCCTTTAATTCTGTAGTTTGAGAAATAAGGGTTGCAAAAATTGTGTTGTATGCATTTGGAATGAAACCAGCAATTCCCCTTCATTTCCCTAAGAATTGCAGCTTAAATAAATCACTTAATAATCTGTATAGTATATTTTTAGGTGCTTTGCTTTTTGACATTACTGACTTGAAGAATTGGTGGCATTTGGAATGGCTGAATAAAGCTGACACTGAATTTCCTATTTAAAAATTAGAATAACGTATGTTTTCAGATTTGATCATTTTAATGTAGTTTTCTAATTAAAAGTGTCATTTTATTGCTACTTGAAGAAATTAAGCATTTATGAGGTGTTTTAATCATGGTTGGTTTTAGTAAACAGATAAGGATTGAAATACATTTTCCATTTGAAAAGAGATGATTTCTCTATTTTTTTTTTGCTCCAGAGGAGCTTAATTGTCCCCTAGGGCTTAGGTGGTGATGATGGCTACTTTGGGGGAATCTGCAAGGGAAGTCAGGCACTATTCAGATAAGTGTCTAAAAGTAACCTATATGGCAGAACTTGTTCAGTGTTTAATTTTTTTTTATAAAAAAAGTCTTTTTGGCAAAAATAGGAATTTGTATGAGAAAATGTTTATTTCCATCCAAATGTTCAAGTGTTATTTTTATGCTGTTTAAAAAATTATATTTTGGTTTGTTTTTTTTCACAATTAAAAAAAATCTTTCTTGTGGTAAATATTTTCTTTACCAGCTCTACTAAGTAATCTGAATATTTCAGGGGACTTTTGGGTCATCCTTATTCAATGCTCCCTATTTAATTTTGCCTTTTTATGAAAAATGCCCAAGGATTTCTCTCTCATTCACTTTTTCAGCTGGTAGCTCATCACATCCAAATTCTTCTCTGTTATCCTCAGTTGTGCCCTGATGGCTGTGATCTTCCCCCCAAACAGTTAAATAGTGGCTAGGCAAATATCTCTTTCCTCTCTATCTTTTTGTAGCAGCCCTCAAGTCCCTTTCTTTTCTCCATCTCCTAAAAGAGGGGGATTACTTTAAAACAGAAATTGAAGATAATTTGAGTTGGGGAGCCCTTTGCTCTTAATCCAGTGTGAAATTGGCTAGTATACAGTGAGATATCTTGTTATTAGTACTAGTTTTATTTTATATTCTAAAATTGAGTTCTAAACCAGGTAAATGTTCAGAAGTTTTCTCTATTTCCAAATATGTTCCTCCAGTTCAAGCCCCGATGAACACTTTCATTTATTTGAGGTTGATCTTTACACAGTTGAAGTTTTTAATTAGTCTTTGCAGCTTCCCTTCCACCTTTTTACTCAAGGAGGGACCATTGTTACTATTGCAGCTATATAAACCTTGCCAAAGAGTAGTAAGCATAGAATCTGTTTCCCACTTCAGCTGTAACAAGCGATTTGGGGCTACCCCTACAACAGCTTCATCTAATTAAGATAATTCAGTGGAAAATTGTTGCTATAACCTTAAGCATCTGAAAATCTTGGCATCAGACTTGCTTGGCATGAAGTATAAATCAGCTATTGCGCATCTTACATATCAGTCACCTAAATCAACAAGTGTCTTTAAAGCATTACCACTAATGATGAGCATAGGTCAATCTGAATGTTGTCGAATTTTAAAAAATGTACAGCTATAATGCTGGTGACAGCTTTAGATTAACCATGCTAGCATCTGAATCTTCTTAGCCACACAGCAGGCAGGGAGGGCTTCCCCCCAACGAGTTAGTCTCAGTGGGGTTTTTTTTTGCATGAAGATTATATCACTTGTGGGCACAAGCATTAGACTCTTTTTGTAAGTAGGTGTCAAGGAGACCCTATACAGTTCTTTCATTCATTCACTGATTATCTGTATCATGTCTTCCTTCCTTCCTTCCTTTCTGAGGCTTTTCTCCTTGAAGTGGGCCACTGCCTGATGGAGGATATGGTGCCCTTGGTTTGGTTGGTGCCTTGCTCCTCCCTGCTTGTGATGTCCTCATCAGTTTTCTTAAGATTCACCTTCAGTGTGCCTTTTTAGTGTTTCCTCTGACCGCTCTGGCCATGGGGAGCTGAGAAAACAGGGCTTGTTCTGGGAGCTGAGAGTCTGGCATCTGCACACAGTGTCCAGCCCAGCGGAGTTGGTGTGTGAGGATCATTGCTTCTATGCTGGTGACATTGGCTTCAGTGAGGCTGCTGGCATTAGTGCAGTGATCTTGCCAAAGGAGCTTCTGGAAGCATCACTAATGGTACGTACCTCTCCAGACTCTTGAGGTGTTTTTCATAGTAGGGATGTGAAAGGTTAACCGGCTAACTGCTAAGCATCATAGGTAATGCTTACTGGTTGTGGTTAAAAGTAGGATCTGGAGCAGCTTCCTACCCACCACAGGCAGGGGCTGCTCCATCCCTGAGGGACCCACCGCAGGCAGGGGCTGGTCCAGCTGGAGCAACCCCTGTCTATGGAGAGCCTGGCCCAGTCCTCCTCCATAGATTACATGCTGGCTTCTTGAGAGCAGGGCCAGCTGCAGAGAAATCTCCTCCCCATGAGTGTGTCTGGTAATCCTTGCTGGCTCCGTTCTCTGGGAAACAGCTTCACTGTGGCAGGGAAGCCTCCTCCCTAGGAGTGGAGCCAGCAAGGTCTGGTGGCTTCACTGCGGGCTCCACAGTATAAAGCTTATTTAAGCAGTGTAAAGCAGAGCCCGCAGAGTGTGTAACCTCATAACCACTGAGATTTTTCAATGGGTTTTTACACGGTTACCTTTTTAACTGACTTTTTACATCCCCAATGGAGAGGTCACCCTGATTTCACATCCTTAAAGAAGTGTGGGAACAGCAATTGTCCTGTAGACCTGGACCTTGGTGACCTGCCATTGTCACAGTTCGTGAAATCGTGTCGGAGCAATTTCCCAAAGAAAGCCCTTGCATTACTGGATCCTGTGCAATATCTCACTGTTGAGTTTTGAGAAAGTTTCTCCGCTGTCTCCAGAGTCTGATCTTTGATGGTGATTTGTGGGGGCTCATGTGCAAGGCTGATGGAGCACTGTAGTCTTCTCACTATTGAGTGAGAGACCTAGGCTTCGGTATGCCTGTGTGAGGAAATCCAGTATGGATTAAAAGTCATTCTCTGCATGTGTGAGGATGACGCAGTCATCAGAATACCAAAGATCAGCAATGGACATACTGAAGACTTTAGACTTTGAGCATAGATGTTGAAGATTAAAGAGTTGTTTATCCATTCTGTATTGGATGTAGTGTCCATTGCAGAGGTAATCTCTAGTTAGGACCCAAAAAACTGGTAAGCAGATGGAAAACAGGGTTGTGACAATAATGCATCCTCACTTAACCCTAGTTAAGATGATGAAAGGTTCTGTCTCCAGGCCATTACAAAGAACTGTGGCAGTCATCTGAGCATGGAGAAGCCTTAGGATCTGAATAAATTTTGGAGGGCGACCAAATCTGACCAGCACGTTTCCACAAGGCTTCGAAATGGACACAATCAAAGGCCTTTCTTAGATTGAAGAAGTCCTATTTTGCTCCCAAGACTTGTCCTAGATTTGGTTGGCAAAGAAAATCATGTCAGTTGTCCCACAAAATGGTCTAAAATCACACTGAGTCTGGCAGTATTTCCTCAGCAAAGGGAAGTAATCAATTTAAGAGGATATGAGCAAGAATTTTTCCTGCTGTAGATAGCAAGCAGTGCCTCGATAGTTTCCACACTCTGAGTTGTCTCTTTTCTTAAAGACTGTAACACTAATGTTCCCTAAAACTTTTGGAATCTTTTTATTATAGTAGATATGAAGAAAAAGTTTGTGGAAGTTCCTTACCAGTTCTTCACCTCCAGACTTATAGACTAGTTCAAATACAAGACTTGTACTAGACTACAAAACTAAGTAGACAACAAAGTAGAACTTCAGCTGGTATGCCATCATGCCCTGTTGCTTTGTTTTTCTTGGTATGTGTAATAGCTTGTGTTACTTCTTCAAGGGTGGGGAAGGTCAGCAAAAGATTTTCTTTCATATCATTGAGGTACAGATTCTATAGTGGCATCAGAAACAATTGACTCAGTTCAAGAGTAACTCAAAATGCTCCTTCCGTCTGGCTTTGATTGCTTGTTATCCTTAAAATACATTGACTCATCTTTCCCTTGGAGCAGTACGGCTCCATGAGAGCATGGACCATAAATGTCCCTTATTGACCGAAAAAAGCTCCTCATTTCATGTTTATCAGCATACATATCAATTTGCTTGGTCTTTTTTTGTTACCACTTGTTTGCTGTTATGGATTTTCTTTTGGGTTTCAGTTTTGAATTGTTTGTATGACTCTTTCTCCGGCTGGTATGATATGTCATTTTGCCACATGCAATTAACTCTTCTTTTCTAGTTGAACAGGCTCTAAATCTCAGGATTATTTTCATCGATCCAATGTTGGTGATGCTGAGTAACAGCCAATGGACTCAGCACATGTCAAGAAAATGGCAGTTTTTAAACCTTTCCAGAAATGTTCAGGATCATCAGCTGTAGGCACAATGGCAAACTTCTTTGGAGACACTGCTGAAGTCACTATGAGCGAGTCACTACTCTATGTTTAAGTCACTATGTCTTCAAGGGCCTTTCATGATGAATTTCTTTCAAACTGATTTTGTCTCCTTTCATATCTCCTGAGGGGATATGAAAATTCATGATTGATTTAACAAGGTGATGGTGTCCAACAGTTATCAGTTCCATGTGTGGCCCTTATAATGTGGACATCCTTTAACTCCTGAGTGCTAACAATAACACAGTCAGGAAGATGCCAATCCCTGGAGCAAGGGTGTCTCCAGCTGGTCTTATACATCTCACTTTGTCTACAGAGAGTATTTGTAATGACCATGTCATTTTCTATACATTTGCTTGAAGGAGGATGTCATTAGAGTTAGTCTTTCTTACTCCTTCTTTTGCAATAGTGCCATTTTAGAGATCTGACTACTGTCTAATTCTAGGTTAAAATCACAGAGGAGAATGATCTTATTCTCTGTGGGAATGTTGGTCAGGACTCTGTCAAGATCTGTATAGAAATGTTCCTTACCATCCTTGACAGAATCAAGCATTGGGCTATACACACTGATGACTGTTACTGAGCTCAAGACAAAGAGTCATTCATCGATTCCTACAGGAAATTCTGTAAACTGATTGACAAACTTATTCCTAATTGCAAAACTGCCTCCAGGAATGCACTCGTCCTTTGCAGATTTTCCTTTCCAAGAAAAGGTATGGCCTCCACCACCTTCTCTGAGAGAACCTTTATCTGGGCACCTCACTCAGGGCAGCAATGTTGTTGTTGTATCTCACAAGTTCCCTGGTGATGAAAGCAGTTCCTGCTGGTCATGCATTACCTTTATTATCCATCAGAGTGTGAATATTTCATATAGCAAAAGTAAATGTTTATAGTTTGACCACAGGCAAAGCCATCCCACTGGATGTGGTAATCTAGCCAGGAGTGTATGAGACAGCCTAAATTGAAGGCACCTTTTCTAGTCCTCTCCCCATGTGGGGTAAGAAGGATGGATCTTAAAGAGAACTCTCAGTCATGGTAGTAGCTGCCAAGTTGCATTCTTGTTTCACTCTAGGTACAAGATGACCATCTAACTATCACGGCTTATATGCAAGTTCCTGGTTAGGGACGGCCTGGTTCACTAATCCTGTCTTTGTCACCTAGGCCGTGTCCATACTCAGGGTTTTTTTCAGGAAAAGTAGCCTTTTCCCGAAAAAACTTCCCCTGCGTCCAGACTCAAGCCGCGTTCTTTCGAAATTATTTCGAAAGAACGCGGCTTTTCTTTCGATGGCGGTAAACCTCACTTCACGAGGAAGAACGCCTTCTTTCGAAAGCTCCTCTTTCGAAAGAAGGCGTTCTTCAATGTAAAGAGGCCGTCTTCGAAAGAGAGCATCCAGACTCGCTGGGTGCTCTCTTTCGAAAAAGCGGATTTCTCTTTCGAAAGATCCACCTGTAGTCTAGACGCGATCTTTCGAAAGAGGCTCTTTCGAAAGATGCTTTCGAAAGAGCCTCTTTCGAAAGAAGCCTGCATTCTAGACATAGCCCTATAGTCCATGATTTCTTTTAACGTGGGAAGCTGGTGTGCCTACAGTAACCATACAGTCATGACAAGTTGGAGGCCTGAGCACTAATGGCAGGGAAAATCCAAAAAACTGGAGGTGTCCTACTTGCAGCTTTCATCCACTTTCACAGTTGATGAGATCCAAGGGCCCTCTTCTGCCTGATTCAATGTTAAGGTCTTCGGGGACTGGACTGTGTGTTGTCTGGCACCTCCCCTTAGATCAGTTTACCTTGGGAGACCCTTGAAGCTCCCAACAACTTAGATGTGAGCATCATTGGAGCCTGCAAGCCTCTTCACCTCTACAAGGTGACAGTCCCCAAAAAGGGCCCCGTGAATAGGTTGTGTGCATGAGCAGAAGTAGAGGCTTGAAATAAAGCTGTTGTGTTTCTTTCAGACACTCAGTATTTTCATTTCTATGATTCACATACTATATAAAATACAATTTCTCATCTTTTGTCCTTGTTTCCACTCACACTTATCATCTTAGAACCTTCCTATATGTTTCTGTGTAATCCCTATTGTTGATTTATCACCACACTTGATTCCTAACAGACAGGCGGAGGACAGAAATGCCAGGCCCCTGGGAAAGGGGATAGGTGGCTCCAAGCCCGTTCCCCAATCTCTCCTATTTAGCAGTCCTGTGAATAGATCTTTGTGCTTCTTCTCACACCTGTTTTGCTTCCTGTTCCCATCAGTTCAGTGACTGAAACAGACCATCTAAATCCATCCATTTGCTTTCTTTATCTTTAGACACCACTAGTCTGTTCCATTCTTTCTGCAAACCCGGCTTAAATTTCCTTATAATTTCTACATAAAGATACCCTGATGATTGAGACATATCCAATCCCATATCATGTTTTCAGTGTACATTCACGACAGCTCTTCAGCTCTGTTTGCTACCAATAAACCAGTCCCACCTTTTCTGTTGTTCCCTCATCAAGTAAATGTCTTCCTAGATTGATTATGCAAATGTACTCTAGGAACGCTGGCATTACAGATTCAAATAGCTGCAGCCTTCCACACATAAAATGGAGGCTGATTTGAATGAAATGTCCGCTTTTAGCTAAATGAGCATTAGAACACAGCAGCCCAGTTTGGATAAGATTTAAATTCGTTGTTCAAAATCTTTGCTTGTTTTTTCACTTAGCCAAATGTGCTTCTAAGCCAAGAGGGTGAATCTGACATGAATCTGGATATGACCCTCCAGATCGTGGTATATGTTCTATGGTTTTAGAGGTGAGGCATATTTAGGATGATATGGTTATTTTGATGTTACAAATATGAGTTATAGTTTGCCTAGGGGGGATTGAAATATAGTAAAGTGGCTTTCCTTTTCTTTAATCATATGAATAGCAAATATAAATTCATATATGCTGGACAGATAATATTCAAAAGCTCGATCCCCGTGCTGAATAGCCCATAATATACTCCATGGATGCAGAAGGATAGAGCTTCAGTTGGTGTAAATTGGCATAGCTTCATTGAATCTGAGATGTATTCTGAGCTCAGGACAACAAAACTATTTCTTTTGTCTTCTCTTCCCCTGCTAAAATAGTAAACAGTTTATTTTAAACAACCGGGATGACTTGTTTTTCCAGGAACATTTGAATTCAAAGATGGCGTTTGTTCATTGAACTGGAACTGAGGGAGAATTCCATACATAGAGGCAACAAATGGAAATATAAGGAGAAGGGAATAGATGTATGTATGGGATGTATTTTTTTAAAAATAGGCTGTATAGCATAAGACCCCCTTCTCTTTTTATAGTTGGGGTACTTCAGGACTTCTCATACCAATGACCCATCTATATTATTATAGGAATGCCTACAGGCCTCAGTCTTGTGCTAGATGTTGCACAAATGCATAGTGATTAAGGTGATCTGTGCAAATTCATATAGAAAACCAGTGGAAGACTTCGAAATGGATCTCGTGTTCTCTAGCTCCCAGTCTTTGCCCTATTCACTGGACCACTGGCTATAGCTAAAGATTAATAAGCTAACCATTTTTTAGCAACAGATTATTCTCCTTATTGGGAAAGCAGTTTCAGTAAAAAAAACTTATAATCAGAGATAACAGAATCAAGGTTAGTTTTTCTCATTCCTCCTTTCCCTCAAAACTGTCTTTTCACTTTATCTATCCCAGTCAGTAAAACTGCATCTTACAGCTGTTTTTGTCTACCTAAGCAAGGCCAGTTTTTTCTCCTGACTCTGGAGTATCCTTGCTTCCAATTTTGGGGAAGGAGGTTATGTCCACAAAAAGACTGTGGATTATGGCAGCTTCAGTTCTCCCACAACACTGACAGCATGACACAGAGAACCTTGTTTTCAGAGCTGTGTTTGCACAAATGTGTATGCAGAAACTGTATATGTAGTCACCCAAAATGTGTTTGAAAATCAAAGTAATTGTACAAAAGGCCAGGTAGACATTTAAATGAGCACTTGCACATGCATTTTATTACAATTATGTAGTTAGCTGCAGTAATTGCATACACAAATTATGCACACTTGTTTTTTCATGCTTAATTGTGAGTGTGTGATCTTGAAAATCTGGGCCTATATTAATGAAAATGTTAAGTCTGATTTTTAACTTTCTCTCACATTTTTCTTTACATCCTTATTTTTAGTGTTTTCTCTGGTCAAAAGTGATCTTCTAATTGCCCATATTTATTAAGAAGTGGGTGGTATAGATGTATGATTTGTTATTATATTATCGTACTCTACCAGAAATACATCATCAAATGGTGAGAAAAAACATTTAACAACCTGAGTTGTTTTACCTGTTTTGAGAGGGCCTTTACATTGATCAACATAATAGATGTGGACAGGAGATGAACTACTAAAACAGACTATGATTTGTTTTAGATTTTCTAAACTAAATAAGAATGTATTGCTCAAAGATGTGAATTCGTGTATGGACAGTACTAAGGTATTGTAATACTTATTATTATGCTATTTGTGTTTGCCTGGAATATAAATAGGGCTAGATTATAGTATTATGGCCTGATATTGCCAAGCATTTACACTTTTGTGTAATTTTGCTGATTTAAGTAGTAAGATTGCTATACATCTGACGAATATTATGCACATGCTAGAATGCTTATTTAGGATCAGAGCCTAAATGATCATTTGCATAAGAAGTGGATCATGGAAAGATGTGATGGAACAAAGTTAATACAGGTTGAACTTCTTTATTCAGGCACCCTCGGGACCTCACTGGTGCCAAACCAGAGAATTTGCCAAACCACGGGAGGTCAATATTGTCTAGCAGCATTACAACACTTCCACTGCTTACTGCTTAGAAGACGGGGTAAATTAGAACTAAATAACAACACAGAACACTGAGAGCCAGGACTGGTGGCGGTAAACAAACCTTATGGGGCCATGGGAAACTTAGCTATACCCATGTTATGTAGGGACATCCAACTAACTAAAAGCATGCTGGACCACAGATGTTGCTGGACCCGAGAGTGCCAGACTAGAGAGATTCAACCTGTAGTAGACTTAAAAGTAAACTTAGTTTGCTGTTTTAATTACAGCAAAACACTTTTTTTATTATTAGGTAAGTTGAATATACTATTCTGCTCTGCGGTTTTCCCATTTTCCCACTTAACATCTTTAAATAACGTTTAGCAGTCACTATTGATTCCCCACCTAGTGTTAATGTTATAGACAGAGAAGTTTACAAGTCAGCATGAAGAGACTGGAACAGAACTGCAAATATCTGTGGCGTAGTCACAAACATACCTCTGGTCCCACAGAGACTGGAAAATATTGACTTCATGGATGATTTTCCAGTAATCTGCAGTGAACATGTATTGGAAAACAAAAGACAAAGGAAGAGGATTGCAGGCTTTGCTTTGTGTTCAGTGGTGAGTTCTCTTCCTTCCTCTACGAGCCTCCTCTTTTATTCTGTTCTGTTTAAGGGCTTGAGCCTATACTCCCTGAAGTCTATCACAAAATTCCTATTGGGTTTACTGTATGATATCAGAGTCAATGCTAATGGACATTATTTGAAACAATGTCTGGGGCCATGCTAATCTGGTATTGATGATTAATGTCATCAGATAATGGACCTACGAATTAAAAGCTGAAGACCTGGTTCTGCCTACCCATTGTCCCATATAGACTGTTCACTGACTGAGCCTGAATAGAATGACCATTTTAAGGCCCTCATTCCATCCGCTATAATAAGTTTTGGATCAGACCCTAGTGAGTAATTTCTCCTTCTTTTCCCTTTAATGACATAGTTGCCTTTTATTTCTCTCGTGTCCAATTAACTACCGTATATACTCGAGTATAAGCCGAGTTTTTCAGCACAGTTTTTGTGCTGAAAAACGCCCCCCCTCGGCTTATACTCGAGTCAGCATCTCGAGAACTAAGGCGGGCGGGCTCAGCGCGTCTCTGCCGCTGGCCGGGTCTAGCCGGGTCTAGCCCCGGAAGTCGGGGCGAAAGCTGCTCCGGTGCCCCTGGTCTGCTGGAGACCGTCTCCAGCAGACCAGGGGCACCGGGCGGGTTCCCGCGCTTCTGAGGCTTTGCCAGAGCAAAGCCTCAGAGGCGCGGGACCCCCCGCGGCTGCGGCTTCAGTCCGGGAGCCTGTGGTCTGCTGGGGACGGTCCCCAGCAGACCACAGGCACCCAGATTGAAGCGGCAGCAGCGGCGGTTCCCCGCGCCTCTGAGGCTTTGTTCTGGCAAAGCCTCAGAGGCGCGGGACCCCCCCGCGGCTGCGGCTTCAGTTTGCACAAATGTGACCGTTCCCAGCAGACCACAGGCTCCCGGACTGAAGCCGCAGCCGGGTCCCTCCCTCTGAGGCTTTGCCAGAGCAAAGCCTCAGAGGCTCTGCTCCCCCTGTCCCTGGTCTGCTGGGGAGGGGGGGTGCAGCTAGTGTGCTCCGCCCCCCCCAGCAGACCAGGCTTTTGTTTTGGACTCTGGGGCAGAGAAGCTGGGGCGCTGCCGATTGGTCCTGCAGCGCCCGCTCTGGGCACTACTGGACCAACCCGGCAGCACCCCAGCTGCTCTGCCCCAGGTCCTGATTCAGCTGCTGCTGGTCAGTTTCAGCAGCGGCTGAATCAGGACGCCTGGGGCAGAGCAGATGGGGTGCTGCTAGGTTGGTCCAGTAGCACCCAGGAGCGGAGCTATTGGAGCAACCCAGCAGCACCCCAGCTGCTCTGCCCCAGTCGTCCCCAAGTCAGCTTCTGCTGAAACTGACCAGCGCTGATTACAGGAAGCCCCAGGCAGAGTTGCTCTGCCCCGGGCTTCCTGGAATCAGCTGCTGATCAGTTTCAGCAGCAGCTGACTTGGGGACGCCTGGGGTTCTTAAGTTGATTCTGTATGTAAGTCAGAACTAGTGGTCAGTTTCAGCAGCGGCTGAATCTGGACGCCAGTTCCGACTTACATACAGATTCAACTTAAGAACAAACCTACAGTCCCTATCTTGTACGTAACCCGGGGACTGCCTGTACTGTTTTATTAAAAATATTTAATCTGTCAAACTGCTGAATAGTTTCATATTAGTACAGTAACTTACGCCAGATTGTTAGTGCACTAAACACAAGAAAGACTGAATACTAGGACAATTGTCTGAAGAAATGTATTTAATACAACTGAATATTGGAAGGTACGTAGGAACAATTAAAGGGTTCTACTTTAAAAGAAATTACTGCCCTTCCCTGGTGGATTTGACTAAATGTTGTAGATAGAAATTCATTATATTCTTGGGTTTCGTTTATATACCAGTTGAATGACTATTGGTTTTGCCAGTATTTCACAATAAACTTTTAAAGAGAATTTATAATCCAGAGCATATTAAAAGTGCTCAGTTCAGTTCCTAAAACTTGTGAAAAGAAATGAAATGCCACATGTAGCTTTATAGGAACTTTTTAAAAAATGATATATTAAAAGGGTATAAAACATTTCTAAGATTAAGTTGGAAGTATTTTACTTAAACTTTCATGTACTTGAATAGCTGCTGTAGATTGGCAATGATGCTACATTAGGTGCTATTTTTACTTGTTGTGGAAGAGGGCAGATTTACTATATTTTTCTTTCAACTTTTTCTACATACTGCATTTTGATGTTCGTAGAGCTGGGACTGCTTCTAAGTGAGTTAAATACATTCCAATATGCTTTCTTAAAAAACTACTCCATAATAGTTTGTCAGTGATGATGACAATGTCTATGCTGATAACCTCACACCAGCTGAAGCTCTGTTTGGACATACAGATGATGAGGAGGAGAACTCCAGTTTTGAAGGATTTTAGCTCTTGTGTGTTAGCTTGGTTGCTGATTGAGCTAAGGTTGTTGTACTTTTAAAGTTACGGTATTTTTGATACCATATTGTTTTTGTTGACCCCCTTTTGCACTTACAGAGCTAGGTTATTGTTTTTCTTTGAAATAAATATTCATGTAATTTTATTGGTATCTATCTTCATTTTTTACATTTACCAGTAGCTGCCTCATTTCCTACCCTAGGCTTATACTCGAGTCAATACTTTTTCCCAGTTTTTTGGGGTAAAATTAGGTGCCTCGGCTTATATTCGGGTCGACTTATACTCGAGTATATACGGTATGTTGTTCCCTCTCAAATTCCACTCTCCACCACATCTAGCCTCTTTCTCCCAGGCCTTCATTTTCTTTTTCCTTACCTTCTCCTTTCCCTTCTTCTTTGCTTGTTTATTCTTCATTTTTTCCTTTTTCCTTCTTTTTCGTGAGTCAGTATTTTTGGAAACTGCACTTCCTTCTAGACAGAGTCTGGTGGTTTGTTTCTCCCTTCTAGCTGCTCTAGGAAGGTATGGCTTCAGATCACTACCATATAAATTCAACAACTGTCTCTCATGAATATTTGAAAGTTTATTACATCTCTATTTTGAGTAATATTTATGCTGTGCTATTTCCCTTGACAGAACAAGGGATTCCCATAATCTGAGAAAGATTTAGATATATTAGACTCATGGGTGCATGAATAGTGATTTAATAAAATAAAAGGTGAAACAATACAGATGGGGGACCAAAGATAATGTTGGAAGGCAGTTTTAACTGTCTCCAATTTTTACTAGATAAAGGGAAAACTTCCCATTCACATTAGTATGTTTTGCAGTAGTCGCTGTTGGCTACAGTAAGGAAACCCCTTCAGAGAAGAGACTTCAGGGGTCACTATGGATAATATACAGTATCTCAAAAAAATTTCAGGGAGCAGTTAAAGGCAAATAAGTTGCATTTGTCGTACCTGCAAAAGGTATTCAGGCATTAGAGCATTGTTCCTTATGTCTTGTAAGTTATTGTGCACTAGTGTACATCCTACAAAATGAGGTGCTCTGCTTATGTATCTGAATCCGTTGTATGTGTGTCTTATACCTTTTAATAATATAATAATAGGGTCATTTTACAATGCAGCATTTCCTCCACAATATTCAATCATGGTTGGTTCTCAAACTGTTGAGTCTTGACACATTTTGTTGGGTGGCACACTATTGCCTATTTTGCTGATAAGGAGTTTTTGATTTCTAACTTTAAGGCACATATTTGTGAATGGAGAGAAACAAGCAAACAAAAAAATGTCCCAGAGGAGCCATTGCCAACAAATTATTGAGCAAGACTTTTGTGACGAGCTCAAGAAAGTGAGCTATGATGTTTTGATGAGATCAAAAAGAATGTTGAAAAATGAGACAGGAGACATGAGACCAACTAAAGGATTAGAAAATGCTTACAGTGATAGACTCAAGAAGCTTTGTCTATTTATTTTAACAAAGACAATGTTAAGAGGTGACTTGATTAACATAATAAGTATTTACAAGGGGAGCAAATCTATATTTGACATAATTTGTCTGTCTGTCCATGTGTCTGTCTGTCTGTTCAACAAGTCCTCCTAAACAGTAATAGCTAGGATCATTAAATTCAGTTAACAGCTTCCTCTGATCATAACTTAAAGCAAGGTAAAGCGTTGGTTGTGCCAAGAAAATGGGATGTGCCTGGAATGGGATTGCTTCTCATAAAACCAAATAGAAAAGAGACAGAATCACTAGGCAGGTGAAAGGAGCTGGCTGAGGACACCGTCCCTGGCAGGACTGCCCCAGTCCTGAGCCTCCCACCTCCACAAGCGCCCTTTAGAGACAGCGGAGGGGGGGCCTGAAGCTCGTTTCTCCATTTGTATGGGAACATGGCTGGCTGTTCCCCTTCATAAAAGAGCAAGGGGAAAGTGCACAATTTGCTGCATTCCTTACTCTGGCTGGTGAGTGCCGGGACAGATGAACCTGGACCTGTCACAGTTTGGGGACATGCACTCCCTCCCCGGCTGTGCCCACTGGAGCTGCAGTGGCCATGGAGAGGTGCTTCTCACCTGGCCCCAAGCTGCTACGGTGAAAGAGGGATGGGGTAGTCCTCTGTCCCTGGGGAAGCCTGCATACTGAACCCCTCATCATCAGCCCCATCCCAGAGCAATGATTTAAATGAAGTATCAAAGGGGTAGTCACCTTAGTGTGTAACTGAAAAAACTTAAAAAACAACAAATGGTCCTGCAGCATCTTGGGGTATGTCTACACTACGGGACAAGGTCGAATTAAGATATACAATTTCATTTACATTAATTGCATAGCTGAAGTTGAAGTAGCTTGACTCAACTTTTGGCGCTGGCCACACTTCAGGAAAACAAAGGGAGAACATTGTCCCTTTGACCTCCCTTACTCCTTGTGGAAGTAGGACTTACTGGCATTAACCAGAGTGCCCATCTCCGTTTGAATTAGCATGTCTTTACTAGACCTGCTAATTTGAACCCTGGAAGATCGACAGTGGCAGCTTCAATCATCTCTGTAGTGTAGACATACCCTAAGAGATTTTAAAAAAATGTAGATGATATCACGAGCCCATGAAAGCTCTTGGTATCATCTACATTTTTTTTTAGTCTTTAAGGTGCTACATGACCATTCTTTTTTTTTTAAAAAAAAAAGAAAGTATGTACATTTTAAGTTTATTTTCCACAAACCAAAAATTAATTAAAATTAATTAAAGATCCGAGCAATGCTGAGTAAATCTTCTAGTATTTAATAATGGGCTCTTTAATCTAGCAGAGAAAATGGTAACATGACTCAGTGGTGGGGAGTTGAAGCTAGACAAATTCAGACTGGAAATAAGGCATACATTTTTTAACAGTGAGAGTAATTAACAATTGGAACAGCTTACCCAGGTTTGTGATGGATTCTCCATTACTGTCTATTCTTAGATTGGATGTTTTCTAAATCTGCTTTTGGAATTTCTTTGGGGAAATTCTATGGCCTATTGTGAGTCAGACTAGGTGACCACAATGTTCTCTTCTGTCCTTGGAATCTTTTAATATATTTTGGAATGTTGCCATAACTAGAAATCCCTGACAAAAAGGCACACTCCAAACGGTTAAAAATAAAATAGGATTGTACAAAACACTTTTTTTTTTATTAAGTGCTCGGGTATTAAGGTGACTAGGGCCATATAAGTAGGTAGCTAGATACAGCAAGTAGTAATATCTGGTCATCCTTTCCAAAGGTGACTTCAGTGGGACGCTTTACTGGTACCAGAGTCCATGCTAGGAGATCTGTTTTCAGGAGTGCAGCCATGTATGTGACTATTAGGTTATTTCCATGTCTTCTAGTTATCTATCTACATTTTATTACATACTCCATTTTCATTTGTATTTGTATGTAACTGAATGATGGTAGTAGAGAAGGCACATAAAGAAGGAGAGGAAGTGGGGACAGGGGAATTAAAATACTAAATAAATTACAGTTCTGTTTACAAAACTTTAACTTACAGTAATAGAAGTTCATTTGCGCAGCACATATTTTTGTCTTTGAGATTTAACTATAAGCCCTCAGACAAGTCAATTTACAATCGTGTCGGAAAAAATCAGTAATACACTGCTAATAAGGGCAAATTAAAATGGGAATTTTGAAGAAATTGGACCAGTTACAATTACCATTTCAGCTGAATTAATTCCTATTAATATTTATTAAAAGATAGACATTTACTGGCCTCAATTTCAGCTGTAGATTACAGTCTTGATATGAGATGTTAAATGAAAATATCAGATCTTAATCAACAAGGTGATTGATTCTTGTGGTAGAAGATTAACTCGATCGGACCATGAGGTTAATGCTACATCTCCCTGTTCTAACCAGTGGGCTGGGTTTAATGACAACCTAAAAAAGTATGCATTTGTCATTGTTTCTCAGGAAATGCTGATTTCCTTTAGAATCAGAGGTAGGTTATATCTTTGCAGTCTGCCCTAAGTAAGGGACTTCATGAAGCTGTTGCAGACCAGGGTCACAATTCCTTCCCTGCTCTGGGGAAGAAGTTAGTTTCTCTGCATCTGCCCTCCTGCTCCCCCCACTTTTTGTGTGTGTGTGCATGAGTGCATGAAGCAGTGTACTTCGACCTGTGCATTCAGCTTGGCTCTTGAGTGGGATGGCAGAGCCAGGCCTCTCCTTTCCCACACCCCTGTCTCCACTTGCTGGCAGCAGGGATTTTGGGAGAGATTCCCCTGCTCTTCCTCCACAGCTGGACTGAGCAGATCATCCCTTATTCTTCTTTTGTGTCTACTCTGCAGTTAAACATCTGGGCTACGTCTACACTGGCCCCTTTTCCGGAAGGGGCATGTAAATTTCACTAGTCGTCATAGGGAAATCCGCGGGGGATTTAAATATCCCCCGCGGCATTTAAATAAAAATGTCCGCCGCTTTTTTCCGGCTTTTAAAAAAGCCGGAAAAGAGTGTCTAGACTGGCCCCGATCCTCCGGAAAAAGTGTCCTTTTCCGGAGGCTCTTATTCCTACTTCAAAGTAGGGCACTTTTTCCGGAGGATCGGGGCCAGTCTAGACGCTCTTTTCCGGCTTTTTTAAAAGCCGGAAAAAAGCGGCGGACATTTTTATTTAAATGCCGCGGGGGATATTTAAATCCCCCGCGGATTTCCCTACGACGACTAGTGAAATTTACATGCCCCTTCCGGAAAAGGGGCCAGTGTAGACGTAGCCCTGGGCTGGCCAATATCAGCTGACTTAGGCTCACCAGGCTTGGGCTGTGATGCTGTTTAATTGCAATGTAGATGTCCGGGTTTAGACAGTGGAATAAAAGACCAAGGCTGGCCCAGGTCAGCTGATGCAGGCTCACAGGATTTGGGCTGTGGGACTAAAAATCGCTGTGTAGACATATGAGCTTGTGAGGGAGTGGCTTTCAGAGCCAGGGCTTTAGCTCAAGCTTGAACATTTACACCACAATTAAACAGCCTCCTAGCCCAAGTCTGTTGACACGGCCCAGCCCCAGGTGTTTAACTGCAGTTTAGCTGTACTCACACTATACTTTGCTCATTTAGGGCCAGCTTCCACTGTCTGTCTTCATGTTGTGCAGCACCTCTCTTCTGTGAAAAGTCCTATGGACTTCAATGGCATTGTTTGTAGAGGAAAGCACTACTCAGTCCGAGTCAGGCTGGCAGACAGTTACTGGAAGAACTACTTGGAAGTTGCCCAGCATATTCTGGTTGCCTTTGCATAGACTTTGCTGTCTGATGTCACACAAAATTAATTGCCTGAAACCTATTTTGTTCCATACACATATTAAGGGTTAAGAATACAGTGTCAGATTTGTGAGCCATTTTCATATGTCATCAGCTCATTTGCAAATTTCCCCATCACCCTGTCTTAGATGCCTTTCCCTCCTTTCTTGCTTTATTTGCCTGACAATATCTTACTTGTCTCAAACATTTTGGCTGAGACCTTTCTTCTGTGCTTTACTGTTTCCTGTCATTTTCTTTTCCATATAACTTCATTCCAAAATCTCTACTAGTCCTGATGTTTTATACATACTGTGTGCTTCTTTTTAAATCTATCTATCCTTGATTAACCTGTGCACTTTTTCACTCACTTACAATGCCCTTTAATGTTTTACTCCTGGAATAATTATTACTACATGACAGGCAGAATTCTTAGGCATACATTAATGTATCTTCTTGGTTCTTTCTGTCTCCTCTGCTGCTATCCCATTGGAGGTCACGAAGAACTATCCATTATTCATTCAAAATCTGCTCAACTAAAATATTACTTCTTTTTTTTATTTCCACTCTTTTTGCATTCCCAACCATGAAAATGAAAATTGAAATTACTCTTTGCTGCTTGAAAGGTCACATTTCTTTTATTTCATGAAAAGTTTTCTTGTTTTGCAAAATATCTATTTCCCTTAAGTCTAGTGAAAATAAACCCATTAAATGTCAACTAATCCTCCCCTCTTCCCACAATTCTTAATGATGACATTTTTGTCCAGCTGAGTCATAGTCTTCAATAGTGCATGACCTAGGAAAATTTCAGTTCACTTTGGTAAACAAACACTTAATTAAATAAATATGACAACTTCCTTTTGCCATAGGTAGGCAGTAGAATAGACTCTCATATTTCAAAAGAGGCTAACAGAACAGCTTGATTTACTTGGGGACAGGTGATTCTTTGAAACCCTGTTAGCAATTGGGTAGTGAGACAAAAGCTGGTTCCAACTGGGGGCTGCTGGAGCCCTGCCTGTAATGAGTGGAAGTTATTGAAAAGCTTCATTCAGAAAGCTCTGAAAAGATGGGGAGTGTGGTGGCTGGAAATGCTATACACACTTCTTTGGCCTGTGTTCTCTACCATAATAGTACATGTGGCCGATGTGTTTAAAAATAAACAACAAATCCAGAAACAAAATCCTCTTGTGCACCCGCACAATTCTCCCGCGGAGAGAATGTGTGACAGAGAGAATGAATCACACGTGACAGATGTTAATCACATTGCTTAATGCATGACTGGAACTTGCTCCAGTGCTCTGGCGATGAGTATGGTATTAGAACCAATGCAGAATAGATTTATAAATGGGGCTGGTAATGCCATTTACACTTCAGGTTACCCAAAAATTCCTATTATAGGACTTCTTTTTTTAGTTAGTTATAACTTTTTGAAAACATTAACCATTTGGGCTGAAATTTCTCATTTCTGCCCCAGCTTAACTTTTTTTTTAAGTCTAAAGTAGTTGAGCCCTTTCTGAGACCTGTCCAAAAAAATAGTGTGTGATCATGTAATTAAAGACTGTATATAATAATGGGGCCAAATTAAGGTTGTGCAGTGAACTCTGATTCTGGTAATTCCCAAATTTTAGCACTTGACTTTGCAAACTTAATATACATTTGAAATCTTTTTGTGTATTTAATGGAATAAAACTGGGTTGGGCTTGATGTGATTTAATAAGACCGGTACTCCTTACAAGCACTTGTATAAATATGGAGATTACTGATATGTCTGGGTATTTATTGTACTTCCAGGGAGGAGTATTAAAAGTCATCTGATTAAAAAAGAAGCTTCATTACTTTGGAATTTTTGTCACAAATTTTAAAAATGTAATTTATTTTGCTTTTATGGATCATGCTGACTCTATGCAGGTGCTTGACACTGTAGGATGTGGCTTTGGAGTATCATAGAATCATTGGGTTTGACAAGACCTCACGAGGTCATCAAGTCCAATCTGCTGCTCAAAGCAGGACCAACCCCAACTAAATTATTCCAGCCCGGGCTTTGTCAAACCAGGACTTAAAAACCTCTAGGAATAGAGATTCTACCACTTTCCTAGGTAACCCATTCCAGTGCTTCACCACCTTCCTACTGAAATAGATTTCCTAATATCCAACCTAGACTTCCCCCACTGTAACTTGAGACCATTGCTCCTCATTCCTGGGTGGAAATAAATGATTCCATGTGGCATGTCTGATGCAATGTATGTCAGTAGGGCCCCAGTAGTTATATTGGAAGAAACCCCATAGTAACCAGTAGGGTGCTGTGTGGATGAAACTGACTTGTGAGCATAAGTGACGTCTGCTTCAGTATATGGTATCTGAATGAACTCAGCCTTCTCTTCTACCTTTCTAAACTGCTCAGATACTGGTCTTAGGAAGGGAGAACTGCCTGTCACGCTCTTTCTCTCTTTGATTGGAAAAGAGAAGATTGAGAGGGAACATGATAGCGGTTTTCAGGTATCTAAAAGGGTGTCACAAGGAGGAGGGAGAAAACTTGTTCATCTTGGCCTCTGAAGATAGAACAAGAAGCAATGGGCTTAAACTGCAGCAAGGGAGGTTTAGGTTGGACATTAGGAAAAAGTTCCTAACTCTCAGGGTGGTCAAACACTGGAATAAATTTCCTAGGGTTGTTGTGAAATCTCCATCTTTGGAGATATTTAAGAGTAGGTTAGATAAATGTCTATCAGGGATGGTCTATCGAGGGCAGGGTACTGGACTTGATGACCTCTTGAGGTCCCTTCCAGGCTTAGTATTCTATGATTCTATCTATGTATAGATTGATCTTGCTATGGTTTATGTTCATATGTCTAGGAAAATATCTACCCCTTGCCCCACTCTCCAGCACAGCATACCTGGTCTCACACCATTATTTATTGCACACTTTTAAAGTGATGATATGGCAAAGAATTAGATTATTTTCTCACATGCTCTTATTACTGAACCTACCTGCAAAGGTAGGGAGGATAAATATGAAATTATATTTGTAAATATTCTGCTGGAAGCAGGATCTCACACAGTATACAATCATGAAGTGCTTAAAAGATCTCCCTCCCTCTTAAAACAGCTCTAGAAAGAGAGATGTGCTCTCTATTAAAAAAAGAAAAGCCATGGAAATTCTCCTAGTTAGATGAAAGAGGATAAAAGTAATTTAAAGGCAGGCACACTGGAAGCAGCGGTTTGGTTTTAAAATGAATACCTGTATTGAACTGCTTGAGAATTTTAAATAAGCTTTGCTAACAAAAATCCCTGTGAAATCCTTAGCTTCGTAGCTAAAATAATTGAAGGCATATTAAATTTACCCTTAGGACTATCTGTAGGAAACCCTTCTAATAAGATCTATATTTAACAGATAATAATGCATTTACAGTGGTCACAGTCTACCTAATAGCGCAGTAATGGTTACATTGTGTATTTGATCAATATCTATGAGTAATAGGTTCTTTTTATTAACTGTAATGACAGCATAGTTAATTTTCAACCTGCATTATATGGATGCCTACATCTTGCTTGACAAAAAACTATTTTTCTCAAACAACCTAATATAGCTACTTTAATAACATTCTTTAAAGCCACGAGCAACAGCCAGTTATATTTCAAGTGTCTAATCTGTTCTCAGCATAATGCATTTTCCCGTGTTGATAGGCATAAAAGCTGCTTGTCAAAAGTCAATAGGAAAGTAAAACATACCAACAAGCAGTATTTGGCAAAGACCTTCTTTCTGCATACCTTCTAAATTATCGCTGCTTCTAAGTATTATTAATTCTGTTAATCAGACACTAATACTGAGTTCACTTTTGGTGAAAAATAATGAAAATTAAGTGTGTTTTTACTCCATAACTCAATACAAATAATCAAATTGCTGCATAGTCTCATGGTTGGTGCAGGAGAGGGGTAATTTTAGTACTCTATGGTTTTATTCCTTCCTTTGCCAGTGATTCACTGTGACACCTTGGTCACTTCTTTGTTTTAGAAAACTAGTGCTATTTACTCTTTGATTTCTTAAAATTTGGACTTCAGATTCCTCCTTGCTGTCTGCTCTTACTGTCTTTTCTTTCTAGAATGATGGCTGAATTAGTTTGGAAAAAAGGAAGCACTAGACCTGGGTGGAGAAATAATTTTGGTTTTTGGAGGATTTAGCTATTTAGAAATTTAGTGTTCCTATTTGAAATGAAAACCAAAAAGAACAAAAAGAATTGAAATTATCCATGAGAGAAAGGACATCCAGCTCTTGGGATGGCTTAGAGCAGTGAACTTTGGAAGCCCTGGGAGTCCTAACTGTGAGCCAGTCCATCTGGCAGGAGCTAGGAAGCACAAATTCCCCAGTAGCTTGGTTGGTGGACGGCTGAGGAGATGGGCAGTCAAACTGGCAAGAAACCAGGCAGGTTTTGACACTTGCCTGGCATGCAGAGTTCTGTCAGAACTTCATCTAAAACAGACCATGCCCATGGCATGTGTTTGATTTTGTGCACTGGCAAATTCTGATGAAACATTTTGCCAGCCATCTGTCAGAAGCACCTTGCCAGAGAGGCAGATAAATGGGCACAAGGTCACTTTAAATTCATATTCAGATCCATGTCCGGATTTTGAACACCTAAAATTACTGGGACGTGTGACTCCAAGAAATTTGATATGGTCCACTGGAAAGGAAATATTTTTAATTGGAACATCCTTGGTGTACACACCAAAGGGTCCTGTCTTCTACTCTTCTTAATGGTGCACTTTCATGAAGTAGTCCCAGTTGTGTGAATGGGACTGGATGCATGTGTAAATTCTCACCAGTGGGACTATGGGGTTCACAATCTGGCAGTTCTCTTAACTTAAAGTTAATTATGTTTTTTGCCCATTAGTCAATTTAAAATTAATGCTTGTGCTTAGCCATTAATTGCTGGATATTTCTAAAGTAATGAACTGTCCTTTTTAAGATGATCCTGAGAACTCCTGCACTGTTGGCTGAATCAGTTGGCAAAGCATGAGTTATTACAAAATCTGAAGCCAGCTATTGGAGATCTGCCAATAGCAGTGCCAGACCCATTCTTCTGTGTGTCTGGATTTACTTCTTAAAAACTGTACAAGTGTCTAGAGAGCCAAGTTTTTATTCCTCACTGAAGTTTACTGTAAATCTCATGATATAGCCCCTGTCTCTAACCCAACTATAATAATTAAAATAATTCCTCAACCAAGAAATTATACTTAATATAATGGAAGATATACAGAAAAGCCTTACAACAAACTGGAAAATCATCAGGATTTTGTTGTTTAATTGTTTTGCAAGCTAGGCAATCAATTTACGTGATTCTGTGGCTGGCCTTTTAGCCTGCCTCAACCACAGCCAGGAAAGTCAAGCCTGTGATGTGCTGCTCATGTGCTACAGGGATTCATGTTCAACAGATTTCTTTGTGCTATTGAACTGACAGTTCTTTGACGGCCTCTCAGGCTAGCATTACATACCTTTCCTAGCCATCGGTGTCAAAAGCTACCACACATCAACATTAATGGACGTAGCAGCATTCCTGGATGAAAAGTGTGCATGCCACTAGAATGTACTATATCAGTCCATAGTCTACTTTTGCCTCCTCAATATTCTGAAAACATCTTCCACTTGCTGAATAAGGAGAGCAGCTTCTATAACTGAGACTAGTTTCAGCCAAAATAGTCCTATTATTGTATTTAACAATGTTCCAAGGAAGTGATGTTACATCCATACCCAGATTAGGTTTAGACTAGGGTTTGCATTTGGTTTCAAGACCAGTTCAAAGTTTATGTTCGCAAATAACAATGCCAAAATCCCAGGAGGAGTTCTTGTTAGATATAGTCTGCAAATGGTGTAATTCTCCTGACATCAGTGAATCTAGGTTTCTGCTCTCATAGGATAGAATCATGTAAGAATGTGTTTGTTTCCATTTGGAACCCAGGGAAACTGTATTTTAAAACAAAAATTCTATGTACATCTCTATGGTGTCATTAACTCATTCCTGCTTACTGAACTGTACCATATAAGAAGGCATGTTGTTCTTTCTTAGCAACATGGAGCTTCATTGTAGTGTAATTTCTTAGCCTTTGTAAGTTGTTGACCCCTTATTTGAAGTAAAACATTGTTATGATCCCCTTACATTTATGATAAAAGTCAGAGTAAAAAGTGTATCGGTGATAACAATGATAAGCCTAGATAATTTAGTTGTATGTTTATTTCAAGAGGTTTGATGGTGCTTGACCTTCAGGGATAAAGATATGCGGGGTGGTGGAAGCAGGATTTTCTTTGCTTTATGTTACAATTAAATTTTCAACACTTCATGACCCTCTGATTACCTTTTGTGACTCCTCTAGGGGTCACGCCATACAACAGAGAAATACAGATGTAGAGTATAAATGCACCACTAAGTGGTCTCCATCATCAACTGGATACACATGTTATAAATCAACAATCTTCAGCAAGGCCCAGGGGGCTGGCAATTGCCAAGCCCTCGGATAAGGGAGAGAGGTTGGTTTCATGCTCTCAGAAGGGGTGGGGCCTCAGGCAGAAGGGGCAGAGCTCACGTAACTAGCCCTCAGCTCCGCCCGGACTGTATTGTGCCATCTTCAAGAGAGAGATCTTGGAGTCATTGTGGATAGTTTTCTGAAAACATCCACTCCGTGTGCAGCGGCAGTCAAAAAAGCAAATAGAATGTTAGGAATCCTTTTAAAAGGGTTAGCGAATTGACAGAGAATATCTTATTGCCTCTGTATAAAACCACGGTATGTCCAGATCTTGAATACTGGTACTGGAAAAGTTTCAGAAAAGGGCAACAAAAATGATTAGGGGTTTGGAATAGGGCCCATATGAAGAAAGATTAAAAAGACAGACTTCTCAGCTTAGAAAAGAGGAGATTAAGGGGGGAATATGATAGAGGTCTATAAAATCAGGACTAGTGTGGAAAAAGTGAATAAGTAAAAGTTGTTTACGTATTCCCACAATATAAGAACTAATTAATAGGCAGCAGCTTTAAAACAAATAAAAGGAAGTTTTTCTTCACTCAGTACATAGTCAGCCTCTTAAACTCCTTGCCAGAGGATGTGGTGAAGGCCAGGACTTTAACAGGGTTCAAAAAAGAGCTAGTTAGATTCATGGAGGTTAAGTCCATCAATGGCTATTAGCAGGGCTCGCCGAACCATGGCAAGCCCCGCTCACCAGCCGTGCTGTCCGGCGATCTGCGCATGCGCAGATCACCTGAACCTGGCTCTTCCGGGTTGCAAGCTGCTTTCCACGGGCAAGTAGATTGCATTATTTGTCTAGCCCCGGCTATTAGCCAGGACAGGTAGGAATGGTATCCTTAGTCTCTCTATCTATACTATAAATTAAGAATGTCTACCTTTTACAGTTATTGTTTGGCTTATTTAGTCAATTTTTGTATGGCACTTTGAAAATGCAAAGTACTTCAAAAATGCTAATAATATTAGTGCTTTTGAAAATTAATTCCAGCAGCTGAGAACATGCCATTTGAATGAGCAAAGCAAGCAAAGTCTCTTCTGTCATATAATCACATGTTTTTTCACACTTGTCCATTGATCATCACAGCTGTTCTGTGCACGTTAATGCTTGTTCTGTTTCAGGGTTTTCCATATTAAGTGATACACAAACACAAGACTGTGTGGGTTCAGATGTAATCAAAACGATATGTTAAACTGGCATCACAGCAAGCATGAGTAATTTGTAGACACATGTACCTAGCAGGTAACCAAAAGACTCAACGGTAGTTATTTTAACAACCATTTTAAGGACTAGATCATTTAAATAGCATTTTATTGCTTGCTTTATTGTTTTTGCCAAAATTATTGTTTTATCTAATATGTAAATTTAGGCAAAAACTTGGCTCAGCATATACTGAAGCCTTCTTGCGGAAAAGCTTATGTAAATGAAGCATGGCATGGAATATCACTTCTCTTCATTTGCATAATTCATTAGCAGCCACTTTTGCGCAAAAAAGAGCAGTGTAGATGCCTCCTTTTTGCACAAAAACCCCCTCTTGCGCAAAAGCTGTTCTTCCTCATTTTTTCAGGAAGATTGGCTCTTGCGCAAGAGGGGGGTTTTGCACAAAAAGGAACTATCTACATAGATCTTTTTTGCGCAAAAGCCTCTTGCACAAAAGCAGCTACTAATTAATTATGGAAATGAAATGCAACGATATTCCATGCCGCCCTTCATTTGCATAAGCTTTTCCACAAGAAGGCTACGGTGTAGCCGTAGCCTAAGGGTGCAGATCAAAAAACTCCTGAGTTGGTTGACAAGTACTCAGAGATTGATGAATTTTTGCTTTGGAATGAGTCAGCAACTTGAGTGAAAGTGATCATGAAATGATAGTGTTCGTGATTTTAAGGAATAGTAGAAGGGAGAATAGCAAAATAAAGATAATGGATTTCAAGAAAGCAGATTTTACCTATCAGCTCTCTGAGTTTACTAAAGTCCCATGGGAAGGAAGACTAAGAGGAAAAACAATTGAAGATAGTTGGCAGTTTTTCAAAGGAGCATTATTAAGGACATACAGCATACTATTCCATTGCATAGAAAAGATAGGAAGTATGGCAAAAAACTACCCTGACTCAACCAGAAGCTTTTGAATGATCTTAAAATAAAAAAGAAATCCCATAAAAAGTGGAAACTAAGTCAAAGTACAAAGGATAAATATAAACAAGTGGCACAAATATGTAGGGACAAAATGATAAAGGTGAAGGCACAAAATGAGCTCAGTTTAGCTGGAGACATAAAGTGTAACAAGAAAACACTGGTCAGTGACGAGTGAAAAACAATAATAGAAAACGTGGAAATGGTAGAAGTGCTTAATGACTGCTTTGTTTTCACCAAGAAGGTTGGTGGTGATTGGATGCCGATAATAGTTAATGCTGGAGAAAAGGAGGTAGATTCAGAAGTTAAAATATGAAAAGAATAAGTTGAAATTTACTTAGAAAAGTTAGATATCGTCACGTCACCAAGTCAGCATCCTAGAATACTCAAAGAGCTGATAGAAAGGTATCTGAGCCATTATCTATTATCTCTGAAAAGTCATGAAAGACAGGAGAGATTCCGGAAGACTGGAAAAGGGCAAATAAGGACCACCCAGGAAACTACAGAACAGTCAGTTTAATACTGTGCTAGGAATGATAATGGAGGAAATAATTAAGAAATCCATCTGCAAACATCTGAAAGATAATAAGGTGATAAGTAATAGTGAGCATGGATTTGTAAAGAACAAATGTTACGCCAATCTGATAGTTTTCTTTAATCGTCTTGTGGATATGGGGGAAACAGTAGATATGGTATACCTTGTCTTTAATAAAGCATCTGATGTCATGCATGACTTTCTTATAGATAAACTAAGGAAATACAACATAGATGGGGTTACTATTAGGTAGGTGCATAGCTGGTTGGGGAACAGTTCTCAGACAGTAGTTATCAATGGTTCACAGTCATGCTGGAAGGGCATAATAAGTGGGGTTCTGCAGGGATCAATTTTAGGACCAGGTCTGTTCAATATCTTCATCAGCAATTTAGAACTGGGTGGGGTTGCAAGTGCTTTGGAGGAAAGGGTTTTCATTCAAAATGATTTGGACAAACTGGAGAAATGATCTGAGGTAAATATGAGTCAACAGTGTGACACTGTTTCAAAAAAAGCAAACATAATTCTGGGATGCATTAACAGGAGTGTTGTGAGTAAGACATGAGAAATCATTCTTCCACTCTACTCTGCACTGATTAGGCCTCAACTGGAGTGTTGTGTCCAGTTCTGGGCACCACATTTCAAGAAAGATGTGGAGAAATTGGAGAAAGTCTAGAGAAGAGCAACAACAATTATTAAAGATCTAGAAAACAGAACCTGAAGGAATTGGGTTTGTTTAGTCTGGATAAGAGAAGATTGAGAAGGGACATGATAGCAGCTTTCAAGTACCTTACAAGGAGGAGGGAGAAAAATTGTTTTTAACCTCTAATGATAGTACAAGAAGCAATGGGTTTAAACTGCAGCAAGGGAGGTTTCGGTTGGACATTAGGAAAAACTTCCTAACTGTCAGGGTGGTTAAACACTGGAATATATTGCCTAAGGAGGTTGTGGAATCTTAATCACTGGAGATATTTAAGAGCAGGTTAGACAGACATCTATCAGGGATGATCTAGATCTGTGGTCACCAACAGGTTGATCGCGATCTACTGGTCAATCGTGAGGCCTCAACCAGTCGCTCGTGAGGCATCCTGTCTGCCCCGCCCCCATTTCCATCTCACCCCTGAGAAGCCCCACTACTTACCTCAAGTGAAAATGGAGGTAGTGTCGGCTTTCCAGGGATGGACAGAAATCCCGCAGCTTAGTGCCACTTCTGGCGATTCCAGAAGTGCGCTAGCTGCTCTGCTGGGTGTACTGTGGGAGGGAGCATTGGCTCCCTGCACCACACAGGAGGGGTGAGTCAGCCCCGCGGGAGGCGCGCAGGGGGTTTCCTGGTGCGCGTGAGGTGGTTGGCCCCGGGGCAGGCATGTACGCAGGGCTTCCCTGCGCGGGGGTGGGTTTGGCGCCGGGACAAGCACACGTGGGGTTTCCCTGCGCTGGGGGGGTCAGCCCTCTGGGCAGGCATGCGCGCGGGACTTCCCTGCATGGGGGGGGGGGGTTGACCCCGGGACAGGTGCGCGCGCGCGGGGTTTCCCTGCATGGGGGGGGCGTTGGGAGAAGGGAGATGCAGGGGACTCTCCGCCTCCACTGGAACCCCACTCCCCAACCCCCACTTCCCAGCCACAGAACGCTGTCTCCACTCCCCTGTCCGCAGCTACAGAACTCTGTCCCCACTCTCCTGACCCCAGCTACCGAACTCTGTCTCTATTCCCGTCCTCACTCCCTGAACTCTGTCCCCGCTGGCACCCTGTCCCCAGCTGCAGAAACCTGTCCCCACTGGCGCTCTGTCCCCTGCTGCAGAACTCTGTCCTCTGCCCTCCCAGCACCCTGTTCCCTCTCCCCAGGCCGCAGCCGCAGAACTCTGTCCCCACAAAATGTATAATTATAAATGCTTCATTTTAGATTTAAATAGCATGAATAAAAAACAGACCATTTATTTCATAACTATAAACACGTGATTTTAATTTTATGTATCGCATAATTTAAAAATAAATGGTTTATCAGAGTGTGTAAGTAAGGGCTGGGGATAGCAAGTGATGGACAGGAGGAGAATAGAGAGGGAGGGGCTTCAAGGAAGGGGCGGGGCTTCAAGGAAGGGGCGGGGCGGTAGATCTTCGCCTGTTCTGAGATTTAAAAAGTGATCTTGGGTGTAAAAAGGTTGGAGACCACTGATCTAGATGGTGATTGGTCCTGCTGTGAGGGCTGGGGACAGGACTTGATGACCTCTCAAGGTCTCTTCCAATTCTAGTGTTGTATGGTTCTGTGATACTAACAACTAGACAAATAATGACAAGGAGTCCTATGGCACCTTACAGACTAATACATGTATTGGAGCATAAGCTTTCGTGGGCAAAGACCCACTTCGTCAGATGCATGTAGTGGAAATTTCCAGAGGCAGGTATAAATATGCAGGCCAAAATAAGGCTAGAGATAACAAGGTTAATTTGGTCAGGGAGGGTGAGGCCCACTTCTAGCAGCTTATGTGGAGGTGTGAACACCAAGAGAGGAGAAACTGCTTTTGTACTTGGCTAGCCATTCACAGCCTTTGTTTAATCCTAAACTGATGGTGTCACATTTGCAGATGAACTATGTAGCTCAGCAGTTTCTCTTTGAAGTCTGGTCTTGAAGCTTTTTTGCTGCAGGATGGCTACCTTTAAATCTGCTACTGTGTGTCCAGGGAGATTGAAGTGTTCTCCTACAGGTGTTTGTATATTGCCATTCCTAATGGCTAGCCAAGTACAAAAGCAGTTTCTCCTCTCTTGGTGTTCACACCCCCACATCAGCTGCTAGAAGTGGGCCTCACCCTCCCTGACTGAATTAACCTTGTTATCTCTAGCCTTATTTTGGCCTGCATATTTATGCCTGCCTTTGGAAATTTCCACTACATGCATCTGACGAAATGGGTCTTTGCCCACGAAAGCTTATGCTCCAATACATCTGTTAGGGTGCGTCTAGACTACATGGCTCTGTTGACGGAGCTGTGTAAAGTAGTTTACTCGGCATAGTCAAAAAAGAGGGTATTTAAATAATCCCCACTTCATTAAAATAAACATGGCTTCCGCGCTGTGCCAACAATCAGCTGATCCGGCACAGCGTGGCAGTCTAGATGCGGCGTGGTCGACAAAGGGAGCCTTTGTCGACCGCTCTGGTAAACCTTGTTTCATGAGGCATACAGTGCGGCATGAGGCAAACAGTGCAGCGGCCATGTTTATTTTAATGAAGCGGGGATTATTTAAATCCCCGCTTCTTTGACTATGCCGAGTAAACTACTTTACATGGTTCTATTGATGGAGCCATGTAGTCTAGATGCACCCATAGTCTATTAGGTGCCACAGAGCTCCTTGTCGCTTTTGCAGATCCAGACTAACATGGCTATCCCTCTGATACTATACAAATAATATCACCCCTTCCCTGCATTAAAGCCACTTCTGGAGTGGAATGTAGCAACTGTCGAATAATTTTGCATTGGAAGCACAGATGATACTATCCAGTTGAATCTGCAGGGGGAATTTGGGTCAGACTTCACATTCTGTGCTATCCCAATGAAATCAGTGGAGCTGCAGAGGGAATAAATCAGTGCAGAAGTTTGGACCTGGAATTCAGCCAGAAAAAACAGAGTATCTAAAAGTTAAAATCATGCCACATTAAAGAGAGCTTTTAATTGCTTATTGAAGCAATACATTCACTTTGCTACTGCAAGGTAAATGTACTTTAATCCACATTAGTTGCATACTGTCAGCATTAAAGTTATTTTATTACAATTAGGTTGTCATTTTTCATGAATAGGCCAGGGGCTAAAATAAAGCACTGCTAGGGTGGTTAAGCACTAGAATAAATTGCCTAGAATCTCTATCACTAGAGATATTTAAGGGCATGTTAGATAAACATCTGTCGAAGATGATCTGGATGGTGCTTGGTCCTGTTGTGTGTACAGGGGATTAGACTTGATGATCTCTTGAGGTCCCTTCCAGTTCTAGTACTCTGATTCAATAATACGTCTGTAATAGATATGAAAGGGGAGGAATTGGTAAAGGTTCCTTGCTTTCCTGTCTCATTTTTTTCTTCATTGATCTATCAGCAATAAGCAAGGCATTTCTGTCCCCTTTCAATTCCTATTAGGTCATCTAGTCCAAGTCTGATCAAATGTTTTCATCATGTGGAACACATTTTTATAGGATGTCTCATGGACTAACTCCTATCCTATCCTATCCTATCCTATCCTATCCTATCCTATCCTATCCTATCCTATCCTATCCTATCCTATCCTATCCTATCCACAACTGCTTGGACCATTACTCCTCACATATACAATCATGAAGAATCCCATTGGCACTCTAATGAGAATGAAAGATTCTGTTCTTGTCTGTCTAGCCGGTTTGTTTAAGCTTGGGGCTGGGTAAAAGAGATGTTCCCATGTTTGTGGTAGAGCTCTGGGTGCCTGCACTGGCATTTTGAATGTGAGGATAGCTTCATAGTGCCTGGCAGGTGATCAGTAGTGGGCTCAAGACTAAGAAGGTGATTGCTGGAGAAAACAGAGCAGTTTGTGAACAGCTGGTTGTAGCTCTGCTAACCGTTTCTTATTGTTGTTAGAGCCTGTTCAATTCCCTATATACTCAGTAGGCTATGCTCTCAGGTATCACTTTCTATATCTAGATGAAAGAAGGTACCTAACTATAATTTCTTCTGGAGAAGGGTGTAATGGCTGTGAACACTGACAAGTCTCTCCATTAATCTGTTCTTTATAGGGCAGTTTTTAATGTTGGGTCTTGCACCTTGGTAATCAGACTCTTGATTTTGATGGGCATTTTTCTCTAGTTCTCCTTTTTACTCTGATACTGTAAATATGTGCTTGTATGCATATTAATACTCAGAGGAATAAATTCTCTTTTGGCAAACTCAAAACTCGCTGGTGTATGCTGAGCACTAAGGCAATAGACCCAAAGTTATGCTGTCCGCCTGTCACAGTAACACACAGCTGTGTCAAGAGTCACAGATTTCATTTTGCTGTAATAAAACTAGCTTACATTACTTTGTGTGAGATAAGAAAGACGGATTGTGATATTTTATTACACTGTCAATCAACTGGTAACCTAACTATCTTTTGTGCTTTTGGCAATAAATATCTATGGCAGGGGGAGGGGAGCCAAACAAAACAGAAAACCACACAGCATTTACTATAAATATATATACACACACACATATAAATAACACAATTTTTATAAAAATAGAGATGATACAGTGGAAATTGAATACATTTCTTTAGTACCAAGAAGTTTTTACTGTAAAAACAATAATTTGTTTCAGCTACACACAGCTGCAGACATTGACTGTCCTCCCAATGAAAGACATTACAGCTAAAGGCCCCAGCTGCCAGAGAATACAGCTAAATTGCAGGAATTGAACAAAACCCCATGTATTTTTAATTATCTAACTTTTTCTCCCCTGGAAAACTCCTCTGAGACACCTTGTTCAGTTTACAAATAATTCTAGGGGCGTGAAGGAGGGTGGCACATGGCAAACATGAGTAATTACTTTACATGTTCATTTCAATCATAATCCATTCAGAATGACAAACTAAATCAAATGCCACTTGTAGAATTGAAAACATTGCAGCTAGAGCTTTTTAAAAATTACAGATGAAGTTTGATTTGACACAACATTGCTTACAGAAATACTCTGTTTTTAAAATATAATCATAAATTGTAGAGCCAGAAAGGACTATTGTGATCATATAGACTGGTAACCTCTATAACACAGGCATCCCCTCCCTCCCAAAAAAAATTCCATAAGCATATCATTTAAAGAAATCCAACCTAGATTTAAAAATTGTGAGTGATGTTCCACCATGACCTACTAGGTAAATTGTTCCAATGGTTAATTACCCTGTCAGAAATACACCATATTTATAGTCTGAATTTGTTTAGCTTTAATGTCCAGCCATTGGATCAAGTTATACCCTTGTCTACTAAATTGAAGAACCCATTACTGAATATTTGTCCTCTGTGCAGATACTTATAGACTATGATAAAGTTACCCTTTAACCTTCTCTTTGATAGATTCCAGGAGCTCAATGAACCATCTCTGACTTATCAACATCCTACCTGAATTCTGAGCATCAGAACCTGGGGCAGGGCCTTGGGTGGAAGGGGTGGAGCTGGAGGCAGCTATTCCTCAGTACCACCCAGAATGTGCCATATCAGTCCCCCCCCACCCAGTCCTCAGAGCCACCTTGAGTGTGCTGCACAATGCTCTAGCAACAGATTAAAGGACCCAGGACTCTTGTCTCCTACCACCAGCAGCTGGGACCATTGGGCCCTTTTGAATTCCTGGGCCTCAGGGCAACTGCCCTCCCCTGTAGGTGGGTCTGATTAGAAGTGGAAACTGTATTCCAGCAGCAGTTGCTCCAGTGGCAAATACAACGATAAAATAACCTCTCTTTGCCTCAAGATTTCCTTGTTATGTGTCCAAGGATCACATGAGTTCTTTTGACCACAGTGTCACATTGGGATTTCAAGTTCAACCAGTTATCCACCACAACACCAAAATCTTTTTCAAAGTAACTTCTTCCCAGGATAAACTTCCCCATTCTGTAAGTATGTCCTACAATTCTTTGTTCCTAGTTCTATACATTTACATTTAGCTGAATTGAAGCCCATATTGTTTGGCTGTTTGAACCCAGTTTACCAAGCAATTAGGATAGCTCTTTATCTGTGAGCCGTCCTTTTAATTATTTACCACTCCACAATTTGTGTCATCTGCAAACTTTATCAGTGATTTTACATTTTCTTCCATGTCACCGATTAAAATGTTAAACAGCACAGGGCCAGGAACTGATCCTTGGAGGACTCCACTGAAAGCACACTGACTTGACGATACTTCCCTGTTTACAATTACATTTTAGACTCATTAGTGAGCCAGTTTTTATTGCATTTAATTCATGCTTGTTAATTGTATGCCATTCTACTTTTTAATCAAAATAATGTGCAGTATCATATCAAATATTTAACAGAAGTTGAAGTATATTACATCAACACTATTCACCTTCTTTCCAAAAATTGTAATCTCATCTCCAAAAAATCAAATTAATTTGACAGAATCTATTTTCCATAAATACCAGGTGATTGGCATTAATTACATTATCCTCTTTTGTTTTATTAATTTAATTCTACATAGCCATTCTTTCTTACCTGGGATTAGGGTTGCCAAGTGTCCGGTATTCACCCGGACAGTCCAGTATTTTTGGCTTCTGTCTGGTAAAAAAAAAATTCAGAGAATACCGGACACCTAAAATGTCTGGTATTTTCTGGAATTTTTCCAGCCAGGAGGCGAAAATGCCGGGCACCTGGCAACCCTACAAACACTCAGCACCCAGCCTCCCCCCCGAAGTCCCTCCTTGGTCCCCAACATCCCCAGCCCCCGACCCCAGCCCCCATGCTTACCAGGTTTGCTAACGCTGCCAGCACAAAATGGCTAGTAGCCAAAATACCTAGGGTACCTAGGGGAAAGTAATGCTTTTAATTTTTCCCTTAATAAGTTCTTGGAGTCCTTTTTTTTTTTTTTTGCTTAACAACTTTGGTCTCCCCCCTCCCCTCTTTTTTTCCCCCTTCAACAGAATTTTTTCCTGGTGTTGTGTGTGTGTGTGTGTGTGTGTGTGTGTGTGTGTGTGTGTGTGTTGGGGGGGGGTGTTTGGTATTTTTCTTTTAACCATCTGGCAACCCTACCTGGGATCAGTGTCAGGCTTTTAATTACCCAGGTAACCCTTTTAAAAAATTGGCTCAGCTGTAGCTTCTGCACTGCTTCACGGCTTAGTAAAAATCATCATTATTGGTTCAGTGAGCTCCTCCCCCCCAGCTTTGGTAAAACTCTTGGATGCTAGTAAGCCCACTGACAGAAGAGAGAGGGGGACAAAGGGTTAGTTGTTCTGGGGCCTGGCAAGTCAAAGGAGCCCAGGGTAAATAACTGCTGGAGCACTGCACCATGCGCTCCAGGTGACTTTAAGGGGAGGGGCAGCATGGTGCATTCCTAGCAGCATGGAGGGCTACCTGCCCCTGGCTGTACCTCTTCTGCCCACGGCCTCTTCCCTCTGAGAGCATGGAGCCTGCCTCTTACATCTTGCTTAGGGGCCCGCAGAGGCTGTCAGTGCCTCCAATGCAAGATATTTGGACCTGCTGATTTACAAATGTGTAAACCTAAAAAACAACAAATGGTCTGGTAGCATTTTAAAGACTAACAAAACATGTAGATGGTATCATGAGCTTTCGTGAGCACAACCCACTTCTTCACTTGCCCATGAAAGCTCATGATACCATCTACATGTTTTGTTAGTTTTTAAAGTGCTATTAGACTATTTGTTGTTTTTAAGTTTCTCCTGTACAGACTGAGGGTACGTCTAGACTACATGCTTCTTTCAAAAGAGATTGTCCAGACAGCCACCACTTCTTTAAAAGAAGCAATTTGCTTTTTTGAAAGAGAACACCCAGGCAATCTGGATGCTCTCTTTTGAAAAAGCCCTGTTTGCATTCAAGAACGCCTTTTTTTGAAAGAGCTCTTTCAAAAAAAGGCGTTCTTCCTCATAAAATGAGGTTTACTGCTGTTGAAATAAAGCCGCGTTCTTTCGATTTAATTTCGAAAGAACGCGGTGGTAGTCTAGACACAAGTGAAGTTTTTTTTTCTTTTAAAAAGGCCACTTTTTTAGAAAAAACTCTGTAATCTAGACATAGCCTAAGACGGCTACCCCCTGAAGCTTACAAATGTGTGACATTCATAGTTTCTGTTTAACATCTTCCAGAGAGACTAGTGGAGTGGAAAGAGCATTATCATTAAAATATGATGAGATTGTATCATTTCACCCCCCCCCCCACTCCCGCAAAATACAGAACAGAAATATTTATTGAACACTCCTGCCTTGTTGATAATTCTACCATTGTTGCCTTCATTTCTCCTCTAACTCAGATTGTTTTTTAACCAATCTTCTTCCTCACTTTTCTCTATTGTAACTTTTTTGGCATCTTGGAAGGTGTTCTTAACTGATTCTCAATTATCACTCACATTTTTCTGATTCCCTTCCAGCTGACTTGGCTCCTAATTGTTTTAAGCTTTGTAACACTGTTCCTATTAATGCACCAAGTACATATATTAGTGATCTGGAATGTATTCCGTGTGCACATAAGTGTGATTAAATCATGATCACTTTTACCTAAGCGATCCTTAATTTTTAGTTCTTTGATCAGTTCCTCTTTATGTTTTAGGACAAAGACTAATAAAATTTCCCCCCATGCTGGCTGCAACACTTTTTGAGTTAGGAAACTGTTATCTATAATGTTCAGAAATTCCAAGGATGTTTTAGTACTGGCAGCTTGTACGTCAGCAACTGTGAATGGGAATAGCTATGCTTAGGAATCCAGGGCAAAGTTGGAAGAAGGCTGGAGTAGCAGCAAAGCTGGAGCAGGCCTAGAAACTGTTGGAGCAAGAAGAGGACTGGAACAAACTAAGGCATCTGAAATCTGTTACCACTATCAGGCAGGAGAGAGTTTCAGGCCACAAAGTGACATTGAGCAGACTGAGTTGCTTTTTCTCCTATGAGATTTATATAGCTGCCTTGAGTCATCAGACCAGCTCCTGGTTTGTGGGTTGGCTGAAGCCTAGCTTAGGAATGACTCATCAGTACATGGCTGAATCAGGCTGTAGTTCAAGGATGACTCATCAGTTTATAATGAAATCTCCAGTGTGTGCCACTCAAACTGAAGTCCCCCATGATCTCTCAGTTTCTTTCCTACACATTGTAGATAGGTGTGTAAGGAAGTGGCTGTTTCTGTTCCCCAGTCTGATTTGGTGGCTTGTGGCAGACACCAATTAGTACCTGATCGTGTGCTTAATCTGTTAGAACATTGATCCATAAGCTTTCAAGATCAATTCCGAGTTCTCCATGACACAGAAACAAGCAATGCAATTTTTGACATAGAGTGCCATTCCCCCACCCTTTTGCTCATTTTATCCTACCTCACTAAGTATTAACCATTGATTTTAACATTACAACTGGGCAAATCTTTCCCCCAAGTTTCAATGATGCCAACAAGATTAAATTTGTGCTCATAAACAAGCAATATCACTTCCTCTTGTTTGCTACCCAAGCTCCTAGTATTTGTGTATAGGTACTTCAAGAATGTTTTCTCTTACTTTCCTTCGATTCCTTAATTAATTTTGTTCTCAGTATGTCAGTTTTGTTCTGAGTGCTCATATCATCCCTCTTTTTACCCTCCCCTTGTACTATTAGTTTAACCCTTTTCTAACTCTAGCTAGACTATACCTGCTAAGATTGGTTAAACTTCAGGTAAGGTGGTGGTCATCTAGCCCCCTCTCTTGATAGAAGATAGATCAATATTCTACAAAACCAAGAGCCTACATTCCTTACCTACATTTGATTACATAACCAGACATTAAATTCCAGAATCTTCTGCCATCCTTCAATCAGAGAAAATTGCTTGGACCTTCTTCTTCGTCTTCAGCATGCTTATGAGATCCCTGTATTAATCTACTTTCTGTGAGATATACCACAATGCAGGGTTATTAGTGTCAATATGAACTAACACCAATGGATCCTTGCCTATCAACTTCAGTATCCTATCCAACCGGAGTGAGCTCTTGTCCTGGTATCTGCCTGTCCCTTGCAGAATGTTCTTTTGATTCTTATGAGTATTGCATCTCTAACAAGGGTCATGTGTCTTCATTGTAGGGTTGGAGAAATCTTTGTGGGTGCAATTGCTTTTTTCTTATAGGTTGGACTGAGCTGCCATCCACCTCCCACGTCTTGTATATCTTTCCTGTTCTTTGGATCTGCTAGATTTTGAGATATATCAAAATCCATGTTGACGACCTGGTATTGATTTGAAACTTGTAGCTATCCTCTTCTCTCTAGTGGCCACACTCTACTCATCCTTCAGCCATGCAGAATGCTTCTGTGACTTCCTGTCTCTGATGGTGATTAACCTTCTGTCTGAGTTCTCTGTGTCTGATTCTTTGGTGGCCAATTCTGTTCTACCTTGAACCTGTGGTACCGCTGTTTCACAAATTTGACTATCTAGGAGCTCCTCAGCTTCTTTGGTTCTCAGTAGTGTCTCAACTTACTCCTCTAATTCAAGAATTTTTCCCCAAGCACAGTCTACAACTTGCACTTTATGCACAGAAATTGTTCCTGTCTTCACTAAGAAAAGAGAATGTGGTACATTCATTGTAAGTCACCACTACTGTTCTATAGCTGGCCATATTTGTTAACACACATAGTACTGAAAATGTCATAGTCTTTTATTTAGGTTTCAACCAACTCACATGGCTGCTTTGTTAATATCACTGATATGTACTAATACTGAGTAGTAATTCCATTATATATGCATTGTGAGATGAGCTACATTTGATTCTGTATTTAGAAATCTCAAACCAGTACATTGTTTTTCTCTTAATGCACACAGGTTGAATACCCCATCTAAATATAACTAACTTCTTAGTTGAATCATTTGATTTTACAAAATATCACTTGTAAATGAATCACAAAACTCTAATATGGAAACACATTTGTAGCACATTTTTAAGTCAGATGGATTAAGTCTAGTCTTTGTTTTGTCTTCAAATTTTCTCTCTTCCAGGTGATTAATTATTATGATCTTTTAAAAACTCTGTAACAATCAATAATCTCTCATTTTTGCCCTTCCACTTTTGGAGATTTATTCTGCTGCGTTGTCACCTTTTGGTAAAGAAAATGTGAACACACTGGAACTGATCTACAGCCCATAAAGTCAATGGAAAGACTTCCACTCACTTCAAAGGGTTTTGAATTGGGCCCTAACAATGGAATTGTACACATAGTTCATCTTCTTTCTTTGTGCTTAGGAACAAACAGATCTAGCTGAGATCTGACATCCAGTTGAAACTTCCTGTTTCTCTTTTAAAGCAACCTTCTCTAACTTTTGTGTGCGATTGAGTGACAATATTATACACATTTTTAAACACTAGATACACTTACTGCATTTGGTAATATGGGCCACAGTATCTTGTTTGATTGCATTTATCCATGTGTTGGTCTTAATGGCACTTTCCTCTCTGTCTTTCCTGTTTTTTAATAGATTAATTATTTTGGAAGGGAGATAAACTTTTCAGAAAGTTACATAGCAGTACACAGAAATATGAAGTCCAGGCTAAGCCTTGTCAAAGGCGTATGATTATTATATAAATGCATTCTGTCATACACAAAGAAAGAGAAACAAAATAATCATTACTCAAGAAACATAATCCAATATAAGAACAGCCATACTGGGTCAGACCAAAGGTCCATCTAGCTTAGTATCCAGTCTGCTGACAGTGGCCAATACCAGATGCCCCAGAGCAAGGGAACAACAGGTAATCCTCACTTCATCCCTGTCACCCATTTCCAGACAAATAGAGGCTAGGGACATCGTTCCTACCTATCCTGGCTAATAGCCATTGATGGACCTAACCTCCATGAACCTATATAGCTTTTTTTTGATCATCGCTCAAGTCCTAATCTTCATCATAATCTCTAGTAAGGAGTTCCACAGGTTGACTGTGTGCTGAGTGAAGAAAAACTTCCTTTTGTTTATTTTAAAGCTGCTGCCTATTAATTTCATTTGATGAAGTCTAGTTCTTATATTGAGGAATAAGTAAATAACTTTTCCATATTCATTTTTTCCACACCAGTCATGACTTTATAGACCTCTATAATATCCCCCCTTAGTCTCCACTTTTCTAAGATGAAAAGTCTCTGTTTTATTAATCTCTCTTCATATGGGGCCCGTTCTAAATCCCTAATAATTTTTGTTGCACTTTTCTGAACCTTTTCCAATGCCAATATATCGTTTTTGAAATGAGGCGACCACATCTGTATGCATTATTCAAGATGTGAGCATACCATGGTTTTATATAGAGGCAATAAAATATTCTCTGTCTTATTCTCTATCCCTTTTAAAATGATTCCTAACTTTCTATTTGCTTTTTTGACTGCTGCTGCACACTGAGTGGATGTTTTCAGTGAACTATCCACAATGACTCCAAGAACTCTCTCTTGAGTAGTTGTAGCTAAATTAGTCCCTATCGTATTGTATGTACAGTTGGGATTATTTTTTCCAATGTGCATTACTTTACATTTATCAACATTAAATGTCATTTGCCATTTTGTTGCCCAGTCACTTAGTTTGGTGAGATCTTTTTGAAGCTCTTCACAGTTGGCGTTGGTCTTAACTATCTTGAGCAGTTTGGTATCATCTGCAAATTTTATCACCTCACTGTTTACCCCTTTCTCTAGATCATTTATAAATAAGTTGAATAGGATTAGTCCCAGAACAGACCCTTGGGGGACCCCACTTGTTACCTCTCTCCACTCAGAAAACTTACGATTTATTCCTACCCTTTGTTTCCAGTCTTTTAACCAGTCATCAGTCCATGAAAGGACCTTCCCTCTTATCCCATGACAACTTACTTTACTTAAGAGCCTTTGGTGAGGGACCTTGTCAAAGACTTTCTGGAACTCTAAGTATATGATAGCCACTGGATCTCCTTTGTTCTTATGTTTGTTGACTCCCTCAAAGAATCCAGTACATTAGTAAGGTATGATTTCCCCTTACAAAAACCATGTTGACTTTCCTCCAAAAAATTATATTCCTCTAAGTGTCTGACAATTTTATTCTTTACTAAGTTTCAACTAATTTGCCCAGTTCTGACATTAGAGTTACCAGTCTGTAATTGCCAAGATCACCGCTCGAGCCATTTTAAAATATTGGTGTCATATTTGCTATCTTCCAGGATATCTTCCTATCTTAAAGGATAGATTACAAAACACAGTTAATAGTTCCGTAATTTCACATTTGAGTTCTTTCAGAAAATAAGAACATAAGAACGGCCGTACTGGGTCAGACCAAAGGTCCCTCTAGCCCAGTATCCTGACTTCCAACAGTGGCCAGCACCAGGTGCCCCAGAGAGGGTGGACCGAAGACAATGATCAAGCCATTTGTCCCTTGCCATCTCTCTCCAGCCTCTGGAAACAGAGGCCAAGGACACCATTTTATCCCCTGGCTAATAGCCTTTTATGGACCTAACCTCCATGAAGTTATCTAGCTTCTCTTCAAACTCTATTATAGTCCTAGCCTTCACAGCCTCCTCTGGCAAAGAGTTCCACAGGTTGACTACACACTGTGTGAAGAAGAACTTTCTTTTATTAGTTTTAAACCTGCTACCCAGAACTCTTGGGTGAATGCCATCTGGTCCTGGTGACTTGTTACTGTTACGTTTATCAATTTGTTCCAAAACTTCATCTAATGACATCTCTGTCTGGGACAATTCCTCAGGTCTGTCACCTAAAAGAATGGCTCAGGTTTGGGAATCTCCCCAATATCCTCAGCCATGAAGACTGAAATAAAGAATTCATTTAGTTTCTCCTCAAAGACTTTATCATCTTTGAGTGCTCCTTTAGCATTTCAACTGTCCAAGGGCCCCACTGGTTGTTTAGCAGGCTTCTGGCTTCTGATGTACTTAAAAAACATTTTGCTATTACTTTTTGAGGTTTTGGCTAGCTGCTCTTCAAACTACTTTTTGGCTTTTCTTATTATATTTTTACACTTAATTTGACAAAGTTTATGCTCCTTTCTATTTTCCTCACTAGGATTTCACTTCCACATTTTAAAAGATGTCTTTTTATCTTTCACTGCTTCTTTTACTTGGTTGTTAAGCCACAGTGGCACTTGTTTGGTTCACTTACTGTGTTTTTTAATTTGGGGGTAAACATTAAAGTTGGGCCTCTATTATGGTGTCTTTGAAAAGTTTCCATGTAGCTTGCAGACATTTTACTTTTGTCACTGTACCTTTTAATTTCTGTTTAACTAAACTCATTTTTGTGTAGTTCACTTTTCTGAATTTAAATGCCACAGTGTTGGGCTGCTGATGTGTTTTTCTCACCACAGGGATGTTAAATTTTATTACATTATGGTCACTATTTCCAAGCGGTCCAGTTATATTTACCTCTTGGACCAGCTCCTGTGCTTCACTTAGGACTAAATCAAGAATCACCTCTCTCCTGTGGGTTCCAGAACCAGCTGCTCCAAGAAGCAGTCATTTAAGGTATGAAGAAATTTTATCTCTGTATCCTGTCCTGAGGTGATGTGTACACAGTCGATATGGGGATAGTTGAAATACCCCGCTATAATTGAGTTTTTTATTTTGATAGCTTCTCTAATCTTCCTTAGCATTTCATAGTTACTATCACTGTCCTGATCAGGCGGTCAATAATATATCCATACTGCTATATTCTTATTATTTGAGCATGGAATTATTACCCATAGAGATTCTGTGGAACATTTTGGCTCATTTAAGATTGTTACTTCATTTGATTCTACATTTTCTTTCACCTATACTGCCACTCCCCCACCAGCATGACCTGTTCTGTCCTTCCGGTATATTTTGTACTCTGATATGACTATGTCCCACTGATTGTCCTCTTTTCCAGCAAGTTTCTGTGATGCCTATTATATCAATATCCTTCTTTAAAATGAGGCATTCTAGTTCACCCATCTTATTATTTAGACTTCCTAGGGTTCAGCACAATACATTTAATTCTCTAACTGCCAGGCAACATGATCACATTTTCTTTTTCCAATTAGAGCAAAGAAAATTGGTAACACAAAATGTCATCAGTTATTTACTAGCAATTACCAGTGTGAATAAGCAGGCTTCAGTGTTGCTGTGAAATAAGTTATCTACATTTGAAAATGAAATAAAAGGTAAATTGAATGTTCTAATATTATCCCAGTGAAAAAAATTGACCTAGTTCAATCAGAAGCTTTTTTGTTCTAGATAAAGGGATAAACAGTTTAAAACCTTCCTTTAATGGGGGAATGTCCAAAAGACATAGATCTGGTAGGAGACATAAGCTACGAAGAGCAGGTAATATTCCGTGGAATAGTGGTTTAAAAAAAGTGGGTAAATAAACCTAAAACTAAACACCATATTCCTCAATTTAGGAGTGAGTAAACTTCATTTACCCGCATTTCCCTTCAATGTCATTACTGGTAATATCTGTGATCTGACTGGAGACATCCAGATGATGAGGTTCTATCTTTATGGCTACGTCTACACTGGCCCCTTCTTTGGAAGGGGCATGCTAATTTTGAAAGTGGGAATAGGGAAATCCGCGGGGGGTTTAAATATCCCCCGCGGGATTTAAATAAACATGTCCGCCGCTTTTTTTCCGGCTTGGGGAAAAGCCGGAAAAAAGCATCTAGACTGGCCCGATCCTCCGGAATAAAACCCTATTCCGGAGGATCTCTTATTCCTACTTTGAATATATCAGCAGGGCTCGACAAATAATTCAATCTACTCGCCCATGGTGAGTAGATTGCAACCTGGAAGAGCCAGGTTCGGGTGATCTGCGCGTGCGTAGATCGCTGGACAGCGCGGCTTGTGAGCGGGGCTCGCCATGGTTCGGCAAGACCTGTATATCAGTATAGTTCTACTTATTTCTAAGGGCTTGTCCGCATGGCAAGTTAGTGCACAGCACACCAGCGTGTGTGTTTACATAACCATGGTGGCCATGCAGTAACATCCCATGTGAATGCTGCTACAGTACAGAGAAAGAACCAGTGCTCTGTAGTATACACATGGGACATTACTGTGTTGCAAGTGGGTGTACAGAAGATTCCCATAATGGCTTACTGCACGGTCACTTGCCGTGTAGACAAGTACTGAAGAATTCAACAATTTACAAGAGCAGAGAATTTGACTTATTCTCTTTATTTTATAAGGAAATGTTATTGGGCATACCTACACTGGAATAAAAGACCCACAACATGGCTGGCTCATGTCAGCTGACTCGGTGTTGCAGGGCTCCGGCTCAAAAAGCTAATATATTGCTCTAAAGACTTTCAGATTCAGGCTGAAGCCTGGACTCCGGAGCCTTCCCCATTCATAGAATCCCAGAACATGAGTTCCAGTCTAAGGCTGGGTCTGCACTGGAGGAGAAAATTTATGTAAAATACACAATTCCACTATGACAACTGCGTAATTGGAGTAGGAATAAGAGATCCTCCGGAATAGGGCTTTATTCTGGAGGATCGGGCCAGTCTAGACGCTTTTTTCCGGCTTTATCTTTCTGGTGAAAGTTGTGATTGGTTCCCTATCAAGGGGTGCTTGCCTCTAGCTTCAGGGTTCGTCAGTCTGCTCTGGTAGTCTTTGTTTTCAGTGTGCTTTGATTATTATTTGGTGCTCCTGAGTCTCCGGCTCCTCCTCTGATCATTTGAGCATGCAGTGGCCTTCACACTTATCTCTCCTAAAACATTCTCTCTCTCATTCACACAAACAATACATTTACAGAATTGTAGAATGGAACAAAGGGGTACTTCTAGGTCACTTTAACAAAGTTACAAAGTCTTTCAACACTAAACTTCTTTGTATCTATTACAAGACCTTATCTAACACTAACATCACTATGTATTACAATATTCCACCCCTTCACTTTAACATACTAACATCAAACAGAGCTGGAGCTAAGATGACAAAGCTGCCTGGCCCTGTGTAAGGCCGACATCTTGTATTTAAGTTTAATCCAATCCTTTTGCTATAACATACATTTATTACAACTGACTTATTAGTTACAAAATTTCATTCCGGTGCTACAGACACACATAGTAAGAGATAGTCAGGCCTGGAGAGGGAAAGGGGACAATTGCCCTTGGGCCCGGTGATTCAAAGCGCCAGCAGCCAGAGTCCTGATCCTTTAAATCAATGTTGGAGCTCTGTGCAGTGTACTCCATACAGCTATGAGGGCGGGTCATGCTGTGCTTTGGGTGGCATGGAGGGCTGGCTGTCCCTGGCCCTCTCCCTTTCACCTGAGGCCCCACCCCTTCTGGGAGTGTGGAGCCAGCCAACTTTGCCCAAAGGCCCATGGAGGGTGTTGGCTCCTCTGGAGATATTCCCTTCTAAATAGACAAAGGGTGGATGAAAGGGAGCAGTATTATCTCTGTTTTACAGATGGGAACTGAACAGAGAGATTAAGGGTCACACAGGAAGTCTGTGGCAGGGTTTAGAAATGGACTTTGAAAATGTTAGTTCCACTCCACTGGTTTAACTACAGGGGAAGAGCAAATTGAAAATTCATGTTAAGTTTCTTTCTAACAGTGGTTACAAAGGGTACACAGTTCTCCTAGCGAGAGTAGAAAAGAGTGATGATAAACAAACAAGCAGGTGGCGCTTGGGTACTGTCCATACCCAAATTCCTACAGTATTAGGGCCTGATTCCATAAGCACATCTCAGCCCAAGCAGCTACAGAACTGGATCTATGGTGTATACAGTGTTGGGATGGTAAATATTGATGAAAGTAAACTCATTTTCCCCCTTCCCCTTTTTTAATTTTTTGGTCAATTTAATTTTTTAACCATCGGGGGGACACTGTTTCTTTTCCATTTGTGCAATGGGAAAATGTGATAGAAACTGGCAGCTCTGTCTAGAGAGAGGATTTCCTGCTTTGTATTAATGTTTTCAGTCAGTGTTTAAAATGCGTGTAGCTCAAATCCTGAGAGGTGCTGAGCACCTGCATTGCCTATGTAAGATACACTGAGAACCTGTAATGGGCATCTTGGGATCTGGCTGTCTACTGTGCTGCTGATTTCTGAAAATTGTCCCAGGATTGCCTAGCAAATACCTATGCTTACCTTCAGAGGTGTGGATCCCGCATTAAGTGCTAACTATTTGTGTGGAGGTGGGTAATTCATGAGGATACTATCATTCTTCCATGTCTCTTAAGTCTCAGATGCAACATGATTGAGACAGCTTGGAGTTTGGAAGACATGTATGAGATGAGAGTTAGCTGTTGGAAGAAAAAATGACTCCCTTCTCTACATTTGGCTGAATGACATGAATAAACATCCCAAGGAACATTGACAGACTAACCTGAAAGTGACAGCTTGCTTTGTTGTTGATTTGTCAGACCAGCGGCTTACTAGCTATCATATTCTTCGTGACATGAGCCTCATGCTTTGCTAGCCATATTATCTGTAGTACTGGATTCACATTTCAAACAATTTTTCTCTCATGCTTTTCTCTCTGTTTCCAGAGCTTTGTCAGTTAGGACTGCAAGATGACTTGGACTGAGTGAGTGAAGAATGTTAATTTGAAAAGTCACTAGTGGGTTCTTTGAAAGAGCTCTGACTTCAGAGGAGGTTGAACCTAGGGAAAGGTAATTGTTAGAATACCTGCTCTAGCAGAAAGAGGGCTGAGCTCTTTGTGCTTGTACAGAAACTAGCACCATGGGGTTTCATGTCTAAGGCTCCTAGGCACTAGCATAATACAGATAATACATGATTATGATAATTTCCTCCCCATACTATGTCAAGAGGGGAACAGGCATGGGCCATTTTGGCCACAAATATAGCTGGAAGACATGATGAGTGATAGGTCGCAGTTCACTATGTGGTCCAGGTATTCTGCAGAGTCCTTCCTACTATCTTGTAGAATGAAATATTTTAAGAACCAAGCAAGGGAGGTTTGGGGTGCATGGAAACAGCTCTCTGAGAACCTCTAGGCCTAGAAGTTGGGACTGACTAGTCTGAGGCAGGTGCTGCTTCCTCATCTCCATGTGGGGCCCTACTAGGACTGCCAGTGATAAGCAGTGGGAGGCTAAGCCCAGCAGGAAGTCCTGTCCTATGTGGCATGAATATCAGCCCTTTGCTTCCCTAATTGGCTGGCACTCCTCATATAAACCAGCAAGCTATTTCTGGTAGCTGATTGAGCAATGCAGACTTCCATTGTTCTTTCTGCTTCAGATCCTGCTCTCTGTTCCTCACTGTAATTCACCTGGATCCAAGATTCTTGGCTCTTGACCTTGCTCCAGCTCCCAACCCTGATCTTGATTTCCTGTCTTTGGCTTATTACGGACCTCAGTGAACAATCACAGCCTGGCCTGGCCTGGCCTGACTTGACCCCAGTTCTTGCCTCATGGTCTTAATTTGGTAACACACTCTGTGGATTTGACTTGGATTGGCCCCAGACTCATCACTGAGTTTTCAGTCCAGATATGAGCAGCTCACACTATGCTCACAGGCCTCCAGTGACCTGGATCTGACAATAAATCTCTCTCCTCTCCTTAGTGATCTGGTAAAGGCTAGAAACACTCCAGAATTCTTTTTTGTAACTTGCTTTTAAAAATATACATTGTTTGAAACTGGAGTTGTTAAAAAACAGGACAGTTATTTTGATGAACCCTTTCCAGACCAGTATCAATTGAAACTGCTTTTTACTGGTCCTATCCCAGGCCTTGTTTGTCAGAGGGATAGAGCTTCTTACCTGTTTACAGTCTTCACTCAATTCAGGAAGATTCAGGTGGCAGAAATGAAATAAACTCGAAGACTTTTTTTTTTTAAACAAACTGAGTGAATTGCATGGCCTGTTTCCAACACTGATTTAAAAATACCTTTGCTGAATGCTGATAGCTATTATACTGAGGTCTCATTTGAAGTAGTAAATGGTGAATAAAAGATGAAACAGCACATGATTAAATGTTAATGAGCAAAAAGTCATACTATCTCCAGACAGAGCCCACAGCCCATGTTAGCCGCTAGAGTTATACACATCTAAACCAGACGCAGTTTTCATCATTGACTCTATGTTACACTTCTCTGGGGATATAAAACAGCATTTAAGAATCCTCCCCAGGGTACATTTGTGAAGCAGATAAGATAATTTCTTCAACTAGATTGCAGCTGTAACTCTTTTCAGTTGTAATTATGTACCGGAGAGGTGCCTTGCTGGTCACAGCAACACTTCTTTTACGTTATTTTCTTTTAAGGGAAAAAATATATAAATTTGGTGTCTGTTCACGGATTGTTTTTGAGTTGTCACTGTGTGAACTCAACATGAGAAGGCCATCTTGATGACACACAATGACAAAATTAAGAGAAGATGTGGTTTCCTTCTGTGGCAATCTATTTAGGGTTATATATTTATGTTACAACAAGCTGTTTTACATTTGGAAGTCGTAATGCAGTCATGCCTTCTTCATCAGGCAGGCTATTCTAGAAGTGTCTATGAGACACAAATAATCAAACAGTGATCTATTTGATTAGCAGCTTGTTTTCTTCAACTGCTCCTTTATTTTTCTTTTGTTTGTTTTTTGTGATAGAGAATGAAATGTTCTGTGTTCAACCATTGCAGCATCTGCCAAGGGTAGGGAAGGAGGTGCTGTGCCAAAGCATAACCCCACATACAAACCGCAAAAGGATTTTTGTATCCAGAGAAAACATGCGAGTTGACAAACATCTTACAAAAAGCATAATTTGACATGGCTACAGCTTGATTAATTGCACATTACACATGCATAAATTGCAATGTCCAAATTAGCCACCTAATAGTTGATATTGTGCATTGTATTCTAGTCTCCATTGTCACAAGTTGGTTGTTTGCACGTGCAGTGATCTGCACAGATCCTGGGATGAGGTAGAGCAGGGGTCTCAAACTCTCAGCCCGAGGGCCAGACCCAGCCGCAGCGATTGCACAGTGCACTAGCTCTGCTGTGCACTTCTTCCCCCATGACTCCTGCTGCCACAGGGGATATGACCATGCAGCACCAGACCCCCGGTAATTCCCAAAGCTGCATGCTTGGGGGGCAGGGTGCCATGAGGGGGAGAGGGCAGAGTGGTGACAGGAAGGGACAGGGCTAGGAGACCAGAAATGGACAGGCTTCCCCTGACCCACTGGGAGTCCCAGGCTGGATTGAGCAATTGCTCCAGCCAGACGTGGCCCATGGGCTGGGAGTTTGAGACCCCTGAGGTAGAGCATAGTAAAAGTGTTGGCAAGTTGAATGTGTCCTTGCCTAGGTAAGTGATGTGACTGAGGACCATGTGAGACTGAATGCATTTACTCTTGGCAGATGTGAGAAGCTAAACAGTCACAAGTCACGTTAGTACTCAGAGGGGAAGTACTGGGTGTTTCATGTGCTCGAGCTCTAGTTTAATAAATATCTAGTTCAACCTCAAGCTTTAGGTTAGATACAAGAATCCCTAATTTAATTTGTATGCTCTGCCTGATGCAACGCCACATGACTAACCCGTCTGACCCCAAGCACCAATGAACCTGTAATTTTTTCAGAAAAAGAAGCCAAAAGTTAAGCTCCTAAATAAGTAGTTTGATTTGCAAAAGTGCTAAGCACCATCAGCACCTTTTGAAGTTAGCAAGCACTCAGCATTCTTGAAAATCATCTCTCACACTTAAAAAAAAACAACAAATGGTCTGGTAGCACTTTGTAGACTAACAAAACATGTGGATGGTATCGTGAGCTTTCGTGGGCACAGCCCACTTCTTCAGATGACCGGAGTTTTGGGTAGGGAATATGAAAACATGAAATAAATAGGAGAAGAGAAAGTGGGGGCGAGGGGAGAGAATATTTATTTTGAGTTTTTCTATCCCCTACTCATAACTCCAGTTATCTGAAGAAGTGGGCTGTGCCCACGAAAGCTCATGATACCATCTACATGTTTCGTTAGTCTACAAAGTGCTACCAGACCATTTGTTGTTGTTTTTTCTGTAACAGACTAACTCGGCTACCCCCTGAAGCTCCATCACACATACTGAGCATCTTAATATGGATTTAAGATCCTGTATGTCTCTTCCCTATTAAGTATTATTATATAACAATTCTAGGAAGCCTCTGAGGTCAATTAAATAATTTGCTGCATTGACATAAAATGTGATTTTGGTTAAATCACAGTGTGAGTTTGGTTAAATCCAGTAGCCAAGTACTGGTATCAGAGACAATGAGTTAATTCAGCTTCAGACTTTATATTTCCCTCAAAATATTGACTCAACCAGTTCTGTGATCATTAATCTATAAATATATTTTCTATGAAAAATGATACCACATGCATTTAGAACTTATAATGCCATCCATCTCTTTCCTTATCTTTATCATCAAATTAACATGAATAATACTTTGAGAAATACAGTAATACTGAATCTTAGCCACTCTTCAGGAAGACAAAATCATGGTTTTTTATACAGAGAAGTTGTGACAATATATTCTGTTTTTAAACTATTAAATTGGGAGTTGTAAATAAGAAAAAAGAGTGGCTGCAGAAAATGTGCTGATGACTCAGCAGAAAACAATTATATCCTGGGCACTGGTGCTTCAGGAAGTATCTGTAGATGTGACATAAAATTGAGATGCTGGTCGTTAGAGATGACATTGAAACTAATGTGAAGGTAATTTAAAAATTGGTAATTGTGAACCTGAATCTTTCCCATGCCACCAAAGTTTGTATGAGGCACAAAAAAGACCTCACCATCGTTTTTCAACTGAAGAAGTGTGTTGTACCCATGAAAGCTCATGATACCATCTACATGTTTCGTTCGTATTTAAGGTGCGGCTAGACTATTCGTTGTTTTTAAAGTTTTCCCATTTACAGACTAACTTGGCTACTCCTCTGACGCTCCCACCATCTTTGTCAGTCCTGGGCCAGTCTTTGCATAGTCTCTCTGTTAATGTCTCATAAGCTTTCCCTCTCTCAGTACTGTTCAGCAGAGAGATTCTTTTGATTGGCCCCTTTTTCATGTTCCTGCAGCTGCCCAATCACACGCTTGCCACCGCTTCATTCTTAGCACATGTCCCAGATAACTTTGGAGATAAAGGATTGTTGAAGTTTCTAATTAATCTTAGCCTTTGTTATAAATTAATTCAGTGATACCTGATATTTATCTGACATTTTTTCTTTCTAAGGCATTTAGACATCTGTTCCTCTGGTGTACTTCCACCTTTCATATGCAGATGTTGAGGTGGAAATAACTTCAAGTTGCATATTCATACTTCAGTCTTCAAGCTGTAGATTTTAGATGCCCAAATCTTGTTTAAGTTTTTGAATACAGCTGTTTCTTTGCCAGTTTGTGACATTATTTCCCTTGGGATATTGCTATTGGTTTGTACATTACTGCCAACATTGTGAATTGACTCACTTCTTATATTCCTTTGCCTTCTAAAATAATGCTTCTATTGGGAATTGCTGGGATGCTCATTAGATCTTGTTTTTTTAATAACTGATTAATAATTTCTTCTTTTTTGCAAGGCTGGACAGTCTGTCTGTCATCTTGCATATTGGCGGAACTGCCACTTGAAGCTATGTCATCATCAAATTCTAAATCATCTAGGCTACATCTACACTACAAGATTTGCCAGAACAGGCAATGCAAATGAAGTGTGGATTAGCATTTTCTCATGCTTCATTTGCATATTCTCTTCCAATCTGTTTTTGCACAAAAACAAGCACTGTGGACGGTTCCTTTTTGTGCAAGAACTTTATGCCTCAAAAAAGGAGGTATAACAATCTTGTGCAAAAAAGAAACATCCTCACTGCTTGTTTTTGCGCAAAAACGGATTGGAAGAGAATATGCAAATGATGAGAAAATGATTAGCATGAGAAAATGCTAATCCGCGTATTGTATTGCCTCTTCTGGCAAATCTTGTAGTGTAGACATAGCCCTAGTATACTGTTATTAAGCTATGCAATGCCTTACTGTATCCACCTACACTTCTGCCTAATGAAGTCGAGGGCAATGCCAAATATAAGAGGTGAGAGAATGCCATATACGTGTTGTCCACATTGAACTATTGATTCAAAACTGAGTTTACATTAATGGTGCAAACTGCACCTTTGATATAAAGCATGGATAGTTATTTTTGTTGACTAACCATAACACTTGAAGAGCACAACAGAGGCTTTCAAATGTTTTCTTACAAATCTATGAAATTTCTGATGAGTGGTTTTTGCCTTTCAATGGTTTCTTTGATTATTATTCTTAGGGGGGAAATATGGTTTACACTCAGTCTTAAGGGATGAAATACAGCATGCTGTTCTCTTTGCCTCTGTCACTTTCTTTCTTCTTCTTAAGTTGATACTTCTTCTTCTTAAGTTGACATGATATTATTTTTATCATCTTTCATTTTTGTTTTTTGATGTGAGATGATACAATGTCTAGTTCAGAGTGTTTAATTTCTTTGTCAAAGTCAATCATTTCTTCTGATGTTGGTCTGTGTAGCATCTTTGAAAAGCACGCTGCCCATTGCTCTTTGCTGCTTCTGTTATTAAGGTCTTTACTTTGTTTGTACATAGCAGTTGGAAGCTCAGCAGTAGCAGTTGGAACATTGTTAGTAAAGTGTGTCACTATTACCTCTTTTGGGTGATGCTATCTAGAGACTTCCTCCTATCTTTTTCTTGTGCTTCTTTTTACTAATTTGTCCTTTATTTTATACAGACCTTTTGCTGTTTCTCTTTTTAGAGGTGTTTGAGGGATTGATGTTTGCTTTGGACTGTTTCCTTTCTTTAACACAGTTCCATATATTTTTGGTTATCTGTGTTTGCTTTATCGGGAAACCAGCAGTATTTGTGGTGTCAGACATCGCCACTGAGAAAGGACCTTGTCATCAATGCTGATAATTGCTTTACTTAATTTACAGTGTACCAATTGTGGGTGTGCAAAGATAATTTTACATGATGTTATAGTTTTAATGATTTACCATAAAATATTCCCTTAATTTTGAAAGAAATGCCTGGATTTAGCAATCAAATCACATGTGAGTTAATTCTAACTAAATGGCTGAATTCTATGCAGCTCTTTGAAAACAGGAAATTTTTATGTCAGCATGTGAGGGTGGAGATAAAACATTAGCTACCTTTTTATACTATTGGTCAGTGGAAAAATTACTCATCTCCAAATAGTTAACACTCCACCCCAGTTTCACCCCAGCAATAAACGAGAGTTTGGAATGGGTTTTTGTAATCTAGCTAACACATCTGAAAAATGAAAGACAAGAGGAAGAAAGATGAGAAACTAGTTCCTCTCATGAAACATGCAGTTTCACTTCCTAGTGTGGCTCTTCGAATTCACATTTTCAGACATGCTTACCCAGTAGCTTTCAATGCAAAGTCCTTTAGGGGATTTCCTACATCTATGTTGTATACATTCAGAGGTGTTAGCTATTCTCTTCCACTTCTGTTTCTTGAGGTATATTTGTGTACTGCTGCTTCACACACATGTTCAGAGTTTGACAAATCGGTGCCTTTGGTGAACTTTGACTCAGAGTGATATTAACCTCACTGCAAAATGCCAATACCACACCTTATGTTGCATTTTCATCTCACTTAGTTCTTTAAAATGGTTCTGTTATAGTGAGTAAGGAGTTGTGCAGGCTCTGGGCACTGAGATAAATTTAACCCCTTGACTGCAAGTTAGAAAAGCCCTCATATCCTCAGAGGTATAAATGTACCATTCCCACTACAATTGCAAGCCATGTTTAAGTAACAGTTGGTGGGGAAAGAACAGGTTAGGAACTATTTAGAAAAGCTAAACATACACAAATCTATGGGCCTGGATTTAATGCATCCAAGGGTACTGAGGGAGGAAGAAGGATAATCCAGGGAACTACAGACCCATCAGCCTTACCTCAGTCTCCAGAAAAATCATGGAGAGGATCTTCAAAGAATCCATTTTGAAGCACTTGGAAGAGGGGAAAGTGATCAGGAATAGTCAACATGGATTCACGAAGCGCAAGTCATGCCCGACCAATCTGTTTAGCTTCCGTGATGAGGTAACTGGCTCGGTGGATATGAGAGAGTCTGTGGATGGGATATACCTTGACTTTAGCAAAGCTTTTGATACGGTCTCCCACAATATTCTTGCCAGCAAGTTAAGGGAATATGGGTTGGATAAATAGACTGTAAGATGGATAGAAAGCTGGCTAGACTGTCGGGACCAATGGGTAGTGATAGTGGCTCGATGTCAGGTTGGCAGTCGGTTTCTAGCAGAGTGCCCTAAGGATTTGTTCTAGGACTGGTTTTGTTCAACATCTTTATTAATGACCTGGACGAGGGGATGGATTGCACCCTCAGCAAGTTCAAAGATGACACTAAGCTAGGGGGAGAGGTAGATACGCTGGAGGGCAGGATAGGGTGACCTGGACAAATTAGAGGATTGGGCTAAAAGAAATCTGATGAGGTTCAACAAAGACAAATGCAGAGTCCTGCACTTGGGACGGAAGAATCACAAGCATTGTTACAGGCTGGGGACCAACTGGCTAAGTACCAGTTCTGCAGAAAAGGACCTGGGGATTACAGTGGATGAGAAGCTGGATATGAGTCAACTGTGAGCCCTTGTAGCCAATGGCATATTAGGGTGCATTAGGAGGAGCGTTGCCAGAAGACCCAAAGAAGTGATTATTCCCCTTTCTTTGGCTCTGGTGAGTCCACACCTGGAGTATTGTGTCCAGTTCTGGGCCCTCCACTTTAGAAAGGATGTGGACGCATTAGAGAGGGTCCAGCGGAGGGTGATCAAAATGATAAGAGGGCTGGAGCGCATGACCTATGAGGAGAGACTGAGAGATTTGGGTTTCTTTAGTCTGCAGAAGAGAAGAGTGAGGGGAGATTTGATAGCAGCCTCCCCAGGGGAGGTTCCAAAGAGGACAGAGAGAGGCTGTTCACAGTAGTGACAGACGGCAGAACAAGAAGAAAAGATCTCAAGTTACTATGGGAGAGGTCTAGGTTGGATATTATGAAAACTATTTCTCTAGTAGGGTGGTGAAGCGCTGGAATGGGTTACCTAGGGAGGTGGTGGAATCTCCATCCCTAAAGGTTTTTAAGTCTTGGCTTGACAAAGCCCTGGCTGGGTTGATTTAGTTGGGGTTGGTTTTGCCTTGGGCAGGGGGCTGGACTTGATGACCTCCTGAGGTCTCTTCCAGCTCTATGATTATCAGCTACAATACCTGCTTTTAGTCTTTATGGTTCAGGACACTCTTCTATCATCTTATTTATGCCTTGAAATTGAATCTGTGACTTGTCATTATCCCCATAGAGATACTGAGTTTTTGCAACAGATTCGGTAGCTAAATGTTTCTTCTTTCATTATATTAAATAGTTTAGAAATGATATATGTATGCAAATACATGTAATTAATATCACCAACCAGTTTACTTATCACATAATTTCTTTCTTTCTTAACACTGCTTTGTGATACACTGTTTTCATCCAGGTAGCTTTTCAGTTCAACTGAGGCTACTTGTGTGGGCTGTGGCCGCTTTTATTGTATTGTTGTAACAACACAATAAGGTAGGTGCCTCCAGAACTAAAAGCATGAGTCTCTCTCTCTCTCCATCCCTCCCTCTATCCCTTCTCTCCCTCCATCACTCCTTCTCTCATCTCTCCTCTCTTTCTCCTGCGAGAGCTAAGGAGCTTAGTCCTTTAGGTAGGGCTGTAATACTCTCACATACTCTGTGATTTGGGTACAGCAGGGGCCACATAACACATTGACCAATGCATTATACTGGCATAATGGGATATGGGATATAGGAGGTTTCTCTAGTAATGAGGCTACACCATAGTTAGTGCCTCCTACACAATCTCTTTCTGAGTGCCAATATATGAGTTATGGCCAGTGAAAATAAATCACAAGTGGGGTTTCCCTGGATTTCAGTAATTGCCCTTTGTGACTGATGGTAGCCAAGCAAGGTAAGGAGGCCTGAGGCCCAACTTGCAGCCAAGTCTGGATCAGGTAACTTTGTGTATCTTTGTATACCTACCTCCCTGAGTTGTGCTGTGTACTTGTTAATTGCAGCTAATGATTGGTGACCACAATATTGTAATGAAAAATGAATGTGATTGATTTTAGTCTCTGTGTTGTGTGTAGTATCTGTGAGCAGATTGTCATTTTCTTCAAGATATTTATTATCCAAAATTATTTGACTAGTTTCATATATTTAGAAAAAAACAATATCAGACCTTTGAGCACATTTGCTGTTTGATATGTATTAGTTTTGTGGTTAGTGTCAGATAAGAAATTTTCCCTTCTTGAATGAACATACCAGCTCTTCTAGCACAAATACACACGGTAATGTAAAATATGGTTTCCATGAGAACTTATCCATATGATTATGAAATTCACTTTTTCACACATTCACGCAAGTCAAAACTGATTGTTCACATATTTGTGTAAAGGAAACCCAAACAGGTACAAATATGGTTAAAATGAATTGATTTTAAAATTGAAATACAAGAATAAAGAAAAATGTTCACTTCCTTTTCACAAATTTATTTTTAATGGACAATTATCAATGTTCCCAAGAGGGTCTCTCATTTGTAATCTCATGGCATGTACATGCATGGTTAGCCTTCCCAGATACCAAAAATACATTTGACTGGGTGGAGTGTCTGTGCAAAATGAAGATTCTGGAAGGCTAGGGTACACCAAAGATCTGTGTAAATATACAGGCTTCATGTTGGAGAACTACTTATTTAGTAACTATGTTAACCTAAAAGATGCTGGCTACATTTAGGTTAAAATATTTTCACACTTCCAGACAGGCTTGGCTATGTGTCTATTGCTAAAAGTTGCTACTTAAAAATAATCATTATAAATTAAATTTCACTGATATTTGAAATAAGTTAATCCAGTAAATTTTAGTATGTAAAATATTCCTGCGGCTAATGTCTGTTCATTAGAGGAGTTACAGGAAGTTACTTTTGTAATCTGCAGCATAAATCTGCGATATGAACAGTGGTGCACGTGAGATATGTGGCAGCCCTATTCTTCATGATTTAATATAAGCCCCAGACTTTATAGTTTTCCTTAATGTTGCTGTAATCCTTACAAGTTAGTAATGAACCTTAAACATTTTTCCTAATAACCAATGGAATACCTTCCTTACAATTGTATCACTTTACGTTGTAAATCCCTTTTTTCAGTTACTTACAACTTTGCCAGATTGTTACTGATTTGGGCTGAAATCTTCCAAGCGTGGTATCTGACTATGGCTAACTTTTTTTTTAAAGTTTTGCCAAAAGTGTTAGAACCGCATCAGAGCATGAAGTTGGGAGCGGGATGTGGGGCGGGGAGAGAAAGGTAATTTTGTTAAAAATGATCTAGCATCTCTTGGTTTTGGACCAGAAATTTGTTTGGTAGTTGGATGGTCTTGAGGTTAAAAAAAAAGCCTTTTACTGATCTCCCATGAATATTCAACTATATTTGGTAAGTTAGAAGCCTCTGAAAATTGCCATTTGTACATATTAAGTAGAGCTTGCTAGTTTGAGGCTTGCCCCAGATGGGGCACAGCCCCCTAACTGATCTGTACAAAGGGATGCTAGGCTGGCAGTCAGGAGATTTATCAGTTCTAGCTTTAGTTCTTCCACTTGTTCATTAATTATTCTGTATTAAGAACTCTATGTATTTATCACAGCTAATTAGTAAGCAAGGACGATAGAGCTACATTAGGAGGCAGACACATTTTTTGCAAGTGCAAATCACTTAATTTGGATAAAAAGTCTCTGAGGGATAGCATGTTAGTCTGTAACTTTAAAAACAACAAGCAATTCTGTGGAACTTTACAGACTAACAGATGTATGAGGTCATGAACTTTCACCAGTAAAACCCACTTCATCAGATGAGTTGGAGTGGAAAATACAGAATCCAGATTATATGTAACAACAAAAGCAGTTAACTGTCAATTGTAGGGCCAGTGTTAATGATGCTAATTGAGTCTGGCTGGATGTGTCCCATTCATCACTTTTGATGTGTAAATGTGAATGTCAAAGCATCAGATATTGCCTTTATAGAGAATTAACCAGTTAATATCTTTATTCAAGCCCAAGTTGATGGTCTCAGACTTTCATTTGGGATAGTGAGACAGGCCAGTTGCTTATTTACAGTCAGTTTGGCTTTCTGGTGCTAGCTTTCTGGTTCAATGGGGAATTTTAAATTAAATTAAACAAAACAAAACACAAAAGCAACTGAAATTAAACAAAAATCCAGCAATATTTGTATTTAAAAATAGGTTTGAAAACATTTCCTACCATTTATTTGAAATACCCAGTGTTTCTTTGGTCTACATTATTAAAGGTTTAAGCGAGGGGAGGGGAACCTCAGGCCTACGGGCCAGATGTGGCCCCCAGGTTGCCTGGAACTGGCCCCTGAGGCTCATGGCCTCTTCCTGCATTGGGAAGCCTGTGCTAGTACTCCAGTCCCCTCCCCTGCTGCCCCAGCATGGGGCCAAAGCACACAAAATCTACTAGGCTCGTGCCCCCCAGGCTCTGGTGTGCAAAGGGAATGAGAGAAGTGTCTTTCTGCTTCTCAGTTGGATGCCACATCATTGAGGGTTTTTTGTATGTGGCCCCCGACTGATTTTTCTGTGGGTCAGTGGTCGCCGACCCAAAAAGGTTCCCTACCCCTGATTTAAACTAATGCCTATTACAGTCAATGGCAATCTTTCCATTGATTTCAAAGGGCATTAAATCAGCCCCTTTAAGATTAATAAGTCTCAGAGGGGTGCTGTATTAGTATGTAACTTTAAAAACAGTGAGTAGTCCTGTGACACCTTAGAGACTAACAAAAATATAGAGAATCATGAGCTTTCATGGGTAAAACAAAAACAGCAGAAGTACCTGTCAACTGGTTTTGGTTGGCCCATTAAAAAAACAATTTCTCCTGCCTTTGACATCCACATTTTCACATCTGAAGCACATCCAGCCCATTTAATTAGCCTCATTAACCTGGGTCCTATGATTAACAGGTAATTCTTCTGTTGTTTTTTATATATACTAGCATAATTACCTGGTGATGCTTTATATATATATATATATGCTTTATATATGCTTTATATATTGCCTGGTGATGCTTGTATCCTTTAACTGTGATAAGGTGTTTTTTTTAATAAAAGAAAAATGTATACACTTTATTTTAATGATTGTATAGGGCAGGGGTTAGGGTGGTGGGGTGGGGGTGCACGAGTCAGGGCAGGGGATTGGAAGGTGTGGGAGGAGCTCAGGGGTGGTGGTGCAGGAGTCAGGGTAATGGATGGGGGCTCAGAACAGTAAGTGAGGGGCAGTGAGTGGAAGAGTTTCAGGGCAGGGGGTTGAGAGTGGATGGTGTAGGAGTCAGGGCTGGGGTTTGGGTGTGGGGGGATGTGGCCAGAGGGTGGGGGTACAGGAGCGAGGGCAGGAGCTGAGAAGGTTGGGGAGGCGGGCTGAGGACAGCGGTTGGATGGTGCAGGAGTGAGGGCAGGAGCTGAGAGGGTTGGGGGGGGCTGAGGACAGGGGTTGGATGGTGCAGGAGTGAGGGCAGGAGGTGGGGGCAAATGATAAGAGGTGGGGGGGGGTGCAGGATTGGGTATGTGATAGGGATTAGGGCAGAGGTAGGGGGAACTGGATAGGGGCCAAGGAGACATGAGAAGCTTACTGAGGCCTCCCATGATGGCACAGGTGTCATTGGTCCAGGGGGGTGAGAGGGCCAGGGCTGCAATGCTCAGCACTGGCATCTCCACCGGGCCCTAGTAGAGGTGGTGGGGAGGCCATAGCATGGTTCCTGGCTCCAGCATTTTCTCTAGGGGGTGGGACAGATCTGCAATTCCTGGCCCTGGGGTGTTCTTTGTGTACGGAGAGGGGATCGGGCAGGCCATGGCTCCTGCTACCTCCCATTCAGCTCCTTGGTTTCCTGGCTCCTCTGGCATCTGCTGTGGGCATGAGAGGGAAGGGCTGTGATTCCCAGACCTGGCCTGTGCACAGGGGGCAAAGGGCAAAATGGGCTGTGGTTTCCACTTACTTGGTCTAGTGGGTGGCAGGGTGAAGAGCCTCATCTGCAGGTGGCCACTGTGTTCCTGCTGCAGCTGCCCTAAGTGGTCACTCGAGTACCACTGTTCCCTCTGTCCACTGCCCCCAGTGATGAGTCTTAAGTATGGCATCCCTGCTCTCTGTGTCCCCTCCCTTTCCATGTTGTGGAAAACCATCAGATTCCAGGCACTTCCCATTTTCCTGCTGCAGCCGAATCCTGACCTTGTTTTAAGTTAGGGCAGGGGTCTCCAACCTTTCTAAGCACGAGATCACTTTTTGAATTTAAGTGCAGTCTAAGATCTACCTCACATATAAATACCCTTGTCCCGCCTCTCTCCTGTCCCTTCTCCGAAGCCTCACCCCTGCTCACTCCATCCTCCCTCTCTTGCCCATCCTCACTCACTTTCACCAGGCTGGGGCAGAGGGTTGGGGCGCAGGCTCTGGTCTTGGATTAAGGGATCTGGAGTGTGAGAGGGGCTCTGAGCTGCTCTTGGGGCAAGCAGTTAGGCTGTAGGAGGGGGGATCTAGGTGCAGGCTCTGGGACGGCGTTTGGATGCAGGGGTGCTTGGGGTACAGGAAGGGGTTAATGAATGGGGTAAGATTTCAGGCTGTGGGCTCCAGCGGGGCCCTGCCTATCTCAGGTGGCTCCTGGGTGGTGGTACAGTGGGGCTAAGGCAGGCTCACCCCTGCCCTGGCCCTGCACCACTCTCAAAAGCAGCCAGCAAACTCCCTTCATCCCCAGTCCTGTTGTGCCCCCTCTCTGCTCCACAGAGAAAGGATACAGAGTGGGAGGGGGCACCTTGACATCAGCATCCTCCTCTCCCTTCCCTGTCCTGCACAGAAAGCAAGAGGCTCCCCAGGGGAACGGGCAGCTCCAAGGCAAAGGGCAGGAGATGCGTAGCAGTGTGGGAAAGGGCAGATGAAGTGCCAGCACTTGACAGCTCTTGGCCAAACCAGTCAGGATCACCTGTCAGAGGCTCCAAGATCTACCAGTAGATCCTGATCTACTGGTTGGTGACCATTGAGTTAGCGTAACAGGAAGCTGCATTCCAAATTTGGTGGGCCTAGCTTTTATGGTTTAGGAGGATTTCCTAAACAAACGGGTGAACTGATGCACAGACAAACAGATGCTCTCTAAAATATGTATATAGATCTTGGTTTCTGTTATTTCCACTCCAGTTCATCTGTGCAGTTTTTCCCATGAAAGCTCATGATTCTATACATTTTTGTTAGTTTCTAAGGTGCCACAGATTACTCGCTGTTTTTAAGATTAATGTTTATCACTAGTGAATCAGTATGTGGTCCCAAAGGGAAATGAGGTCCTGCAACTATAATAATAGTAGTGAGTGTTCATCACCTCTTGGGAATTGTTCCCTAGAAGAGGAAACAGCAACTGAAAATCCTATTTTAGAGAAAATCTCTGTAAACGTGAATTAACTAGCCTAAAACAGCTATTCATTTTTGGTGGTGGTAACCAATCTTTCTATCAGATGAAAATGCAACATAAAATCAATGACTGGAACATTTCTTCTTCATAATTTTGGGCTGCCATGCTATTTAGAGTCCCTGAATTTACTCAGTGCCTATTTTTTCTGTCTGCTAGTTACCATATTCTCTCTGGAAGAACATGACTTGGACCAATATGTTTCAAAACCAGAAAAGAAATAGCAAATGGTTTACAATAAAATTTAGCAATCACAGAGTGTATTCCTGAGAATTAATATGACTAACAAGCATGATCTAAAAATAATTAATAACCCTTTTTGCATTTGATTATCCACAACAACAACACAATAGAGGAAAAGTTCCTCCCCCTCTCCCCCTTGCTGTGGGGTATTCCATGTCTTATACAGAACTCCTGTAAAATTGTGCATCACTAGCACAACTTCAGATTGACCTCCTGAAAAACTCTACTTCTCCTTATGAAAGTATTCTTCACATTTAATAACCTTCAAGCACATTACATGTAAAGTATAGTACATGTAAGACTTGAAATGTAAGACTTTCCAGTGTCAGTTTGAAACAATTGCAAGACATATAATGCTCTGAGAAGGAAAGATATGATCACTGATTAGCTGCAATAAATTTCACTGAGCCAATTTAACCAACAAATTGTTCTTTCCAACAGATATTTCTATAGTTATATATGTAGGGAAAAATACAGATAATTGTTATTCCCATTTCAGTTCAAATGTACATTATACTGAAATGGAAATAGTTTCTCCATTTCAAAGCACGATTGTAAAATTAGAAACACATTTGTTTGGAGACATTTTTACTCCTCCAGTGATATTCTTGTTTCTTTACAAAAAGGAGCATTAAGTTAGAGATTCATCATTGTGAACATGGCAATTGTGTCTGATTTTACAAGCTATTGTAAAAAATAATTCATTTATTTGGTTTCCAGTCTGCTTAAAAATTTCCAAAAAATTTCTGTCGAGTTTCTGTGTTTCAACTGACAATATTTTGACACTATTTCACTTGTTTACAGTTTTTTTAAAATGCTCCTTTTTGGATCATGCAAGGATGAAAGATTTTATTTCTCTCACTTTAAAACACAATTCACACATATAGATGAGTAACTCAGAAATGGTCTAACTTAAAAAACAACAAATGGTCTGATCTTTGAAATTTGGCATGAATTTATAAAAGGCCTGATCTTGAACTCACTGTTTTTACAATGATATAATAATTCACTTGACTTAAATAGAATTCCTGCTTTACAGTAATATGAGATCAAAATCACACATACAATTCGATTCCTACCTTAATGCTGTCTCTGTTTCACTTTAGAGTGTGAGATTTTCATGATAATTTTGTTGAGGCATAATGGGGATTGTTAAACATGGAGTTTATTCTGATTAGGAAACATCAATTTTGTGGCCATTATAAATGGATTACTTAGTGAGTCTGTCTCCCCTTCTTCCCATTTATTCAATTGAAACTCTTACCAAATTTAATATGGGAAACTATGGCTGTAAAACCAAACTAGATACCAGATAAGATTGTTATTACTCATCTACCTATGCTGCACTATCTTTTGATTTCAAAGAGCTTAAGAAATGTATACTGAGGCATTATTCTTAATAGTTTCATATTTTAAATATACATTGCATGCATCCAAATGAGTATTTTCGATATTGCATGGAAGTGTCACAAAAGAATTATTATTGATGGTTGGTAAGAATCATCTTGAGGTTAGGTGGTTGTCTATAGGAGACTATGGGTCTGTCTCCCAGAGCCTCTTTGAGTATGGTATCCTGTTCCAATATAGGCTGTAGTTTATTGATAATGTGTTGGACAGGTTTAAGTTGGGGGTTGTAGGTGATGACAAGTGGTGTTCTATTGTTGGTTTTCTTGGGTCTGTCTTGAAGTAGATGGTTTTTAGGTATTCGTCTGGCTCTTTCAATTTGCTTTTTTATTTCTCTGGGTGGGTAGTTGAGATTTATAAATGCTTGGTAGAGATCCTGAAGCTTCTGGTCTCTGTCAGTGGGATTAGAGCAGATGCGGTTGTATCGAAGGGCTTGGATATAGACGTACCACCACAGGACATACCACACTAATACCAACCCTGGTACCTTCCCTTGCAACAAACCCCGTTGCCAGCTTTGTCCACATATTCATTCTGCTGATACCATTATTGGACCTAACCAAGTGAGTTATAAGATCAAGAACACATATTCCTGCGCATCCAGAAATATAATCTATGCTATCATGTGCCGAAAGTGTCCGTCTGCTATGTACATTGGACAAACATCTCAGACACTTCGCCAAAGGATTAATGCCCACAAAACAGATATCAGACAAGATCACAAAGAGAAAACAGTTTCTTGCCATTTTAACCAGAAAGGACACTCTCTAAATGACTTAGCCACCTGCATTCTGCCTCAAAGACCTTTTACATGTGCACTTGACAGGGAATCCTCTGAACTGTCATTCATGTTAAAATTTGACACTTTCCAACAAGGACTTAACAAACATTTGAACTATCTCACCCATTACCAAGATAGTTTCCCCAATTATCACCTCTAATACCATTAACTCACAAACATCCCACTCTCCCTACCTCTAATATCATCAACTCACAGACACTTACCTTCCTTCCTTCCCCCCCCCCCCCCCCCTGCATCCCCGTCCTGTTCTGCAATGTGATTTGTCCTTTTCATATTTGTTCATTTTTTTTAATTGTATCCTATGGTATATATGGTTGTGACTACTTTCTTCCACTATTTGATCTGAGGAAGTGGGTCTGGCCCACGAAAGCTCATCATCTAATAAGCCATCTTGTTAGTCTTTAAAGTGCTACATTGTCCTGCATTTTGCTTCAACTACCCCAGACTAACACGGCTACATTTCTATCACTAAAAGAATTATCCTGAGAGGCCCTTTTGCCATTTCTAGGTCATGCATGCTTGTGTGTGCACAGCCTCTGTTGCTGTGAATCAGCCCTTTTTAGAAGAGGAAGTCTGGCAGGGAACAGAGGATTGTGGGTTTTTGCTACAGCCATGAAAAGTAACAGTATTTTTGAAGAAACCGAAGACTACATCAGCATTAGTCTAGTCTGCAATAGCCTTAATCAAATCTGGGCCCAAAGCCATATTTCATATGGTTTCATTGCTTTTTACTCACAATGGATAAAGCGCAGCTGTGACTGATTCTGGACTCTGTTTTTTCCTTTTGAGAACTGGCTGAAAGTCTGTTCCTGTGTCAGAGACCCATCAGGGCTCTGAAGGTGCAGTACAGGAGAAACTCCATTCTCTTGTGTAAATTCAGTCAGTGATTTCTTATCCATGCCATACATTCTCCTCTACCACTTAGTTCTCTGTCATATTTGTTTTCCTCCCACAACATTAGCAACATTGTACATATAAGTACCATTTATTTTGTTTAACAGAATATATATAGCTGAAATATTACTGTTTTGCTATTAATTATGTCTCAAAAAGGTCAAGCTGATTCCTCTGCCTGGTGTTTTTCACCATGCTCTTTATAAACTAAAATATTCAAGAAACACAGGGCTTGGTTCATTTCTTGAATATGCTCATGTGGAGTGCATCTTAATGATGGCCTTTCTGTACAGGGCTTATAGTGAGACAAAAATCAGTTCCTGGAAATATGGAGCTGATACCCTTTGAAGGCCTCTGGTAGGACTCAGGGTAAAATCTTGGTCCTACTGAAGTCAGTGGCAAAAATCCCACTGACTTTAGTTACAGGATTTCATCCCAACATTTTAAAAGGACAGAATGAGGAATGTATTAACAGTAGATAATTTTGGTCCATCTGGGTTTCAGAAAGGTTGTAAAAGTTGTTCACCCAAAATCTTCCTTAAGGAAACATTTTGGAGAATTGTGTAGAAAGTGATACTCTAAGATTGTTTTTAACCATCCTGAGGAATTTAATGGAAAACGATCCCCTATTATAGAATTCTATAGGATATTAAGCACTCCCACCCCTAAAAACTATAGAAAGGAAATTAATAGACTCCCATATTAATTTATATAGTGCCTCAGACTAATTTCTATAAGACTGTCATTGTTTTAGAGTAGTTTCCAGAGAAATCTATTGCCTTCATTCCTGTTAATTGCTAAGGCTTTTCCTCATGGGAACAGTCTTCCCTTACTTAAGAAAATTCATCTTTTTTCTCCTTATATTGGCTCATTGTTGTGCTGGTCTCTTGGTCAATTGTCTCAAATTAACAGTTTGTGAGGCAAGTCTGAATTTATTCCTTTTGGCTCACACTCTGCTATATCTCCCTCCTTCTCTCAACCTGGTGGAGTCTTTATGGAGATAAATCCTGCGGTGTTTTATTTTCAGAAGTAACATAGCAGGTTTCATGAGCGGATGAGTTGACTCCAGAATGATTGTGGTAACACTGTACATTGAGAATTAATACCATTATTAACAGGGTGACATTCATCTCTGCTTGTATACGGAGATGGTAGTTTAATTTCAGAGCACGTGTGAATTGTTCTAACTCATACAATAGAGATATGTGGCTTTAGCCCTTAAAATGGTAGGTTCAATTGCACCTGCTGGATGACCAGTGTACATCAGCCTTACATGTGTGGGTTTGTTCTGGATGAACTGTTAGGAGGTTTCAGATGTTCAGGATGTGTTTGCTCGGGGAAGTATATAATCCAGACTCTCTCAGGCCACTAGTGAGGGAGACTGAAGCCTGCTTTACAGCTTTAGCTGAGAGCCAGTTGACTTAGCTCATGTGGTTTAACACATCCCTTTAGCCCCTAAGGTTGTAGGCTCAATCCCTCCTGCCAACAACCAGGTTCTGTGGGCTTTACACAGGAAAAGAGAAAGCAATGTCACTTTCAGTGCCTTTCTTGGGGGTTCTGCCAAAAGGAAAGCTCCTGTAATTCCCAGCAGGAGAGATGCAATGCAGATGCCTCTCCATTCTAGCCATCCACCACTTTCTAGATAGCAATGGTTGGTTTTCAGACAACGAGGGTCTCCCTGGAATTTCTGCCCCTGGAATCTCTATGAGAGGGTCTGTGCTGGATTTTTGTTGGTACCGAGTAATATTATACTATTGTATGTGGTCTCACTAGATTTTGGTTGCTCTTTCCCTTTGATCTCATTTCCCAGTTTCATAAGCTGCTCTGCACTGGCTGTACGTGGAGCAGCTGTTCCAGGCATGTAGAGGCAAGGGAAGTGGTTGCATAGCAACCTGAACCACGTGGAGGATCTCACCATAGCTCCTCCTTTCTGTATAGATTTTTCCTTAATTTTTTTCCCACAGCTTGGTGACAGAAGAATCAGATCCTCAGATGACACCACATATATAAGCATTTAATTTTTAAAGGGGGATGGAAAGCCCAACAATAAACTAGGATATGGTTGGAAGAGTTTGCTTTGTACATAAGCAATACTGGCTGAATCTGCCATAAAATATGGGCACTAAGGGTTAGATTTGTAAATGCATTTAGATACCTAACTCCCAAAGAAAACAATAGGAGTTAGGTGCCTACAGACCTTTGAAAAATCTGACCCAATATCCCGTTTGTCTTACCTCACTGACTTCTGTGAGATTCCTTGCATTAGGAGGTGAGTAGAATTTAATCTTAGAGAACAGGAATAATTTATGACAAAAACTATTACATTAATTAGTGATGATACAAAAATGATTTTAGAAAAAAAATATTTTGAAGACCTGCAAAGCATACAAGAGAATGATATTAATTCTGTAGCTTCTTTCAAATATCCAGTAACACTTCATGTGAAATTTTCATTTATAAATGGTTAATAAGTGAATAATATGAGTACATTAGAGATTTAAATAGTTTGTGGTGCTGATGGCTATAAGCCAGTTATAAGTAACTTATTAATGTCTCTAACAATTAACATTACTAACTTTAATTTAAAGTGTGACCAAACAGCTTATAAAATTTGACAGTAGGAATATAATTTCTGGTCAATTCCTTGGGATGATTGCAAATATCCATGGAAAGGTCCATTTTCTGTTATGATATACAAGGATTTTTATCTCCCAAATTCTGTCACAGTAACACAAATTTAGATATCTTCCCTAGTGAAGGTCAATTATTTTAATACTTCTGTGCTAAACTCGGCAGTTGTTGCAAAGGCAAAACTCCCAGCAGGTTGAATGGGGGCAGGGAGGTTGTTTGCATTGTGCTACTAGGCCTGATTGAAAGTCTATTGAAGTTAGTGGAAAGATTCCCATTTATTAAAATACCTTTGGATTGGACTCTTTAAGAGTCAAGTATTATTATTTGATAGGACTGATCCAAGGCTGCAGAATTTGGCCCTGTGGCTGTTAGTAGAGGTACTTTTAACAGAAGTTATTTTATATATGCAATCACTGAGTTTCTTCCAGTAAGAAAAGGTGAAAGTAGTTGTCTAATACTTTTATCACCTGTTACCCCTGCTGTGTCACTAATCTTACATATCTCATGTATAAAGAAAGATCACGTCTGGAACATCCTGAGGCAATTGTAACGCTACAGACTTGGTGTGAGGAAGTGCATCAGTGTCACAGCACTCCCGCTGGCCAGGCATCAGGGTGCCCAGGAATCAAAAATGCTTAAAAAAAATTCCTTAGTCTATTAGGGTTTGATAGGGGAACCCAGGCCCACCTGCTCCACTGGGTCCCAGCTCAAGTCCTTAGAACTAGGGAAGTAGAATCAAAGTTCTTCAACTCTGACACTGCCCTGAGCATCTTCCCACCTTCTCCTGAGTCTCTGCAGGCTCTCCAACCTCTCAGTCAGTGCATCTCTTTCTGGGCTGGCATCTTTGGGAAGCTCTTTACTAGCTTGCTGGCCCAAGCTCCTTTCTCCAGCCTTCTCACTACTCTGCTAACCACCCTCTCACTACCATTTCATAGCCCTGTTGTCCTCCCAGCTGTTGTGACACTTCCAATCAGCAGTGGTTCAAAGTGCCTGTATTAATCCTTTGGTCACTGGGCCAGTATGGGGTGCTTACCACCAAGACACTTGGTTATTAGTGAAATGAACATTTAGTGACTTTAGTCTGCTCTTGCAGCATGTAGCTCCAAAAAGTGATGAGCTCTATTTGTAAGAGAAAAAATGCCATTCAAACAGTACTTTCACCTTCTTTGTTTAAAGGACAAGCAGATGTAAAGTAACACTTTGCTAACTCATGATTAAAATGTATAAAGGCTAGCACTGTATATTCAAAAGTGCTGAGGTGCATTTTCTGTTGGTAGCAGATAAATGATGACTTTGAAATAAAAATAATACAAAAATAGCTTCACTGAAATCAGTAGTCATCACAACAAAATTAACATGCAGAGCATGTTTTCTGTTTCTGATTCCTGAAATGATCTGAATGTGATGGTGTAAATAGTTCTTGCACAATACAAACAGAAGAACTTAAAACAATTGAGTAAGGACATGTTAAATGAATCATTTGAGAAAAAAAGAGAGAGAGACTAACTATTATGGTCAAATATTGCAATTTGCTCAATCATAATGAAAACTTTTTTAAAAAATGAAAATTCAACTAATTTAGCTTTGATACCTTCTCCTTGAGTAATAATTATGTATCATTTCTACAGAAATGTTCCTCTCATAAGCAATCTGAAGATGAGAAACCCTATTACTAATTTTTCACTCTTTGTAATGGTTCTAATCATCATTAAAGACCTTCATTATTATTCAGTTATTCAGCTTTAGAAAAGCCTGCCAGTTATACAAAATTACATATGGATATATGGGCTTCTGTGGCTGTCTCATTGCCAGGGACTTACAATGATAATAGAATATTTGTTCATGCAACATGAGTAAAACTAAGAATTAAAGTAACTGAAGACCCATTGCTGGCATTGACTGAAATAGTTACATTTAATAGTACTGGTTTAACATTCTTTCTACTCTCACTAATACAGTTTCCATCTCTGATATACTTGCATTTCCCGTGAAGATTGTTCCTATGGACAATATTTGTCCATCATGAACATTATATAATAGGATAGCCAACGCGGTGCATGCAAACAGGAGCACTTGTTTCTGAAATCCATGCTATAAGTGGTGTAACAAAATTATTCCTTGAGTCACAGTTTTACCAATTATTTTGTTTAATGCCCAAGTGGTCTGTGATAAGCTTTATCATACACACTAAATCAGTAGGCTTATCTCTTGAATTTCTGTTACCAGCTTCCAAAGAGTGCAATTACTGAAATTCCTCTGATATTAATTTCCAGTTTCTCATTTGCCAGCATATGTCATCTTGAAACACCAGGGAGATGATTTAAATGGCTATCATCATTCGTCTGACCAGACTGCAAGTTTGAAAAATCGGGATAGAGGATGGGGCAGGGGAGTAGTAAGTGCCTATATAAGAAAAAGCCCCAAATATCTGGACTGTCATTATAAAATCAGGACATCTGGTCATCTAATCAGCATCACTTTTGTGCACAATGATTTTCCTCTTACTTTTCCTGCCCAGTTAAGGATGTACTTTCTTTATTTGCTTAATAAATGGACATTTAAGGATCTTCATTTTCTGTGCTTGATACATGTTCATGTTTTGCTATTAATTTATTCATTCTATTTATAGTTTTTTGCATTAATATTTGATGCATTTCATACATACATGGCAATGCTCAATATATTTCATATCACTATTAATTATAGTAGAAAAAAGAGCCTGAAATATGGGTGCAGTATAAGGCTTGCGGCCTGAACTAAAGTCAGCAAGAGCTATACAATGAGTAAATAGGTAGGTCCCTGCAAAAGCAGATATTTGCCTGTAAGTCAGTGTCTGGGACATGAACTTGGCATCAGTATTGCAATCACTGCCAAAACACACAGAACATGTAGATACATTCCACCAGAACAGTACATGGGGCTCCCAACCTAACACATGATCAAACAGTTCGACAAAAGTGATGAGTAGTGATATTTTGTCTGAAACATCAGGTGTGAAAGTACAATGACAGGTGCTGAACAGGAATGTAAATATCAGGAGGAAGGTACAATAGAAGGTAACAAACATGTAAAATTATATATAAGTTGTGTATCACAGATTGTTTGCCTCAATCTATAAATATTGGAATACTTTGACTTAACTCTTTTTGTCCAGCCTAGGGAGCAAGGAAAAATCCCGCCACTGACTGAGCTGAGTCCATTGTAACAAGCATACACGTTAGCTTACCTGTAGGCATCTGATCTGGGGAAGCTAGGTCCATGCTTCTTTGACAATAATCCTGGCTTGGGTGCCTTCATAGCTTATCTGATTCTGGGTTATTTGGGGTTCTCTTGGAGTCTTTTGTGCTGGCTACCTATAGGAGGAGTCCATGCATGCAGCCAAATGGTTATCATCACTGGACAGAGCAAGATACCTGTCAGGACACCACACTGGTGACTTTTGACCACATTAGTATATTCAGTTTGCATATGTTATCCCAAGCTGATCACCTAGTAGGGATGAAACTAAAAAAAGCCCCTCATGGTATAAGAATGACACAATAGAATGCTATTATGTATTGTGTATAGCTACAGTGCCATAGTTATGCCAGCACAACGCTGTAGCATAGATGCAGCCTAGTGTGTTGGAAGGGGGTTTTCTGTCGCTGTAGGAACATCACCTCTCTGAGCATTGGGGCCGTTCTTCTGTTGACCTAGCTGTGTCTACGCTGGGGATTAGGTCAGCACATGGCACTCAGGAGTGTGTAACTATGTTGACTTAAGTTTTAACTATTGGTCAGGCCTTAGTCAACAAAAGTAAAATCTTACCCTCCCTACCCCCCCCAAAAACCCATTCAAATGTTCAGCGAATAGAGGCGCCATCTTGAATACAAGCTGGTACTTTTCTAGAGAGAGAGATCAGGAGTGTTTAGTTGATCCTGAGGACTTGTGAAGTTAGTGGAGATGGCTTTTCGCTGGTATGCAGAACTTTAAGCAGCAGTGGGCCAAAAATAGGTGAGTCCCCCGCCCCCACCATCTTGTCTGCCACAAGATCAGGTAAGTAGTCCCCTACCCCAAACCCTTCCCCCCAGCCCTTGGCCACAGCAACAGAGGGGGAGAGAAAAGGCTCCTGGTGGCCAGGAGCACTGGGAGAAGACAGAAGGCCCCTGGCAGCCAGGGAGGCTTGGGGGAAAGACAAGGCCTCTGGTGGCTGGGGGAGAGGGTGTTCGAGGGAGAGAGAAAGACCCTGGAGGATGGAAGGGCTGAAAGGTGGCCAGGGAGGCTGGGGTGGAAGAGTGAAGGTCTGTGCTGGCTAGGAGGGGAGAAAATGCCCCACCCACCTGGGGGGAGAGAATGCCCCACTGGACAGAACCCCCTGCCCTGAGCCCCTCCTCACCCCCCCAACCCTCACTCTTGCACCCCCATCCCCCAGCCTGCTGCCCTTCCTCCCCTCCATATTCCCAAGGCCCTGCTCTGACCCCTGGCCTGAAGGACCCAAGCAATGCTGGGTACGTTTTCTAGTGAGTAAATAACATTTGAAATTGTTTTTCAAAAAAGAAAATTCACAATGAAAATAAGTGTGAATGTAATGACAGTGCCCTCTCATTTCCTAATAGGCTTCCCTGCTTCTCATTTACCATTACTTAGTCTTCTTGGTTTTAATAGGACTCTAAGTCTATTTGTAGATGGTTTAAATTGGATACGCAGTCTGACTACACACATAAAGTCTCCACTCTGACTTGCATGCTGTCCTCGTAAGAAAAGTGATAGAAATGTAGCCGTGTTAGTCTGGAGTAGCTGAAGCAAAATGCAGGACAATGTAGCACTTTAAAGACTAACAAGATGGTTTATTAGATGATGAGCTTTTGTGGGCCAGACCCACTTCCTCAGATCAAATAGTGGAAGAAAATAGTCACAACCATATATACCAAAGGATACAATTAAAAAAAATGAACACATATGAAAAGGACAAATCACATTTCAGAACAGGAGGGAGATGCAGGGTGGGGGAGGAAGGAAGGTAAGTGTCTGTGAATTGATGATATTAGCGGTGGGGAGAGTGGGACGTCTGTGAGCTAATGGTATTAGAGGTGATAATTGGGGAAACTATCTTGGTAATGGGTAAGATAGTTTGCGTATTTGTTCATTCCTTCCCGGAGAGTGTCGAATTTTAACATGAATGACAGTTCAGAGGATTCTCTTTCAAGTGCAGATGTAAAAGGTCTTTGTAGCAGAATGCAGGTGATTAAGTCATTGAGAGAGTGTCCTTTCTGGTTAAAATGGCAAGAAACTGGTTTTTCATTGTGATCTTGTCTGATATCTGTTTTGTGGGCATTAATCCTTTGGTGAAGTGTCTGAGATGTTTGTCCAATGTACATAGCAGACGGACACTTTTGGCACATGATAGCATAAATTATATTTCTGGATGCGCAGGAATATGTGTTCTTGATCTTATAACTCACTTGGTTAGGTCCAATAATGGTATCAGCAGAATGAATATGTGGACAAAGCTGGCAACGGGGTTTGTTGCAAGGGAAGGTACCAGGGTTGGTATTAGTGTGGTATGTCCTGTGGTTGTTGGTAAGAATCATCTTGAGGTTAGGTGGTTGTCTATAGGAGACTATGGGTCTGTCTCCCAGAGCCTCTTGGAGTATGGTATCCTGTTCCAGTATAGGCTGTAATTTACTGATAATGTGTTGGACAGGTTTAAGTTGGGGGTTGTAGGTGATGACAAGTGGTGTTCTATTGTTGGTTTTCTTGGGTCTGTCTTGAAGTAGATGGTTCCATGTTAAAATTCGACACTCTCCGGGAAGGAATGAACAAATACGCAAACTATCTTACCCATTACCAAGATAGCTTCCCCAATTATCACCTCTAATACCATTAGCTCACAGACGTCCCACTCTCCCCACCGCTAATATAATCAATTCACAGACACTTACCTTCCTTCCTCCCCCACCCTGCATCTCCCTCCTGTTCTGAAATGTGATTTGTCCTTTTCATATGTGTTCATTTATTTTAATTGTATCCTTTGGTATATGTGGTTGTGACTATTTTCTTCCACTATTTGATCTGAGGAAGTGGGTCTGGCCCATGAAAGCTCATCATCTAATAAACCATCTTGTTAGTCTTTGAAGTGCTACATTGCCCTGCATTTTGCTCGTAAGAAAAGGTATTAGAAAACCACCACATGTTCCTGAGGCTTTCTTATGTTTCATTTGTCAAAGTTGCAGGCAGCATGGATGAGAGGTTAGCACTGGGAGGGCCATATTGCAGTGAGGTTGGCACAAATGGGCTGATATGACTGAGAATCCCTGTGGGAATATTTGTAGTTTGATATACAGGGAGTTACCTGCATGTTTCTGATTAGTGAATGCTTGGTTAAGATGCACCTTGCTGGATATTAAAGCTCTATAGTATCATTTAGCCACCATTGGGAGAAAGAGACAAAGCAATAAATGTTTTGGAATTAAAGGTGATTAATTCAGAAACCATTTGGGAAAAATTGAATCTCTGAATATTTCTCTATGTGTAGAGATAAGTCTGAACTAAAATCTCCTATTTGAAGAATTCTGGCTTTTGTATTGATGGATCTGAACCAAATTATAGAAGGCATGACTGGCCTTTTTGTCTGCAGTGAAAGACTGTTCATCAAGGGTGAAATTCAGGCCTCTAACATCCCTGCTAGCTTCTTGCCTATGAATTTGGTACAACCAGATAAACACGCATCTCATAAGAGAATGTACACTGGATTTTAAACTGAGCCCAGTGCACTTATTTTCCTGTACTTTGTTAGAAAGCACCATTAGCCACACAATTATTGTTGTTCATCCAACTCCTACTTAAGGTTGGTCTCAAGGGGTATGTCTAGACTACATGGCTGCAACAACGGAGCCATGGAGATGAGTTTACTAGATATAGGCAAATGAAGCCATTTACATCAAAATGGCCACCGCGCTGTGGCCACGTTATGCCTCGTGGAATGAGGTTTACCGGAGCGGTCAACAAATGCTTCCATTGTCGACCGCGGAGCATCCAGACTGCCCCGCTGTGCCGCCAAACAGATGATCGGAACAGATGAGCGGCCATTTTGATGTAAATGAAACGGTGATTATTTAAATCGCCGCTTCATTTTCCTATGTCTAGTAAACTCATCTACATGGCTCCGTCGATGGAGCCATGTAGTCTAGACATATAAGGAGAAAAAGACTCCGTGAGATCAACAGAGGTTCAACAGAGTTGGATTTTCAAGTTTTCACCCATACTCTTATTTTAGGCCACTTCCCCATCTTCATCTCTTCTTCCTTACTGAAGTCATGTCTACCCACGAGAGCTAAGACAAATTTGGCATTTCCTGAGGCTCCCAGGTAGAGGTAAATAATCTTATCAAGTCATCAGACCTTTGAACTGTAATTCATTACTGGCACAGTCCAATGATCATATAACCTATATAATGTTGGCAGTTTCTGGCAGAAATCACCTGGCTTCTTTGAGAGATTGAACCTGTAGCACTTTTAGGCACTTGAAAAATCTGATCAGGAAAGAACACAATTATTTTTTTATTACTCAGAAATTATTTTCCAGCAGGTAGGAAAATAAGCATCTCAGAAATATACAGTTGAGCATCCTAGAAATAATCATTAAAGACATTCAAGGTAAAATGAGACCCATTTCAGTTGTTTCAATCTTAATCTTAATGTACAAAACAGACATTGGGTAACATTGAAGTCAATTTCAAAATTCCTTTTGACATTGGGAATCCAGGATTTAATCCCTTTTCTGTAATAACCCGAATAATTAGAAATTAAAGATACAGTAGCAGAGATTGGTTAATCTTTTAGTTTTAAAATATTACATAAAGTACACTAGATTCCGTAGGATCACTTACTCTGAGTTGTAAAGATGCCTGATACTCGTGCTGCACTATACCACAATGAGCACAAACAGAACAGTAGAACTCTAACAATATTGTTGCCAGCCTTTGCAAACTGTAACACTTACAAACATGAAAATGAGAAAAAAAAATATTTTTTATGTTTTCTATTTCAGTACCCTGAAAATTCTCTGAAAGGTTACTAGGCAAGGGACTAGAAGTGAATCCATTAAATTGCTTCAGGGAGTTGCTGAGCACAGTAATTAATTGCTAGTGTATTCATTTACAGTAGGAGGAGTAGAGGAAGGAAAATATTTCATTGAATTTAGAATTGTATTTATTCATGTATGCATTGTGGTGTTACAGCAGATTTATTATCTGACACTCTGGAAACAGTCCCTCTCCTAGTAATGTGGAACTGTGTGATGTTACTATGTGACCTGCTACATAAAGCACAGAACTTCCACTTGTAGGAATTCATTCAGAGTTACACTGGATGCCCTATAGTTCTGGTATTCACATTTAAGATTCTAAGAATCAAAACACTGCCATAAAAATAGGAAGCATAACTTGGTATCATTCATGGATGATACCAAGGAAAGCCATCATTATGGTCAGGGAAGCCATCATTATCAATTCAGATCTCAGACGCAGTTTGGAGGAAGACGTGAGTCCCTAGATCAATGACCAGTAGAGAATGGGTCAATCTTTTCGTCTCTGTCCTGGAGTCTTGTTTTCCAGATTCCAGTGCAGCATTGGCATAAGTCCACAGGCAGTCGCTCATCCTGCATTCCTGGCTAGAGGATCGTTTCAGCAGCTATAATGTGTCAGCCAAGAGGAATCAAGAGGGAAAAGGAAAGTGGAATTATGAAGTAAAAAAATCCAAGAAAATAAAAATTCCAGGCAGCTGTTGCAAAGTGAAGGCTGATGGTGGCGAGACACTAGTTTATTCACCGACTCTGCTCCATGGTTGCTAACAAAATCTCACTGATGTAATGCAGACTTTTTGTTTCTGAACATTGTATTACCATAGGCCTTTTATTGTTTACACAGTTTGTGATAGTTGATGTGCATGAAGCTGATCTAGTTCTGTTTGTAAGTGGTTCGTCTTTCAGCAGTTTTTAAAAAGGTAGATCAGGGCTGGATGGAGCCTTTAGGTGTAGCCCTAAGCAAAAGGTGGTGGTTAAATGGCATCACCCCAGGAGTATGCCCAGAAGACATTGTGCCTCAGTGGAATAATATCCTCTAGGCTTCTTCTGTGTTCTGACATTCACCCGTAAGAAGCTACAACATGCTCCATGCAATTCAGCTGTGGGGGTCGGCCCCTTGAAGGATTGGAGCCCAGGTTCTACTCATTTGACACCCAAATGGGAGAGAGAAACAGTGTGACTGGCCATAAAAACCAGGTAGAGCATGCAGCACGGTGTGTGGGAGGTTCTTGCTTTCCTGTGTGGGTGTATAGTCCATTCAGGTCACAACCTGCCCCTAAACCAAAGCCTGATTCTGTCACCCTTACAAAATAAGCATACCCTGCTCTATGAGTAGCTGTACTGATTCCAGAGTTACTTGCAGAGTAACTACTACTCTGTGTAGGCAGAGTCTGACCCTAAGGCCTGGTCTATACTACAGTGGAAAGTTGACTTAACTAACATAGCTGTAATTGTATCTTATGTAGCTGGAGTTGATGTATCTTAAATTGCATTCTTGTGCCGTCCACACTGTGGGGGTCGATGGGAGGAAACATTCCTGCCAGCTTTCCTTTACTCCTCGTGAGGAGCAGGAGTATTAGTGCTAATGGGGGAGCCTTCTGAGTTTGATTTTGTGAGTCTATATTAGACCTGCTAAATCGAACTCAGGAAGATCGACCACAGCAGCATTGATCTTCCACGTGGTGTAGACATGGCCTAAAGGATTATTTCTAAAGACTTGAAAATAATCCAGTGGTGTCCTCTGTTTTTCAAACCAACAGCATAAACAAAATTGGGTAGACTCTTTTTTTCTCCTCATGTGAAGGAGGAAACCTATAGAAAGAATGACAAAATTATATTACTCTATATTAATAAGTCTTCTAATTTGTGAGAATAAATGAACCTCATTCAGTGCTTTATTACTCAGAAATTCTAAAATCAATGCAAGATATGCCATAAGCATCTGTCCTGGCAGACACTCATTGCGGTAAACATATAACTCAAAGATAGCTTGAACAGAATTCTCACTGATTTACCAAGTAATGAGCCAGGCCTAGTCTGTGATGGGAACATTAAAAAGAAGAGACACTAACTGAGGTATGAATGGATGGCATCCATGTTAATGCTGAAATTATAACATGTTAATTAATCAATGATGTCCTTCATTCTGAAAAAATCCCAGAATGCTTTACAAACTATACACAAGGATCCTTTTTATCCATTAACTTAAATGTAGCCTTTTGGTGTGAAATGAACAGTTTGAAACAGGAAGCAAAAGAGAATTTTAATCCATTGTCTCTGCAGGTTTGTTTGTGCTTGTTTGTTAATAGCTAGAAATGATCAGGACCTTGGTTTTAAATCCCAGTTAAAAGATAGAACTCCCCAAAAAAGCACTACCTAAGATCACATATGGACATCAATTTAATTATTTGTTCTGGGATGAATGCTCACTCCTGAATCTCCACACTATTCCCTGAAGAATGTAGATTCTCCTTCAAACCACTTTTCTGGCCCAATCTTGTTTGAGGCCAAATTCTGCTCTTCTTGGTAAACTGGTGCAACTATTAGCTTTAATGAGGTTTTACCAGGATAAGTGAAAACAAAATTTGCTCCATAACTTCTGAAATCTGATGTGATAAGACAAAGAATAGTGTTTGACAGCCATAATGGAATAGTCTCAGAGAATGACAGGGAAATGTATAAAATAGAGATGGAAAATATTTGAAGCGGTTCCAGTCTCCTGCTTTCTGTGTAGAACTTTCAGTGGGAAAAAGGTGTTGGGTTGGTTTCAGTATTTGAATGAGTAGATTTAGCTGGATTACTGCTCTTTGTATTAACCTTCTAAGAATGTTCATTCAATCAGGATTCTTTAGCACTACTCATTGGGAATAAAAGGTGGCAGAACTGGACCTTGTAAGAGTCACTCTCCATGTAAATAACAGAAAAACCAATCTCATGTGATGTCTGTGGCCAGTCACAGCTAAGAACACCGCTCAAATGATGAAGCTCAAATAGAATGTTAGCAATTCTTGAAAATAAAACCTGTTGAATAACGAATGAACATGAGGTAATTGGTATCAGTTCATGAATAGCCATAAAACCAAAAAGGAGGCAAAATTAAATAAATAAATGAATCTTTAGTAACTGTTGACCCAGACTATGTCGACACTACACGTTTTGCCAGAAGAGGCAATGCAAATGAAGCGTTGATTAGCATTTTTGAATGCTTCATTTGCATAATCTCTTCTGATCTGTTTTTGCACAAGAGGATTTTGTGCAAAAACATGCAGTGTGGACGTTTCCGTTTTGTGCCAAAACCCCTTTTTGCACAAAATCCTTATGCCTCTCCCAGAGGCAAAATGGAAATGGCCACACTGCATGTTTTTGCACAAAAACCTCTTGCGCAAAAACAGATAGAAAGATATTATGCAAATGAAGCGTGTGAAAATGCTAATTAGCGCTTCATTTGCATTGCCTCTTCCGGCAAAAAGCTCTTACAGGAGTGATATGTGATGTTTTCCATATCAGGACTTCCTTTTCCCTTAGGCTGTGTCCAGACTCAGGGTTTTTTTTCGAAAAAAATAGCCTTTTTTCGAAAAAACTTCACCTGCGTCTAGACTGCAGCCGCGTTCTTTCAAAATTAAATCAACGGCGGTAAACCTCATTTCACGAGGAAGAACGCCTTTTTTCGAAAGTGCTCTTTCGAAAAAAGGCGTTCTTGAATGCCAACAGGGCTTTTTAGGAAGAGAGCATACAGATTCACTCACTGCTTTCTTTCAAAAAAGCGGCTTGCTTTTTCGAAAGTACTGCTTGCAGTCTAGACGCTCTTTTTCGAAAGAGGCTTTTTCGAAAGATACTTTCGAAAAAGCCTCTTTCGAAAGAGGCTTGCAGTCTAGACATAGCCTTAGGGTATGTCTACACTACAGCATTATTTCAAAATATCTAATTTCAAAATAGTTATTTCAAAATATTTTATTTCGGAAGAGGCATAATAATGCGTCTACACACAAAATGCATTTCGAAATAGCTTTTTGCTATTTTGAAATAGTGTGTCCACACTGATTGGATGCTGAATTGCATTTAAAGCCAGCTGGTTCCAGCAGGGCATCAGGTCAGAGGTTACCTTGTGGCCAGCAGGGCACCCTGGGAAAGGCTGAAGGCCCCCTATTTTGAAATAAGCGTCTTCACAGCACTTATTTCAAAATTGCTATTTTGAAATGGGCGCTATTCCTCATGGAATGAGGTTTACCAATTTCAAAATAAGCCCTCTGCTATTTCGAATTAATTTTGAAATAGCAGTTGGCTTGTGTAGATGCTAGGAAAGTTATTTTGAAATAACAGCTGTTATTTTGAAATAACTTTGCTGTGTAGACCTATCCTTAGTGACCATTAGAACTCCTCTCCTGTTTATTAACATAGTAAGAGCAAGATAGTCATGAACCCTCTGACACGTATTCCAGTGTCTCCTGGAGGTCTTGACTCTCCTATGTTCCTTGCTCTCCTGTTCTCACAGTAAATGGAGCATTTCTCTATGAAAATAATCATAAGTCTCTTCCGGAATTAACTGGTGAAGTGCCATTGACTTCAAAGGAACTATACTATCTTACACCAGCTGCGGACCTGGCTGTGTGTTTTTTGAAAAGTGATAAGATGCAGATATATTCCATTCGGGGGATTTTATTGACTGTCATTCTTAACAGTGCTAAAGTATCCTTTTCATAAATCTGGCTTGTCAGCATGGAAATCATTCTGAGTAGAACTGACACTATGTGTGTGTGCACATGAGTGTGGAAAAGTAATGATAACTAGGTCTGGGAGGTATAGCAAAACCCACGTCTGAGGTTTTGCTATTTACTATTGTGAGAGCTAGAGCCTGAAATGAATTCATTTTGGATTTTATTACAGATTATAATTAAACACAGAATTGAATGAGTATCTTTTACAACAGCATGCAGAACACACTGTGGCCATTACTACTGAGAGGTATTTGGAAGGCCAATGGAATGAACATTGCTGTGTACTCAGCTATATTTGTTAAAAATATGTGTGGTGACATCCAGGCTACATTGATGTCAATGGCAAACTCTCAGTGACTTCCATCAGGCTAGGATTTCACCTGTTTTTTTTTCAGTCAAGTCACGTTATCATGGAGTGGCTTCTCCTTTCCCCCTCCCGGGCCTACTGTCCGCTCCGCGCTCTACCCTGGGCTGTAGCCTGGCCCCAACTCTAGGGCCTGTCAGGCAGCTCAAACAGAGCTGGTCATATGGAAAGGCTTACTGGCCCTTTAAAGAGGGGTCCACTAACCCACTGGCCAGAGTCAATAAGCAAAGTCAATAGCGGGCTCTTTGAGGCAGGGTTCGCTGGCCCACTGGCCGGAATCAACACGCAAAGTCACAGGTAGGGGCCACACCCCTGGTAGGGGGACCCAGGCCCTGGCCCAGGGCCCTGTGAGTGGCAGGAGGACTCACCACTTTCTTGGCGGGGAATCCATCTGAAACACACTGAGGATTCTGGGGTTGGAGAAGCGGCTCTGGGCCACTTCCTACTTGGTCCAGTGAGAGCATCCCACGAGCTCGCCGGGTCCACTACTTCCCCGGGGGCTGCTTCTCCCTTGTAGGCTGCAGGGGAGACATCCCAACTGTCTCCCGAGTTTTTGCTGTCTTCCCTCGGATCATCTGGCTGGTTAGGAGCCCCCCTCTGAGGTCCTTCCACTTCAGCAGTCAGCCAAGACTGAGCCTCCCTCCAGGCTTTTATACTTGGGCTGCAGTCTGAGCATGCCCACCAGACGTGTGGGGGCAGGGCTTCTTCGACCAGGTGGACCTGATTAGGCTCAGCCTTCACAGTGTGGGGCTGGTACACCCTGCCACACACATGCATTATTTTGGGGAGAAGATTGCACTGTCTTGTACATGGCATAGACTGAGGACACTCAGCAACGTATTCTGGAACATAAAAAACAGAAGTCTGCTCTTTGGTTTGCATTGTGACATTGTTAACCTACTGATGATGTGTTATAACTCTTCCTGTTATATGTTTGTCTGTGGGGGCTTGGTTCTTTAGCTCTATCTGTAGCAATCTATGTTTTTCCTGGTTTAGTCAATGATGTGTCAGCAAATATGATGGACATTACCCATACTTCATTTCAGTGGGGCTGGCATATACATAATATATATATTCCAAACACATGCCAGATTGGGTTCTTTGACATGAAATATCCCTCGATCAAGCACATTTTTGCACTCATGGATCTAGACTATTTCAGGCTCTTAAGTGATCAGTTTGGATGGAATAATGTTTAAAGCCAGAGGGCTGTTTTGCTAAGGATCTTTGTTATTGTTAAGCTGAAGGCTTTTGCTTCTAGTTCAACAATTTAAATCCGCGCAGTCACAAATAATTGGATGTTCTTACCAGCTGGCAGCTCTCCAGTGGACTATATGCAATGAATATGGAAGTCTCAGGCTAAGTCTACACTATAAAGAAAAGTCAGAAAAAGATACACAAATTGTGAACCGGAATTTGCGTATCTTTTTCCGCTTTTCTTCCGAAAGAGGCTTTTCTGACATTTGTCCCATCTATACAGGGCTAAATGTCAGAAAAACCCCTCTTTCAGAACATCCCTTCTTTCTCGTGAAATGAGGTTTAGAGGGATGCCGACAAAACGTGTTCATTTTTTTGACTACTGTATCCCGGAAAAGCTCTGTAGTCTAGACGTACCCACAGTCTAGTTTCTGGTGGACAGGTGTCCATGTCACACAATCCATTGCCATTACTACCATTTATTTATTATCTGTATTACTCTAGTACTTGGCAGTTCAAGTCATGGACCAGGACACCACTATGCTAAACACTGTACAAACACAGAACATGATACCATTAACTAGCGCCCTTCTTGGCATTCTCTATAGAAAAGCCAAGGACTGACTGGACACAGAGACTCAGACACGCCCTTTCAAACTGGCTCCTCCAGTCTGTGCTGAGGCCCAGCAAAGAGGCAATGTGTATCAGCTTGCATGGCCTTTGTCTAATGCTGTGTCTGTTCTGTAAATAGAAGGCTTCAGTATTCAGGCTTGTTAGTCCAGTACTATTAACATGAAAGGATAAACTCAATAAAAAATTCAAAAGCAGTTTAACCCAATTTATCAGAAGCAGGCTGTTTGATAGGCTGCTGTCTGGCTGCTATACTGGTGATATTTTGTCCACAGGCTTATCTTAGCCATGCAGACTTACAATTTGTAGGGTGGGGTTTTGCAGGCCTAACTCCATGAAGACAGAAGTTCCTGGTTGTTTTAAAACCTTAGGACTGGCATTTGGAAGGAAAGGAACCAAATATTCATGATGAACTTCCCCCAACATGTGTACCTTCCCTAAATCTCCTCAAGAAGAATAATTGTCTCTGTCTCTCCTAAAGTGACATTTTCTTTTACCCTTTGTGGTGAGACCACAGTGAGCTGGCTCACCACATTAACTGCTGCAAATCATTCTGTTTGCTGGAGATTAAGAACATCCAAAGTGTCATTTTTTTCGTGATTACTACACAACTGAAAATGCACCAGGCTAAGGCATTTTTTGAGGGCTGCATTATGCCTTGCCCTGCATTGTGCAGAAGGTGGGAAAGATGGGGAAAGGAGTGGGACATAATCTGATCCTCACGTCTCTCACCAGTTTAGAGAAGGTAGGGCTGGAAAAACCTAGGTTTGCAGTGGGCAGGATTATAAACCATTCCCCCACTCTGTGCCAGCCAGCCGAATGGCTGTCCCTGGGGTGTAATTTTCTCTCCCTCTGCAAAAAGCTAGGATAAGTGGAGAAACGTTCTATAAAAGTGAAATATTTATTATTTCTCTAAAGTGAATTGCCTGCATTTAACTTAAATCAATAAAGACTAGGGAACAGGGAAAAATTTCCAAAGATAAAATAAACCAGAAAAATATGCAGTCCAGAATAAACACAAACATTCCCTGATGCAGTATGGTCACTGCTTGTGCCTTGCTTCTCCACGGGTGGCTCATGCGCATTCAGTAACTTTGTTTTTATTTTGTGTATTAGCAGATGGCTCTTTGATATAGAAGAAAAAGTGTTCCCACATCATATTTAGGTTTTTTTTTTTGAGCTACTAAACAAACCAAGGGAGGAAACGTGTAGCCACAAACACTATAAGCAAAGGGTTAGGGGAACAAAGCAAAAACCTGTATGAATTAGCCTATGGTCAGATTTACAGTAAGTGGAAAGGATCAGTATGTGTAAAATAAGCGATCCACAGACTTTAAGAGGCTAGGATGTAGTCTCCTTATGAATATTTCTGAACTAAGTCCAAAAGACTAGAGTTCAACACACACTTCTTCCTGTATGAGCTTGGGCAAGTAACTCAGGGCATGTCTACACTAGGAAATTATTTCAAAATAACTTATAATTACTATTATAATAGTAAGTGATATTAATAACAACTTATTTTGAAATAATAACTCCTGAAATAACTATTTCAAAATAGCATGTCCACACGACAGGCAAGCCTCGAAATTAGTCTGAGGTGGGCTCCCTTAATGTGTACATGTTACCTTGACTTAGAGCTCCAGGAAGCACTGGGGTGTAGGTATTTTAAAATAGCAGAACTGGAGTGTCCACACCACCACTATTTTGAAATAGTTAGTATTAATTAGTCATTATGAATTAATAAATAGGAGTCATTATTATGCAAGTAATTAATAATTAATTATTAAATAATTAATCATTAATAATGATGGTTATTCCTCATGGAAAGCAGGAGTTATTATTTTGAAATAACCAACCTCTTATTTCAAAATAACTCCCTAGAGTAGACCAGGGCTCAGTGTCTCAATGCATTAGTGCCCCATCTTTGAAATTCAGAGAATAGTATTTTCTTCTTCCACCCGTTGTCTGTTTTGCAAGTTAAACTGTAAGCTCTTTAGGCTAGTGATGATCCCTTGCTATGTGTTCATACAGTGCTTAGCTGTTCAAATGGACCCTGATTTTGATGAGAGCTTCATGGGGCTAATGTAATATAAATGAAGTTGATTCGAGTGAATACTTTGCAGCAAATAATAGATTAACTTATCTTGTATTCCATTTGGCACCTGATTTCCTTTTATTTGTCATTTGAAAGTATTGATGACATTTGAGAGATTGTTTTTAAATTTGTGTTGATCTCAAACAGTCCTCTGCAAATATGAGATTCAAATATTCTATCTAAGTTGTGGTAGGTTAGATAAATCACATTCTGTTCTTAGTCTTTGTTGGTTGGTTTAGTGCACACAAACTCTTCTGGCATCAGTACTTGTGCATAAAAATCTAAAATTCATTTTCTGAGTAAATTCTTGCACATGCAGCTGTAAAACTCACTTTGTGCTGGACATTCATGCCAGCAAAACTTGATCTCCTGAATGTTCTCAGAAAGGGAGGGGTGAAATAAATTAATGTATATAAAAATAAAAATATTTGTGGAAAAATTTGGAAACATTCTCCCCAGCTCTATTTGTAACTTCCTCTCCCCCGCCCGCCCTCCCCCGCATGTAGTAAGCAAAGCTCAACTGACAGGATTGTAGAGTGGGTTGGACCCAAAAACAAGTCAAATGACTGATCCAGTTAGATTTGTCCTAGAAAGTCACTCTGGAGAAAATGGCTATGTGTAGACTACATCCCTCTGTTGGATCTTTTTCGAAAGATCCTGTACTCCTCAGAGCCTGCCGTTTTTGAAAGAACTGCGTCTAGACCGCGGTTTTACTTTCAAAATGGCGCTTGTTCAAAAGAGCGCCACGACGCGATTATGCAAATGAAGCACAGGATATTTAAATCCCCGCTTCATTTGCACTTTTGAAGTGTCTAATTTACATCCCTCTGTCGACAGAGGGATGTAGTCTAGACACAGCCAATGTGATAGTCTGTTTTAATTGTTCATTAAAAAAGACTGAAATATTGACACATTTAGTTAAATATCTCTACTATAATTGGACACAATTAATGCTTTTGTGCTGTTCAAAAGAATTGGTTTAGTATGTTTCTTTAAAAAGAGAAATGAAAGGGGAGAGAAACGCTACGCAGAGAACAGCTTGTCACAGGCTGACCTACTTTTTTGACCAATCTCTCTGCAGCCTGAGCTGCTGTTGTGTTGACAGCACGTCTGAACGAAAGCAAAATTGGCAGAATCAGTGGCTGTTGAGATTGACTTCAGAGTAGACAAAGACATCAGGCAAAGGGATTTACCCATAGGAAAGAGGATATGACGGGGATGTCCCTCTGCCATGCCAATCTTTGGCTATATTTTCAGCTCCTTAGGGTGCTTGCAGATGGCATAAGCTAGAGTAGCCCTAAGGTTCCACTAACCAGAGCACAGAGACCAGAACACATAGGTCCGACACAGTCTTTACAGTTTTACATATGTGTGAACTTCCTTAGACAGACACACCCACATCCTCTCCTGGGTTATGTGCAAATCAGCCAGAGCCCAGGAACCCGCTCATAACAGTTATCTTTCTCTTTCCTGACAATGCTCAAAACGGCTCACTTTGAGACGTGATGCATACCTACTGTTTCTGCTGCTCAGAATGGAGTTGTGTATGTCAGCCTCTCAGAAATTCAAGTCACATATTCTTCAGGCCAGAGTTTATCCCATGTCAGTTTTATTATTTCAACCAAGTCTCAACCCACGCTTTAAAAAAGCAAATACTGTTTAAGCCTCTTGTCAGTTACTGGAAATTAATAGAGTTTTATTCTTAGCAGCATATTGCAGCAAACTCTAATACTGTGTCTTTTCACTAAAACATTCTTTTCATAAACAAGTTTAATTTAGAGTGACATATTGTGGCTTACCCTTTTCTTTCTCATGGTTCAACGTGTGAAAGTGGTTGGTAGTAAAAGGAACAGTTTTCTAAAATTTTACTTTTGAAAGTATTGTATTTGCATTTGAAAGCATATGTTGCAACTGATGTTGCCTATCTATGAGTTTTTGCTTTGGGTTTTCTCTGATCCTTGTGAAAAGATGTACAGCAATCTAGGCTGGTAGTCAGACCTGGGATTTATTTATTTATTTGCTTGGGCCATAAGCACATAAAAGTGCCTCAGTCTCTTGTGAAAACAAAACAAAACAAAAATGAGATAAAAGCAAAATTTAAATAAGACTAAATAAGATGTGAATTCCATTTATTGTTACACAAAATGCTGTTACAGGTACTTTCTTGCTTCCATTGTTGCTGGAAGCTTCACATAAAATTCAGTCTCTTTACATCAATGTGGAGAATTTTCCAATTCACTCTCAGTGTAGCAGCATGAGCAAAACCTTGTGATTTTTTTCATGAGAAAGCATGGGTGTGAGGCTGGCATGGAATAGTAGATTTCTAGGGGAAAGACTTTGTTCATTAGTAGTTTATTATCCATCATGACATTTTTCATCTGAATTTTCTATCTATATGGTCATGATGGCTTTGGAGGTAACTTCATGGCAGTTCTGCATGGGTTCATTCTGAGACTAGGATCAAGATCATAAGGCATACTATTGTCATGTCACCTTTGGGGAGAGTGATTAGCAGATCTGGTATAAGAAATAATGCACTGATCACACATTTCCTATATCACCTTAAACTGAGCCATAGAAGTTGTGTTTCCTTAGATTTGACGATTGGTGCAAAAAAGGGGTTTTATATATTTTTTTAAATTAATGTTTTTTAAAAATGAAACAGGCATGAACACCTAGGATATGTCTACACTTGCACCCTAGTTCGAACTAGGGATGCAAATACAGGCATTCGAAATTGCTAATGAAGCGGGGATTTAACTATCCCGCGCTTCATTAGCATGATCTCGCCGGCGCACTAGTTTGACTCACGGCTGATTCAAACCAGGAAGTGTGTGCTGGGACACATTAGTTCGAACCAAACCCCTTGGTTCAAACTAACATTACTCCTCATTTTTTGAGGAGTAACGTTAGTTTGAACAAAGCGTTTGGTTTGAACGAACACATCCTGGCACGCACTTCCTGGTTCGAATCAGCTGTGATTCGAACTAGCACGCCGGCGAGATCATGCTAATGAAGCATGGGATATTTAAATCCCCGCTTCATTAGCAATTTCGAATGCCTGTATTTGCATCCCTAGTTCAAACTAGGGTGCAAGTGTAGACATACTCCTAGTTTAGTAACAGTTCTGCTGAATATAGAGGCCATAATAACACTTCATTCTTTCCTTCAGGCACTGTGAACCATGTGCTGGTGTCATGTGGACAATGGATGATGTCAGAGGTTGCCATGGGGTGAATGATGTCCAAGGGAAGTGGGAGATGAGATCCTAGATAGTCAGATCAAGTATGTTTTATATTTAAAGAGAAACACAAGTCATTATTTAGTTTTTGGTTCATTCCACTTACCATTTCTTTAAGAGGCAGCATTGCTTAATATTTCTCTTTACTTTTCATCCATTTACTGTTAAGCTTTTGGTGAAATAAGCTAGATAGGGCCTCACTATCAACTAGGAGTAGGACATGCAAGTAGGAAGTCCTGAATTCTAGTGCAGGTTTTCCCTTTGATTCACTGTGTACTTTGTGCAAGTCACTTAGTACCCGTTCTACATTCTGTACTACAGGAATAATAATGTATCAATTTTACTAATAGTGTGAGGACTGATTATTTAATTTTTATTGATCAGTATTTTGTTTACTATTATTACTGCTGTTATTAATTGAGATATTTTATTATGATCATGTTCATAAAATAAATGAGGGCTGAGTTTGAAACAGCTTACTAAATCCTCAAAATGCTATAATTTCTACCATTGGGTTATTTGTTTACAAGCTTGTAATGTAAAGAATCTATCCTGTTTCTTTGATTGAAAAAATAGCAAATGGATGCAATATAAATATGTTGAATCTGTAAATGAATAACAGCCCAACTCTGACACCCTCTTTTACAGAAGTTCAACTTGAGTTGGATAGAGTTACATCTGGTGAGGACAGAAACAGGCACATTGGGCATGTCTAGACTGCCATTGGCTGTCAAAAGAAGATATGTAAATTCGGCGCGAGAACCCCGTACACCTCACTTTTTTTAGGAAGAAGGGTTCTTTCGGGAAAGGGTTTTTTTCCCCAAAAAGAACTGCATCTAGACTGCTTTTTTTCCCCGAAAAAACTCTTCCAAAAACGGGATTGGAAGAAGATATGCAATTTTGTACCGAATTTGCATATCTTCTTTCGAAATCTGCGGGCAGTCTAGACGTGCCCATTGTGTTTTCATTATGACCATGGAGTTAAAAGAGTTACTATTTTTCAGTAAAAGCATCACTTACGGTGTTAGTAGAACAAATAGATTTTTCTAGCTGATTACCTACCTAGATTTTCCCTTGGGACATTAATTTTTAAATCTTGCATCAAGGCAAAGCAGATTAGAGTGAGGTCTTTTTTTGAGTCTTCAAATTACTATAGTTCAGGTCACGCTCGATAAGGCCACTTATTGCAAAACCAATATAAGACTCCTGGCCTATTTCTTAGTCATAAACCTTTTAGTAGAATAGCCCATTCTGTTAGTAACCAGATATAATGATGACTTCCCAAATCCTGTAATCTGACCAGCGAATTAATGTTCCTTATTACTTAAGGCCCTACCAAATTCACAGTCCCATTTGCCCATTTTCACGGTCATAAGATTTTTAAAATTGTAAATTTGAAAATTTAATTTATTTAAATCAGAAGTTTCACCGTCTTGTAATTGTAGGCATCCTGATTTCAAAGGGTATGTCTACACTACCACCCTAGTTCGAACTAGGGTGGTAATGTAGGCAACCGGAGTTGCAAATGAAGCCTGGGATTTGAGTTTCCCGGGCTTCATTTGCATATTGCCAGGCGCCGCCATTTTTAAATGTCCGCTATTGCGGACTCCGTGCCACGCGGCTACACGCAGCACGGACTAGGTAGTTTGGACTAGGCTTCCTATTCCGTGAAACAAGGAGTAATGGTAGTTCGGAATAGGAAGCCTAGTCTGAACTACCTAGTCCGTGCCGTGTGTAGCCGCGCAGCACGGAGTCCGCACTAGCGGACATTTAAAAATGGCGGCGCCCGGCAATATGCAAATGAAGCCCGGGAAATTCAAATCCCGGGCTTCATTTTCAACTCCAGTTGCCTACATTACCACCCTAGTTTGAACTAGGGTGGTAGTGTAGACATACCCAAAAGGATTGTGGAGAGGTTGCAAGGTTATTGTGGTGACGGTGGCATTACTGCTACCCTTACTTCTGTGCTGCTGCTGGTAGCAGTCCTGCCTTTGTAGCCGGGCAGTTGGAGAGCCGTGCTTCTGGATGGGAGCCCAGTTCTGAAGGCAGAGCCATCACCAACAGCAGCATAGAAATAAAGATGGCATGGCAGGGTGTTGCCCTCTCTACTTCTGCATTGCTGCTCGTAGCACTGGGCTGTCACTCAACAGCTGCCACTCTCCGGACACCCAGCTCAAAAGGTAGCAGCACAGGAATAAGGGTGGCATGGTACAGTATTGTCACCCTTTTGCACTGTTGCTCATGGGGCGTTGCCTTCATATCTGGGCGCCTGGCTATCAGTCACTGCCCTCCAGCCAGTGTAGAAGTAAGGATGGCAATACCATGACACCGCCCCTTAAAATAACCTTGAGATCCCCTGCAACTCCCTTTTGGGTCAGCACTCCCAATTTGAGAAACACTTCTTTCCCCCATGAAATCTGTATACTACAGGATAAAAGCACATAAAAGACCAGATTTCATGGTCTGTGATGCATTTTTCATAGCCATGAATTGAGTAGGGCCCTACTTATACCACAGTTAACTGGTTGCCAATAAGTTATTTCATATTTTAACCAAAATGTTGTGGAACTAATTATGGTGGGGCTAGAAAGGAAAATGATGTAATTGGCTACTGCCAGCTTTTTCCTGATAAAAGAAGACAGCAGCACCCTTTCCCTCTGTAGTCCCATATCTGAGAGTCAGAGTGTACATTCTGAATTGCACAATTTCCAGGGGTGCTGGAACAATTTTCATAGTGTGGGTGCTGAGAATCATTGAACCAAACTGTAAATCCTGTATATAATGGAAACCACTTCAAGCCAGGGGGTGCTGCAGTACCCCTCCCCCCCCCCCGTGCCTTTCTAGTCCTAACACCTATGCAAATGTATGAGGGAGATTGGTGTATGGTTCAGTGAAAGCTTCATAGTGAGACATGACACCATGTAAACCTTGCAGAACAATGAAACCAATTTAACAAAATCTTGGACCCATATTTCTGCCCCCAAACAAGACCAATTCCCCTCAGGATCCCTCACGAGTACTTTTGTACAACCAGCTGTCCTGTGAAACTTACATCATTCTAGACTACATGCCTCTGTCACCAGAGGCATATAAATTAGACTACCCGACAGTCAATGAAGCGGGGATTTAAATAACTTTAATTTAAAGTAACTTGTCATAAACATAATGCCCCATCGAACCCTAAAATAAACAGACTTCTTGGCTCTGAAGATCCAAGATTCTGTTTTTCCTTTCCCTAACTGATGTAGGGAGATGAGAGAGTCTGGCTATCTCTGAAGGAGGACAGGAGAGATTGGGTGAGGTTTAATTAGTCTGCAATATTATTCCTAAATGACAGGGAGTACCCAGTGCAGATAATTCCATAATCCTTCCCATACACTCAGTGTTGGGGGCTGCTGCCAGCCCTCCATCTTTATACATTCTTATCCCCAGCCATCCTTCTCCTGGGACTGCACCAGCCCTGCAGAATGATGGATGCGGGGGAGAACTATAAAAGACTGGCTATGCCAGAGGAGCTCCCCAACCTCCCCTCTTTCTGCTCCTTTAAAGAACATCTTCTTTAAATCATTTACCAATACAGGCAGTCCCCGGGTTACGTACAAGATAGGGACTATAGGTTTGTTCTTAAGTTGAATTTGTATGTAAGTCGGAACTGGCTCCAGATTCAGCCGCTGCTGAAACTGATCAGCGGCTGACTACAGGAAGCCCTAGGCAGAGTTGCTCTGCCCCCGGCTTCCTGGAATCAGACGCTGATCAGTTTCAACAGCGGCTGAATCTGGAGTCTGGGACAGAACAGCTGGGGCACTGCCGGGTAGGTCCCCGCAGGACCAACCCGGCAGCACCCCAGCTGCTCTACCCCAGGCGTCCCGCAACAAAAGCCTAGCTGTGCTCCCCCCCCCCAGCAGACCAGGGAGACCCGAGCAAAGCCGCGGAGGCGCAGAGGTCCCGCCGCCTCTGCGGCTTTGCTCCTGTCTCCCTGTTGTGCTGGGGGGGAGTCCCCCGGCACAGCAGGGAGACAGGAGCAAAGCCGCAGAGGCGGGGGACCCCACCGCCTGTGCGGCTTTGCTCCGGGGCAAAGGAGTAAACCCGCATGGGCAGCAGGGTCCCGCCGCCTGTGCGGCTTTGCTCGGGTCTCCCTGCTGTGCTGGGGGGGACTTCCCAGCACACCAGGGAGACCCGGAGCAGCTTTTCTCACCCCGGAGGATGCGATGGTGGGACCGCTGCGCTCTGGGTGGTCCCGCCGCCCGCGAGCTCCGGGGCGAGAAAAGCCCCGTTCGTAAGTGCGGATCCGACATAAGTCGGATCCGCGTAAGTCGGGGACTGCCTGTACATGTTATCTGATCATTGTGTCCCTTCCTTGTGGATCTCCCCTGCACTTACATCATTCGTTGCAATATTATAACCTAGCTCCTGTTTCATAACTGCGTAGAGCAGGGCAGGATTGCGGGGGGTACAGCTACCAGAGCAGATGCTGTCAATCTGCTCCTTTTTCCACCTCCCTGCCTGGAGGGGAGGAGCAGGACTCCTAGCCCCGTGCCCCGCCCTGCCCTGCTGTACACAGATGGAGTCTTGGCTCTGTGGAAAGGCAGGAGGCAGGGCAAGGAGTTCTGATCTTTTCCCCTCTGTGGTGCCTGGAAAATCCCTGAACTGCAGGTCTCTTGTGGGGATTGCAGTGGGGAATGGCACGGGGCTGTCCAGCCATGCCAGAAAGGAGGGATGGGGAAGCTGGCTCCTTCTGTCTCATTCCGGTATGCCATACCAGCTAAAAATAACATGTTTGTACAGTGTACCAGAGTGTACCACCTTACTTGCAGTGCTGGTGAAAGGGACCATGCTGCACCATCTGGTCCAGGAAAAGAGGGCATTTCCGGCACCTAAATAGGCTCCCCTCTATTAGGGTATGTCTAGACTACATGCCTCTCGCGACAGAGGCATGTAAACTAGGCTACCCGACATAGTCAAAGAAGCCGGGATTTAAATATCCCCGGCTTCATTAAAATAAACATGGCACAGCGCGCGAGTCAAGATGCGGATCGGTCGACGGGAAACCTTTGTCGACCGCTCCTGTAAACTTCGTTTCACGAGGCAGACACAGACCTTTTCCTCCAAGTCCGAGAGGAGTAGCCCCCACAACTCAATTTGTGGTGAGGTCATTCTCCTGCAGCATCTGATCAACACATTTTGATCTCATTGAGGAATGACGATCTTGTGTGTTGGAAAAGAAGGCTTTGTGCACATGCACATGCATGTGTGTGCAAGTGCTCTTACTTTGCCTGAATTAATTTCTAATGCTGTATTCTGGTAACAGATCACACTAACAACCAAAATTAGCATGGCCCGCAAATATACAAATAAGAATAATTTGTATTTAACTTGTTCTCTTATCAGCTCAGCTTGCTGCAATCTCATGATCTTTCTCTGGTGCTTTATTTTAGCCCTTGGCTAAGAGGCTATTCACAAAAAGTAACGACCCTAATTGTAATAAAATAACTCTAATGCTGACAGTATGCAACTAATGTGGATTAAAGTACATTTACCTTGCAGTAGCAAAGTGAATGTATTGCTTCAATAAGCAGGTAAAAGCTCTCTTTAATGTGGCATGATTTTGACTTTTAGATACTCTGTTTTTTCTGGCTGAATTTCAGGTCCAAACTTCTGCACTGATTTACTCCCTCTGCAGCTCCACTGATTTCATTGGGATAGCACAGAATGTGAAGTCTGACCCAAATCTCACTTGCAGATTCAACTGGATAAAATGATCTGTGCTTCCAATGCAAAATTATTAGACAGTTGCTACATTCCACTCCAGAAGTGGCTGCAATACAGAGGAGGGATGATATTATTTGTATAGTTGTTAATATCACAGAATCATAGAACACTAGAACTGGAAGGGACCTCAAGAGGTCATCAAGTCCAGTCCCTGCCCCCACGGTTAGACCAAAGACTATTTAGATCATCCCTGATAGATGTCTGTCTAGCTGCTCTTAAATATCTCCAGTCATGGAGATTCCACAGTCTCCTTAGGCAACGTATTCAAGGCTATGTCTAGACTGCAAGCCTCTTTCGAAAGAGGCTTTTTCGAAAGATACTTTTGAAAAAGCCTCTTTCGAAAAAGAGCGTCTAGACTGCAAGCGGAACTTTCGAAAAAGCGAGCCACTTTTTCGAAAGAGAGCACCCAGGCAGTCTGGATGCTCTCTTTCGAAAAACCCCTGTTTGCATTCAAGAACGCCTTTTTTTGAAAGAGCACTTTCGAAAAAAGGCGTTCTTCCTCGTGAAATTAGGTTTACCGCCGTCGAAAGAAAAGCCGCGTTCTTTCGATTTAATTTCGAAAGAATGCGGCTGCAGTCTAGACGCAGGTGAAGTTTTTTCGAAAAAAGGCTACTTTTTTCGAAAAAACCCCTGAGTCTGGACACAGCCCTAGTGTTTAACCACCCTGACAGTTAGAAAGTTTTTCCAAATGTCCAACCTAAACCTCTCTTGCTGTAATATAAGCCATTGCTTTTTGTCCTATCCTCAGAGGACAAGAACAATTTTTTTTTCCCTCCTCCTTGTAACATCCTTTTAGGTACTTGAAAACTGCTATCATGTCCCCTCTGTCTTCTCTTTTCCAAACTAAACAAACCCAATTCTTTCAGTCTTCCCTCTCAGGTCTTGTCTTTTAGACCTGTAATAATTTTTGTTGCTCTTCTCTGGACCCTCTCCAATTTCTCCACCTCTTTCTTGAAATGTGGTGCCCAGAACTGTACACAGTATTCTAATCAGCACAGAGTAGAGTGGAAGAATGAATTCTCATGACTTGCTCACAACACTCGGGTTAATGCATCCCAGAATTGTGTTTGCTTTTTTTTGGAAACAATGTCACACTGTTGACTTATATTTAGCCTGTGGTTCACTGAGACTCCTAGATCCCTATCTGTAGTACTCTTTCCTAGATAGTTACTTCCCATTCTGTATGTGTGATTTATGTATTATTTATGTATTATTAGTATTATTTATTATTTGTATTAGAATGATCTGTATTCATGAACAAGGACCACAATTTCCTAGGAACACAGAAAAAGGATGTTCTCTGCCCTCCAAAGAATTTACCACGTACAATAAGACAAGATATAACAGATATACACAAGCAGACAATGCAAAGAAACCACAAGGCAGTGTTGTTCAGCATGGCTGAAAGTGGTATCAGCAGACCAGCAGTCTAATTTCTATCCATTTTTTGTAGGCATCATGGCAGAGGAGAATTTTAAAGGGGGATTTGAAAGAGGATAATGTAGTTTTACAGACGCTTATATTGAGCTCTTTCCAAGCAAGTGGAGCAGCGTGATAGAAAACACAGAGGTGCTTGTTTGAAAATTTAACAAATAGTTGATGGAAGCAGTCATCATGGGCTAACTGGAAGTGGGAGTTGGTGTTTCAGTAGTGCATGAGAGATGATAGGGTGGGGTCTGACTGGGTACGTCTACACTACAGCACTAATTCAAACTAACTTAATTCGAATTAGTTAATTCGAACTAAGCTAATTCAAATTAGTGCATCTAGACCTAAAAACTAGTTCGAATTAGCATTTTGCTAATTCGAACTAGCATGTCCACATTGAGTGGACCCTGAACTGAGGTTAAGGATGGCCAGAAGCAGTGCCGGCAGGGCATCAGGTTAGGACTTAGAGCGTGGAGCTGCTGTCTCAGGCTAGCCGAGGGCTGTGCTTAAAGGGACCTGACCCACACCCCGGACAGACCGTTCTCAGGGGTTCCCTGCTTGCAAAGCAGTCCTGGTTGGAGTGCCCTGAGTGCCCACACTCGGCCATCAGCCCGGCTGCACTTGCTGCAGGCTGCCATCCGGAGGGGGGGTCAATCAAGGGGCTTCAGGAGAGCTTCCACCCCGAGAAGCCCACAGAGCCACCCCAGTCCTCCCCATCGGGGGTTCGTACCCCATTCCTCCCTCACTTCTTTCCACTTACCCCTCCCTAGCCCCCCTTCCTGATGCACAAAATAAAGGACACGTGTTCAAAAATAGAAACTCTCTTTATTGAACAAAACTCGGGGAAACTGGGAAAAGGAGTTGGGAGAGGGGAAGAGAGAGGGTGAAAGAGGGGAGGGCAACTAAAATGATCAGGGGTTTGGAACAGGTCCCATATGAAGAGAGGCTAAAGAGACTGGGACCTCTCAGCTTAGAAAAGAGGAGACTGAGGGGGGATATGATAGAGGTCTATAAAAGCATGACTGTTGTGGAGAGGGTGCATAAAGAAAAGTTCTTCATCAGTTCCCATAATAGAAGGACTAGAGGACACCAAATGAAATGAATGGGTAGCAGGCTTCAAACTAATAACAGAAAGTTCTTCTTCACAAAGCAAATAGTCAACCTGTGGAACTCCTTGCTGCAGGAGGCTGTGAAGGCTAGAACTTTAACAGAGTTTAAAGAGAAGTGAGATAAAGTCATGGAGGTTGGGTCCATGGAGTGGTATTAGCCAGGGGGTAGAAATGGTGTCCCTGGCCGCTGTTTGTGGAGGGCTGGAGATGGATGGCACGAGACAAATGGCTTGGTCATTGTTTCGGTCCATCCCCTCCAAGGTCCCTAGTGTTGGCCACTGTCAGCAGACAGGCTACTGGGCTAGATGGACCTTTGGTCTGACCCAGTCCGGACATACTAAGCTCAGGGCTCAGGGTCGGGGGTCTCAGTGGACCACCTTGATTTTCATGCAAACCTGCTCCCAGGTGGCGAGGCTGGCAGCTATCCTGCCTTGGACGGCCACTTTCCTGTGCCTAGTGCGGAGGTCGTGGATGAGGTCCACAATCTCTGCACTAGACCAAGCGGGCACCCGCCTCTTGTGGACCCGGGCAGGCTCCTGGGAGCTGCCAGCCTGTTCCCAGGAAGAGGCGGAGGGCTGGGTGGCAGAGGGTGGCTGGTTCATGCCATGCCAGATGCAGGGTCTGCTGGCTGGGTGCTGGCAGGCTTGCACCTGGCATGGGCACCGTAGCCAGCCCGTGCCCCTTTAAGGGCTCCGGGGCTGGGAGGGGGGCAGACGAGTTTCCCTGGTGGTGCCCAGAGTAGCCACCAGGGAAAGCTGGGGAGGGCTAGCCTCCCACTAGTTCGAATTAAGTGGCTACACAGCCCTTAATTCGAACTGCTTAATTCGAACTAGGCATTAGTCCTCGTAGAATGAGGTTTACCTAGTTCAAATTAAGCGCTCCGCTAGTTCAAATTAAGTTTGAACTAGCGGTTTGTATGTGTAGCGCCTATCAAAGTTAATTCGAACTAACGGCTGTTAGTTCGAATTAACTTTGTAGTGTAGACATACCCAGTACTGTGAAAGGCCTGCAAAGTGAAGATAGGTGGTTTGTTTGATCTGAGAGAGAAGGAGAGCCAGTGGAAGGATGTAAAGAGAAGTGACATGGTCAAAGCAATGGGCAAGAGTTATGACCTTACCCTGAATGAATATGAGCCAGGTAAGTTTGCATTTGACAATGTCAGAGAAGAGGCTGTTGCAGTAATCAAGACACAAGATTATGAGAGTTTGGTTGATAGCTGAAGCTATGTGGATGGACGGAAAGGCCATATCTTATATGTAAAAGAGAAAAAATCTGCTCTGACTGCCATCCTGTTGTGATTGCAGCACATAAGAATTACCAGGCATAGGAATGCCCTTGCCATGACTTTTCACCTTTGACATGCATCCTTCCTTCCCCTGCTTACTCCACTGAGAGCACCTCCTGTATCTGGACTATTCCTAGTATAGAGAGTTAATGGCTGTCCTTTGGCTCCTTTGGGTTTACCTAGCTGGTACAAAAAGATAACGAGGCAATCCTGAATTTGACCTGTATATTTTTGTATGATACTGGACATATCATCTCTTAATAGGAGAGATCCTCTACATATAACATTGTCATGGCAGATAATCAGTCCAGACTGATGTAGTGATAACATCCACTATAGTTCTCTGGAGTCCATGCAAAATGTCACTCAATGGTATAGGCTGGGTAGGAGAGAATTCTGAGGCTACCAGCAAATGCTCCAGTCGTTGAGTGGACAAGCTTAAACTCAGCATCAGTGTGTGAGAGAACTTCTTTCTCACTGTAAACTTGTATTTTAATCTGGGAACAATAAAGATTTATATCAAGCATAGTGCAGTTTCCAGTCAGTTTCAAATGCGTGGGGCCTTACTAGCATAAATAATGGAGTAGGATCCTATCCACGTGCATCTTTTACACAAAATATCCAATGGCTTAACACTACTGATCATATACATGCTACACGTTGCCTTCGTAGTATGAATCCAAACCACATCTAGCTAGGAGCTATAAATATACCTTGTCCTTCAGACAGAGGAACACGAAGGGGATGCAATTGGGTAGGAGCTGTTCCACTAAATCTAGTTTTCTCATTCTGTGCATAATGAGATCAGAACACAAAAGGAATGTGTGGAGGAGTACAGCTGGCAGAAATACATAAGCTTGGGTTATTCTGTGTATATTTTTTCTATAAAAAACACTTTTAAAATGCAGGTGATTTTGTTGTGGACATTTCTTTCTGAATTCAAGTTTCAGGCACTTTCTACTACATGAGCAAATACTTATTGCTAGAATCACACTCATGACAGTCACATAGTTTGTTGGTGGGCTGGGCCTTTACCATATCTTCTTTTCCTATGATGATCTCAGAGCATTTGGCATTTCACTGCTTTACCACCACTTTGCTGAATGTTGGAAAGTAAGAAATCGGATCTTAACCCGCTCCAAAAAACAAACCACTCTTGATGCTAATGCAAATAGGAAAAAACAACAAAAAACGGAGAGGGCAAGGCAGTATCAGATGAGTTACCCAGACGTGTTTACATCCTGATTTTGAAAAAGGTACAGCTTGACCCCAGCATAACCTTGAAATCGACACAGCAAGAGGAAATACTATGCAAATGAGTACAGTCAAAACAAAACAGGCAGGCAGAAGTTTTCAAGTGCACAAAAGACTGGAAATAGAAGCTTGCTAAATGCTGCTTCACGACAGGGGTTTGATCAGTATAAAATGCAGTTCATTTATGAAGTGCAAATGTCTGGCATAAAAGGGAGTAACTAATTCTGCAAGACCATACCCATTCCAGTACGTTTACTCACCCAAACCTCCACCCAACTCTGCCTACTCAAAATATTGACCCAGTCAGACCATTCCTAACCTGATGTTCAGGGCCTATATAGACAAGTGGTGTATTTGTGAGGTGAAGTGCTATCAGTAAGAGTAAGGGTACCAGCATCTGACTCCACAGGTGAAATGCACCCCAGGATACAAGGCCAGAACTGAAGTCACACTTATTCCCTATTTTAGCAGGGCATAGGTCTTCACCCTAAGAATTAAAAGGGTATTTTCGCCTCTCTTGTGTGTGGTTTTGTATATTTCACGACACTTGAGCATCTGATGTCTCCAGCTTGTTTCTCTGGTTATTTTTCTTTATACCATCACTATATCTGCTTGTGGTTAAAAATAAATTTTTATATAACGTATTTAAATGAAACGATTTTTAAATAACAGCCCTAGGTATCCAAAAGGCCACAAGGCTCTTGCTTCGGGTGCTAGTCGATCATTGAAATGATTTTATGAAAACATGCTAAGAGAAAAGGAAGTATAAAAAAGTGGAATGATCTTCAATCAAAAGTCAAGGGCAGTGCAGGCCATTAAGGGGACATAATTAGGCAATCGGAGGGTTTACAAGAACCCTTTGATACTGTAAGAAACGTTAGCAGTAGCTCATATCAGCAGTGTGGCAGTTTCTTTTCTGTGTTGAACATGAATAAATGCTGGGCTGATTATACCTCCTGATTCATTAGCACCAATGGAGGAAGCTGACAGATAGGAGGACCTCAGTGTTATAAATCTATTTAGAAAAGAAATACAGGCCATGTTTAATATTAAGGCTATAGCTATAAATAGTTCTTCTAAATGATTAACAGATACTCTAAGCATGTTAGAGGCATGAGTAGTCTGGGTTACAGATAATTATAAGCACATCAGTAGAGGGCATAATTAATGGATAAAAGCCACAGGGCATAGTATTTATTATTTTATTATTTACTATTATTATTTATTTGTACTGTGGGAACAACAAAAGGCAACCTAGTGACTTCATAACAATAGAGTAGCTGCTTATTAAAATCTATTATCTATTTATTGACATGTTAGAAACTATTGTGATACAGCAGGGCTAGAGGAGCAGGAGAATGGGAGAGGAGAGATATATAAACCTAAGGTTCCCTATAGGCTATGAAAGGCTACTGCAGGCTTATTGAAGTGCCTGTAGTCAAATAAGGCCCTGTCAGGAACCTAATATGATACAAGAGGCTAATTAATGTGTGGTTCCCTGCAGACTAAGGATGGCTACTACAGGTTAATTGAAGGACCTGTCAGGAACCTAATACCTTCCCCCCCCACCTTTAGGCAGACTGGGTGGAGTAAGAAAGGAGAGAGACCTGGAATTTGTGTTGCTGAAAGATCAGAGACATAGAGGAAGGGATGACCACTCTTAGCATGAGGACTGAGGGACACAACCAGAGTGAACAATGCTCAAAAAGATGGGCAAGGGGAGGCACTTTGACCCACCTCGCCCAGGGGAAGTGCAGGACCCATCTTAATAATACCGACCAAAGCATCTGAAAGTTTGGTTTGATTTTGATGTTGCATTCACCAGTTTTAATGCCATTGGCTTCAGCAGAATGAAAGCTTCCAATTAACAATGGTGTAAGTGAAATCAGAATAGCCTTGCTATTTTCAGTAAGAAAGAAACAAGCAGAGGAGAAACCATAGCATGGCTGAGAAGCTACGGATGCTGAATATGAAAAAAAGAGAAAAGTGGTTTCAGCAGGTTCTTTTTGGTCATCTAAGGCTTTTCCTGTCGGCCCAACATGCTGTGCCTAGACAATAAGCAATATTAGTTTGACGGAGATCCCATCTATCTTCTGCATAGTAAAATCTGGGTTTCCTCTCAGTTATAGTAAAGATAACCAAGAACAGTTTCACTGAAATCAATGGACTGATAAAGGTGTTCAGCGGGCGGAAAGGAACATATCCCTCATACATGTGAGAAGCTTGCTGACTCCATAAGAAAGTTTGGCTTGGAGAAACCATGAAATCAGCTGATTACCAATGTTAGAAACAGGGGAATTTTAGAGCCCTCATATACGAGCAGATCCTGTTGTTTTAAAGTTTAAAAAATCATGATAAGGTAAATCCTTCTATTCCCATGTTGTTTGAAATTTTTTCTTGAAATGCTGCTCTGCATTATAAAGCGATGCTGGATACTGCGGCCACATATCTGTGGTGGGTCCAGATCACAGGAAGCAGAAGGACAATTTCTTGGGTCACCTTTGTCCTAGCTCCTCAATTTCTGCTAGGACAGACTAGCCCAGAACTGAGAGATCTCTATAGCTTGGTCAGTTCCTACTTCATCTTTGACACTGATGTCTGAACAAAGAGGTATATATAGCCCAATTGTGTTAGCTTTTAATTTACAATACACAGGTCAAGGATTCTACATTTTGTTATTTCTCTTGCTATATTGTATCTGACTTGTGCTTTTGGGTTATTCTATCACCTTTTAGATACACCACATTAACTTTGAGAGAGAAAAAAAAAACAAGGTTCAAAAAATCTGACACCATCACAGCTGATCATGTAATATGCAAGCTTACACATTTTTTCAAAATAACTCATGAAGTGTTGGAATCTGATACATTTACTCATGTTGAGTAGCACCTTACTCCAGGAGTAGCCCCACTGACTTTGATAGGACCATGACAACATGAGATACTATTCAAGGTGGTTATAGGTGGCAGAATCTATTTGGTAATATGCCAGCCAATATATTGCTCTCTGACAACTTTAAATCTAAAATGAACTCTAACTGGAAAGGCAAACTGAGCTCTCCAGCATTCTGGAAACCACAAAGTTCTGATGTGTTTGAAAATTTACCCTTTGAGTTCAGATTTTGGCCATGAGAGAAAAATGTATGAAATAACCCCAGAAATGCATGTTCTAATTATTTAATTTGCTTGGTGGTCATTTCCTTTGCTTCAGAGGTGTTAGTATGTAACTGGAAAAACTTAAAACCCAACAAATAGACCATCAGCACCTTAAAGACTAACAAAACATGTAGCTGGTATCACGAGCCGTACCCAAGAAAGCTCATGATACCAGCTACATGTTTTGTTAGTCTTTAAGGTGCTGCTAGACTATTCGTTGTTTTAAGTGTTTTTCATCCACTAAGTAGCTTAGCAGATTTGCCTTATTTGTGCACAGACATATTTGTTTGGCTTCTTTCTAGGATTTGGTAATAACAGGAATCAGTTGTCAAAACCTTGCCTGAATTCTACTAAAATGTTGGTACATTAGATAGCATATAGTCTATCTGTGAAAGATGACAACTAAGTCCTGAGTGGAGTGCAGGATCTGGTCCAAGAAGAAACTATAACAGGATCGCTTGGAAATAGTGGCCATTATATAATAACATTTAACTTTCCTGTGGTGGGAAGAATACCTCAGTAGCCCAAGACTGTGGCATTTAATTTCAGAAAGGGGAACTATGCAAAAATGAGGAGGTTAGTTAAACAGAAATTAAAGGGTATAATGACTAAAGTAAAATCCCTGCAAGCTGCATGGACACTTTTCAAAGACATCACAATAGAGGCCTGTGACGGGGTAAGCAGGCCCCGCACTGCTGGGCTGGGAGTAGCCCAGGCCCAGCTGGCTGAACGGGCCCCGCCCTTCTGGCCCTGCTGGGCATGCTTGAGAGTAGAAGGGCCCAGGTTACAGCCCCGGTGTTCCTGCGTCAGATGAAGCCAGAGTGGTAGGAAGCAGCCCAGGGCAAGGACTTGCAAACCCCGCTTGGTGTGTATCAGCTGGATTCCCCACTGAGCAGGCAGGAGCAAGAACCCCTGCCTACAGGGCCCTGGGCTGGGACCCGGTGGAGAGGGAGGGCCCGGGGCCCCCTACCATCCCTTTCTGCAACCGGGGCAAACACGCTGGCCAGGAGAGGCTTTTACCGGAGCTAGGCCGCAGAGACTGTATATACCCTGATAGAGGGTCCTGGACTTGGGGCTAGTTCTGGTAGTACCATATATGCCCTGAGAGAGGGGCCAAGACTTTTGGGACGTTGGGTACCGTATATGCCCTGAGAGAAGGGCTGAGACTTTTTGGGACTGTGGGTACTGTATATGCCCTGAGAGAAGGGTCTGGGCCAGTAGAAGGGGGCCGCAACCCCCCTTGACAAGGCCCAACTTAAATTTATACCCCAAATTAAAAAACATAGTAGAAGAACTAAAGAAGAGCCACCGTGGCTTAACAACCATGTAAAAGAAGCAGTGAGAGATAAAAAGGCATTTTTTAAAAAGTGGAAGTCAAATCCTAGTGAGGTAAATAGAAAGGAGCATAAACACTGCCAAATTAAGTATAAAAATATAATAAGAAAAGCCAAAAGAAGTTTGAAGAACAGCTAGCCAAAAACTCAAAAGGAAATAACAAAATGTTTTTTTAAGTACATCAGAAGCCGGAAGCCTGCTAAACAACTAATGGGGGCCCCTGGACGATCGAGATACAAAAGGAGCACTTAAAGATAATAAAGTCATTGCAGAGAAACTAAATGAATTCTTTTTTTCAGTCTTTACGGCTGAGGATGTTAGGGAGATTCCCAAACCTGACCCGTCCTTTGTAAGTGACAAATCTGAGGACTTGTCACAGACTGAAGTGTCATTAGAGGAGGTTTTGGAATTAATTGATAAACTTAACAGTAACAAGTCACCGGGACCAGATGGCATTTACCCGGCAGTCAAAAAAGCAAACAGGATGTTAGGAATATCTTATTGCCTTTTTATAAATCGATGGTTCACCCGCATCTTGAACACTGAATACAGATGTTGTCTCCTCATCTCAAAAAAGATATACTGGCATTAGAAAAGGTTCAGAGAAGGGCAACTAAAATGATTAGGGGTTTGAAATGGGTCCCATATGAGGCGAGATTAAAGAGACTAGGATTTTGAGCTTGGAAAAGAAGAGACTGAGGGGGGATATGATAGAGGTTTATAAAATCATGAGTGGTGTGGAGTAAGTGAATAAGGAAAAGTTATGTACTTGTTCCCATAATATAAGAACTAAGGGCCCCCAAATTAAACTAATGGGCAGCACGTTTAAAACAAATAAAAGGAAGTTATTCTTCACACAGCGCATAGTCAGTCTGTGGAACTCCTTGCCTGAGGAGGTTGTGAAGGCTAGGACTATAATAGGGTTTAAAAGAGAACTACATAAATTCATGGAGGTTAAGTCCATTAATGGCTATTAGCCAGTCTGGGTAAGGAATGGTGTCCCTAACTTCTGTTTGTCAGAGGGTGGAGATGGATGGCAGGAGAGAGATCGCTTGATCATTACCTATTCAGTTCACTCCATCTGGGACACCTGGCATTGGCCACTTTTGGCAGGCAGGAAACTGGGATGGATGTGCCTTTGATCTGACTCAGTGTCTTAAGTTAAAAAAATGAAATGACACCAGGTGTAATCTGATACCAGGCTTAATATTTTGTTAGCAATGTAAAACACTTGTTGCTTTTTCAGTATTTTTAAAGACTGTGAAGATAATTTAGTTTGATGATCGAGTCAATGTGGAACTGATGCTGGTAGTTTGTTTTCTGATATAATGAACTAGAATATTTACCTGGCATTGCTCAGGTTCTTAACACAATTCATTTTTGGTTTTTGGAAAATAATAACATTTAAATCATTACTGTGGGATGAGGGGTTCAATATGTAGACTGCCCCAAAGAGAGGACTACCCCTTCCTCACCTCGCCACAGCAGCTTGGGGCCAGGTAAGATGCGCCTTTCAAAGGCATTGCAGCTGAGAAGGGGGAAGGGTGCATGTCCCCCAGCTGGGGCAGGTCCAGGTTCATCTGCCCCCTGGGTTCTCCTACCAGAGTGAGGATTACAGTAAATTGTGCAGCTTCCACTTGCTCCCCAATAAAGGGGAACAGCCAGGAATGTTCCAATACGAATGGGGGTGGGGAGGAGCCTCAGACCCCCCTCTCCCCTCTCCAAAGGGTGCTTGGGGAAGGTGGGAGGCTCAGGGCTGGAGCAGTCCTGGCTGGGAGAGAGGTGCCTCGAAACCAGCCCCTTTCTGAGACACAATCCCATTCCAGGCACATCTTATTATCCTGGCACAACCAAACACTTCCCTTGATTTAATTAGGATAAGAGGTAGCTGCCTCCCAAATGTTGTGGTCCTAGCTCTTACCTTTTTAGGAGGAATTCTTTAACAGACAGATAGATGGGCAAACTCTCTCAAATATATAGTAGATAATGTAATCTTCTCAAATCATGGATCAGTGTTTTTGTAGGTATCTTCTGATAAACTAGACTTTCATTTTTTCCTGAAACCATATTTATATTCTTTTCCATCACACATCTATACATGAGGGCTTCATTATTGTTTTTGATTTCAGTGTACTGAAGTGTCTACACAATTAGATCTCAGTTTTAATTTATTGTGAGACATCAAGCTGGTTATATAAATACAGCTTTCATGACTCCAAGCACCACTTATTTGTGACAGTTTCTATATGATTTTCATTGTTTGTGTTCACTGCTAAATTATCTGAAAACATATTATCATGGCTAACGGCTAAATTGAAGGCTTTCATAGAAATGCATAATACTTAAACCGTTTTACCGACTCTTGATTTAATAAGACAGCACAAGAGCCAGATGAATATAATATGAAAAATGAAAGTAGATGGAGAAAATAATTTTCTGTCCAACTAGCCATGAAAACATTGTTTTGTCAATTGCAGTAACTGTCATCCGACATGCGTTTGAACTTGCACACAGGCACACAGTAATGTTGGACAGGCTGCTGTGACTATATAAATAAAAATATTGTACACATTATTGATACACATAGTATTATTTACTTATAGCAGTTATTATAGGTGGATTATAGCTTATAATGAAACTGTGCTAGTTACTGTATGTACATACAGTAAGAGATGATCTCTGCCCCAAACAGTTTATACTCTAAATAAACAAGACAGACACAAGCTCATAGTCCCATTTTACAAATAGGGGACTGAGGCAAAGAGAGATTGAGTGCACTCAGGAAGTCTGTGGATGGGACGGCTCTGCCTGGCAGCTCCAGTCCGCAGAGCTGACCAGGTTTTTAAAAGACTGGCTGGCCACAGTGGCTGGCTCCGTGTAACTCTCAGAAGTGGCTGGCTTGTTCCTTTCACTCCTATGTGCAAGGGCAGCCAGTGGGGCTCCACACTCTGCCTCTGTGCTGAGTGCTGGCTCTGCAGCTTCCTCTGGCAGGGAGCCATGGCCAATGGGAGCTGTGGGGGTGGCTGCCCTTGCCCCTAGGAGCTATAGGGTTTTGAGGGCTGCTTCCAGGAGCTCCCTGAGGTAAGCACCACCCAGACACTGCACTCTGCACCCCTACCCTGCCTTATGGCCCAGCCTCCTCCTGCACCCCCACCCTACTCCCTCCAGGACCCAAATTCCATATTCAAATCCCTTGCCCCAGTTCTGAGCTCCCTCCCATATTCATACCTCTTCCTACATCTCAACCCCCCCTGCCACAGCCCTGAGATTCCTCCTGCGTCTGCACCCTCTCCCTCTTCCCAACTTCTTGTCCCAGCCCTGAGCGCCCCCCTGCACTCCAAACCACTTGACCCCCACCCTGAGCCTCCTCATGCACTTCAAACACCTCATACCTGGCCTCACTCCAGAGCCTTCACTTCCGCCCACACAGCAAGACCCTCTGCACCTCCCTAAAGCCTAGTTTCCTCATGCACCCCAATGCCCTCCTCCCCAGCCCCACCCCAGAGATTGTGCCCCAACACCTCAGTGTTTCACCCAGTGAAAATGAGCAAGTGAGTGAGGGTGTGGGAGAGCAAACAACAGAGGAGGAATGGAGTGAGCAGGTTTGAGGCCTTGGGGCAGGGGCAGGATAGGGCAGGGGTAGGGCAAGGGTGTTGTTACTTCAGTCACAAAGTTGGGTAACAGTATTAGGGACTCTTGTCATCAAGAAATTCAGTCAAGGAAAGAGACCTGAAAGAGCCATAAATAAGCTTTTCTGAAACAAACAAGTTCTTCTTCATCTCCCCTGCCTGGTACAGGACAGATTTCTCTTTTACTGGATTGGCACATACTGTTATCCACAGTCATTTATGTCACACCACCAAAAGTTGGTCCAATTTTCTTTCTTCCTTGTTTCATATAACCCTACTGGTTTACATCATCTTTAGAGAACTCAACGCAATCATCCCTGTTTGACTCTCATAGCCTTCCAAAAATATAGACGATATTCTTCCATAATACAGACCACAGAAGGATAACAGACTGAGATGAACTGCATAATCCATTCATTCTTTCAATCTTTGAATGGTATCTTTTTTGTTCATGTGAAACAATAAAAAGCTTTCACTTACAACACATATGCATTGGTGTTCAGCTTATGTGCATTTTAAGCAGTGGTAAAATTTAACATGGATTGCTACTGAGTCTATAAAACATGATGTAACAATAAAACCTGACCTTGTACTAAATGCCAAAATAAAATTCCTCTCCAACAAACTCTTCCTTCTTGTTAAATATAAATAGTCTGACTCATGTTCTTTGGTTAGAATAAAGGGTGTAGCACTCTACAAGCTTTTTGGACTGAACATTTTGGTCACATGTAGTTCAATTAGTGTAATGCATGGAAAATAAAATATAATCTTTGTTGTTTGCTTTGCTTGTTATGATGTGGGCTGATAGAAAGCAGAAGATATAAATAATGTCAAGTGGGTTAAAAGGAAGGGATGATATATTACACTCAGAACTTTTTGGCTGTGTCTACACTGGCAAGTTATTCCCGAAAATCAGCCACTTTTCCGTTAAAAGTATTTCCGGAAAATCATGCCAGTGTAGACGTAGCCTGTATGTGTAAGAAAAGGAGGTTCTGAAATGGCTTCTGTAAACCAAAGCAGGATAGATATATATTTTTAAATCTATCATTTGATGACTATTAGCTAGAGCTGATCAAAATGAAAACCTATTTGGGGGAGATTTTTTTTTCAAACTTTCAGAATAGTTGCTATATTGAACAGTTTAAAAGATCATTTTTTTTAATTTTAAAAAATTTAAAAAATCAAGCCATCAAAATTATTACTGATTTTTAAAAAATAAGTTCCTAAAAATCTCAGACTTCAAAAATGTTATTGGGATGGTCAACAAAGTTTTCACAACGATAGTAAGTTTCATACTGTTGTCAAAACACTTTTTTTCTGAGTTATGGACAACTGACTGGTCAACCACATATTTCCTATGGAACAGGAACTGCCCAGTCAGGCAGCAGCAAAAGCAACAACAGGAAATTCAGTACAGTACTATGTTAAATGTACACTATTAAAAATATGAAGGGAAAGTTTTAAAAAAATAATTGACAAGGCAAGGAAACTGTCTCTGTGCTTGTTTTATTTAAAATGAAGATGGCTAAACACAGCATTTTCTTCTGCATAGTGAAGTTTCAAAGCTGTGTTACATCTATGTTCAGTTGTAAACTATTGAAACAACATAACATGTTTTTCAGTATGAACATTTCAGAGTCACAACCTCAATTCCTGAACTCAGGTTCTACTGTTACACTTTTTTTCCCCCAAAAAAATCAATTAAACACCAATTTTTCCACAATTTTGCTTTACAAATAGCTGTTTTTTTAGGGAAAGCCTTTAATTGACATTTTTTTTGATCAACTCTGTTATTAGCTTTCTTAATTTAGGGGGGGGAGGAATCTAAACATGCGATTTTTGCACTGTCTATTATCTAGTAAAATTATAATAGCTTTAATTTAGGAGATCTGGTAGTGGCTGTCCCCATACTTAGATTGCCCAACACCTTCCATTCTAGAAGTTTCTTGTGAATTTTCTATGAGAAGCATTAATGTTTGCAGTAGCCTTTAGATAATCAGCAGGGAGAACCCTGCAAGTGGATGTGGTTTTTCTTTCTCCTCTGAAATTTAGTTAACATTTTGCAACTGCGCTAAATCTGAACTCCACCCCCAAATTTGTCTTCTCTCACATGTATTCCTCAGGAAAATTCTGTCAGCTCATGCTGCCCTTTCAACAGCAATAACCACTAACTACATTGAGCTGGGAGTGCCTGAGAGAGCTGCCAGAGAAGGTATAACAATCAAAGGGGAAGAAAGAGTGTGTGTGTGTGGGGAGGAGGGGGGAAGGGACAAAGCTGAGCTTTCCTTATGTGCACCTCACCCACCTTATCTAACACATGGCCCCGGTATCTCATTCCTCCCTTTGGGACCACTACATGGATCCAGAACATAATGTCAGCAGCCCTTCAATCCTCAGCTCTTGATTAACAGCGTTCTCCTGCTACCAGCTAATGTAGTCAGTCCTGTAGCTCAAGGTGTAGAAATCTGTGCTGAAGATTCAGGATTCAGACCCTGCTAGGGATGTATGATGATCAGGGTGAAGGAAGATTTTTACATCTGTGCAAAATACAATTATTTTTTACCTTTGTCCCTAAAAAGGAAAACTAGTCAGTTACATATCAAATACAATACATCTGTTAGACTGAAAAGTGCTCATAAATTAGGAAATGCCAAAATTATGCTTTCTTCTGTATTCTTAATTCAGCTTCCACTGGGAGTTTGCCAGTTTAAATAACTTACTGTTTTCCCGGAAGACCGTAGTCTCATTCAGTGCACAAATTGGATACACAAGTGGACCAAATTAAGGTTGTGTAAATCTGGCAACCATAAATCTGAGAATTCCTTAAATAACATTCTTGTAATGTAGTGTGTGTGTGTGTGTGTGTGTAAATTCTGCCTGTGGCTAGTGCTTACTTCTTTCAGTGTCATGGTGACACTTTGATACATTCACTGAATCATCCCAGGTTTCTGTAATTATTTTCATTAGATACAGTTCTTGGGCAGTGGCTTGGCAGTTCTGGATTGCAGATGCAGTTCTTCATGTGCTGAGTCACAGCTTCTTTGCTTGTTGATAAGGCATATTTTACTGCACGTGTCACATACACTGTGACTGTCAATTTCAAGGATACGTTAACTCATCACACGTCTGGAAAGACTCAAGCCATTGATAACACTCTGCCTAGTGAAATCATTTGAAAGTATTACCATCTCTTATTACATATAATGACTGTTTTATATCATCTCCAGTAAAATAAACAGCAGACTTCAAACAGGTATCATGTAGAATCAAGATTTCTATATAAAGAAATATTCTTGTGGATTTAAACAGTCAAGTGCCCACATTACAAACAAATGTGCCTGCTCGCCGCTATTGCAAACAAAGTAGCCTAAGTATAGCCATTACACCTGCTTAAACTATTTTCTACACGTTGGGGTTGTGTGTGGAATTTTAGGTATCTCAGGTACAAATCAGGTAGGTGATCAGTATAAATTGGGAATGTTGACATCTACTCACCTTATTTGTCTGGACAAATTATATTTGCACATGCACCTGAAATGCTGAATATCCCAAACTGACTCTCCTCCTCACCCCCCACAAATCTCCCCCCCACCATATCCAAAACATAGCCTCTGCCTTTAGAGGCATGTACAAACACAGAAACTGCTTTTTGAAATTTTGCCATCAAGTAATAAAAGTCAATGTCCTACTTGCTGAAGACAATACAAAATTGGATCAGACTTTTATGTCTAATTAATGAACATGTCCTTTAAAAAATAACTTTTCTAGGAAGATTACCTTACAAAATATAATGCCAGAATCCTAGCTTGCAGAAGACACAACCACTTCCTCGCTCATTTGCTGTCCATTCAACTTCCTGAAAAATCAAAGTGAATACAAATTAAATCAGTTAAAGTTTTTCATTGCACCACAATCAGGGAAATGTGCTACAAAAGTTTGTATTGAAAGAGACAAGTCAATTACTTTAAAGGTTTGATTGTATTAAAAATCTGCATAACAAAAATGATTCACACCAAATAATATTTTATTTCATTGGATATGATGGTTCATTAGGTAATGAACGTACAAATTACATTGTCCAATATAGAGAAAAGGACATCACCCAATTATATTATTCTGGAGAATAAACATCCAGTAAGTTTAAAACAATTTGAAAACTGTTTCACCACTATGTTCTAAAAAGCATCAGCTTTTAATCCTTCAATTTTTCTTGAAGGAGCTCTTTATCCCAAAGATAACATAAACTTGCTTTGATATAGAAGTTGCCACACTAAGTAATTATTTTTAATTGAACAAGAATAAACACAGTAGCTGCAGCCCACCTCCTCTCCAACATATCTTGGCAAACACATTAAAATATCCATGGTGCAACGTAAATATATATAATCATCTCTCCTCAGTTTTTTTTCCAAAATTTGACTCGCTGAACAATTCATGACGGATGAAAGCTGCGTGTACCACTTTCTTAGCTGGCTTCTTACAGTATTGAAACATCCTTCTTACATATTATTATGCTGTATTTTCACTGTGGTTATTTAGGTCGTTATGTTCAAAGTCTTCTACAGTTACCATCTATCCATTAGCGCCTACTTATATATGGCCCTTTTCACGATAGTATGTTGGCTCAAGCAATTCTGGCTTCAAGGATTCAAGTTTTCAGACCAAATCAATTTCATAATTTCATTATGTTCTAAGTAAAGACATAATGAGGACCAAAGGTTTAACAAGGACAGCGTAATAGGTAAAGGGGAAAAACAGATGACTTTGAGGTGATCTCACTCAGGCTAGGACTACACTACAGAGCTTTTGAGCAAAAACTCGCAGAGCCTCCACACCTCAAGGGTGTTTTTGCACAAGTAAAACGAAAGAACAGAGGGCTTTTTCCGGTGTAGGTATTCCTCTTTCTACAAGGAATAACTCCTTTTTGTGTGTGTGAACGGCCTAGGTACCCTGGAAAAAAGCCCAGGTGCCTCGGTGGCCATTCTGTAAATAGCAATCAGAGTTTCCTTTCAAGAGAGCATCCATGCAGTCTGGACGCTCTCTTTCACAAAAGCGCATCGCTTTTTCAATGTGCTTTTGCAGTGTGGATGCTCTCGTGCACAAGATATCTTCCACGAAAAGCTTCTTGCACAAGAAGCCTGCAGTGTAGACATAGCCTCAGGTGTATCAAGGTTACAAGATCAGATCCTAATTTTAAAAAATCCTAGAGAATACATTAAAAATGAAGTGACTTGGGAGAAATGGGGAATTCAGGCAGCAGTTGGTGTATAGTAGGCTACTGTACATTCATCTGTGTGCCTGGCGTTCAGATATGTTTGATTAGATCAACTCTTGAGCTATTTTACATCATGCTCTTTGTCTCTCAGGTATGTGGAGGCACTTTGTACCCACAGCAATAGTTCTATGAAGGATCACATTCTGTAAATACAAAAAGAAAAGGGTTGCAGCTAAGCATTATTTTAACTGAATGGGGATTTGAGGCAAGTATTTTGTTAGTAGAAAAATTCAGGAGATTTAGGGTGTAATCCAGCTCTCTCTGAAGCTAACTGTAAAATTCTCATGACTTAAATGAGCCAGAATTGAACCCTAAGTATCTGATTCAGTGCCCACTTGAGACTATGAAAGACTCCCATTGACTTAAACTGGCACTGGATTGAATTCTTAAGGACAAGGGTGAAATCCTGATTCCATTGTAATTTTGTCATTGAGTACAATCTGTAGAAAGCAAAAGAGAAGACCACCACAGCATTTAACCATCCCACGCTATTACACTTTACCATGAAAAATAAATCCATAACCACTGAAATTGATAATTTTATATCCTGTAATGTATAGTTTTGGACATTTTGAATTACAAATACAGCCATTTGTAATGACAAATATCACATTTTTCAGGGCAGATAGGTGGGTGGTGATGAACTGAATTTGCATAATTCAAATACAGTATGACAATTTTATACATATAACTGAAGACCATCTGTAAGCCAGTGATAATGCCAGCATCATTACACCTTTTTGCTGCATGTATTTTCAGTTATACATGGAAGCTTATTTGAAGACAAACTGGATACCCTACTAAAACCAAACTATTTAAAGAAATTTTCTGTATGCACATGACTGAAAGGAGAAAATTTGCATCTCTGTTCTACATGTTATGATGCTTCTATAACTGAAGAGCATTGATTTAATTCTGTCTCCATTTAAGGTGGAAAATTATCCCTTAATCAAACACATAACCCCAAAGTCAATGTTTTGGCTTGGTTTGGTTCGGTGTGTGTTGAGCTAAACCATTTTACATCAATATAGGTAGAAGAGGCTGCAGAAATTACAGGATCAAATGACACATAATATTCAGTGAAACTGAATTACATGAGGAGTACACAAATATAATTAATACTGCTTAAGGTTGCATTTGAAGCAATGAGAAGCCAGAACTAATGCAATGGAGCATTCCCCTGGATAGGAAAACTCTAGTTATATAAAGCAACACTTGGATGAGGGATCTATAAGTTAAACCCAGGTCAGTCTGGACGTGATATTCATGATTTAATACCTAAGGCTTTTTCATCTGAGTGATTATTAAACCAATATCTCAGTATGGTGTTAAAGAGAACACTGTGGTGCTGAAGATAATGGGTCAAATTAAGCCAACATGACTGTAGTTAATCACACCAGCGATGTATTTCTCTCACTATCTTTTGGATACACAAAATGGAAGATCAACCCATTTTGTTGCTATTAAAGATCTAATGGTTCTGTTTGCAATAGCTGGTGGTACTAATTCTAGTGACCCAAAGAAATATTTGTTAGTCTCTAAGGTGTCCTGGGACTGTTCATTCAGTTTAACTGAGTACATTCTGCTTACCCGTTTTTTTTCTTATTCTTCAGTTCTTACTACATATATCAAAATAGCTGCTATACTCTCTCCAAAGGTGGGTGAAACGATTGCTGTGTTAATCTCTGTGTGTAAAAAGTCCATGCTTTCTTTAGTGTGTGTGTGTGGGAGGGAGAGGGCTGAGAGAGGGAAAGAATGCAAGTGCTGATGTAAAAATCCTATCAAATTCCTGAAATTTTGATTTCCCACTCCACAAATATTTGTTCAGTTCACTGAAATGTCTGGCTTTCAAAAAATGCCAACCAGTTGTAGCATATCTATATATTTCATAAAATAACTACATTAAAATTACATTAAGGCTACAAAGAAACCAGGACTCATTGGCCTGAAGGTGGGTCACCAATCTCCAATGGAGGGAGAATTAGGGGATGCTACCATTTTTGGGGGTCAGGGTTTCCCCAGAAATGGACTACATGAGATATTATTCATATCTAACAATGATGGCCAGATCCTAAGCTGGTGTAAATTGGAGTCACTCCATTGAAGTGAATGCAGTTAAGTTGATAGATGTTCATGGCTGTGCTGTTTAATGCTAGATGAGGTACTGGCATTAAATATTTAATGATTGCCAGAAGATTTGTTTGAGAAACCCATTACCTGTTTCTCTATGTATGACTCTTACCTTAGTCTTTGCTCAGTTGACTATGACTAAGATACCTGACGTTTAATTTTCAAGTCCCGGTCTTTCCAGTTTGCGGGCTTAGATTTCCTTGGATTACACTAGTCTCTGTCATTCTTATGATGTATGTATTTACAGCTTCCAAGGCAGAAAGATACAATCCTAGTTAGGAAATGTTGTCTCTGACATGCTTGAAGTGTGTGCTATATGTGCGGAAATAGATCAGAACCGTTAAGGCAAGCAGTTTCTCTCAACAGAGTTTTTGATGCAAACCCCAATGGAGAAATTGATTTCTAAAATGGATCAAAATATCTTCCAGATTCAAAACCAACCATCAGTTTTATTAATATGGGAATTAATGCCACAATCTTATTGAGCAGCTAATTCAGATGGAACAGGTGCATTGTGCATTTTAATGACATTCAGCATACAGCAGTAGACCACATCTGCTCTTAAAAAAGGCGATGGTTATTTAAGAAAGCATCACAGATTTACTGTAGTAAACACAAAGTGATGCAAAAATATTCATTAAATTAGCCTTCTGGAATGTGCCCAATACCTTGTACATGAAGTTCTGTTAATATTGGCCACTGTCTAAGTAATGGACACATTCAAGAAATGTTGAATGTTCAGCAAACTGATACAGAAACCATGCCAAGGAGAGGACAGTTATATGATGACAAACGATGAAAGATAAACAAGCTTTTCTGGAATCTGATGTGAAAAGGGGACCTTTATTGAAAAGACACATGCTCCCTCAAGATTTTTCATCTTGTTTTCTGGCATTGTGTATAGTGTAGTCTGCACACTACTAATATAAACAATACTTGGAGAACACAACAGAGGTCAGCTGGTACATTCTGGAAATGCAGTCAGTGAAGCAATGCTGATATAGACTGGCTAAGGATCTAAAAATGGGACAGTAGGTTGCCATGGCTTGCTAAAAATTATGTTTGTATCATACACCTAAAAGTAAATAGCTTGGACATCTATATCCAGTCATGCCCTACAGAACATGAAAGGTCAGGTACTACAGCATTTACTTACATGAGTAATCCTTACTCATACTTGTAGTCAATAGAACAGTGTTTCTTAAACTTTTTAAGACAGAGGAACACCAAACAATAATTTTTTTTTAATGAGGAACACCAAGGACTTTTTGTTGAGCAAAGCAAAAAAAAAAAAAGGGTCAGGGGAAAGTTATTGGGGTGGGGTGGGGAACAGTCGCTATCCCTTTAAGGGCGGCCATTTTGAACTCTGTTCTCCGTGACACACCTCCGAATGCCTCACAGCACACCAGTGTGCCACGGAACACAGTTTAAGAATTACTGCAATGGAAAGTTAATAGACCTCAACATTCATGTGAGTAAGGATTGTAGGATTAGGTTCTCATAGCCTACCCTTCCCTATATAACATGACTACCTTGTGTCTAAGTAGGCCATTGTTAGAATATTTTTATTATTGGAGACCATGAAAAATAGGTTACAAACCCAGAAATTATGGGCAATTCAGTTAAAAAATGTTTAAACGTAATGTAAAGTGGGAATTAACATGGGATAATGTGAAAAGATTGAGGACCGGATCCTCATTTACACTATGTCCCCTTTATGTCATTCTGGCAGTGCAAAGCACCTTAAAGTGGTCCTAAATTATATTACATTTATACCCATTTTAAGGCTTCTTTACGCTGACAGAATGGTCTAAAGGAGCATTTCTGTAAATGGCAATCAAAATTGAGAATGTATTGCTGCTGATTTTGTTGCTGTCTGTCTTCTGAAACTCAATATTGTCTTCTGAAACTCTGTAGTCTGGTACCCTCAGAACCTGACCAGTGCTGAACCAGAGAATTTGCCAAATCATGGGAGATCAATATTGTCTAACAGCATTACCAACACTTCCATTGATTACTGGGCTTGTAGAAGATGTTTAGGGGTAAATTTGAGCTAAATAACAGCACAGAACACCGAGAGCCAGGACTGGTGGCTGCAAACAAACTTTATGGGACTACAGGAAACTTGGCCACACCAATGATGAGTTGACATCTGGCTAAGTAAAATCATGCAGGACCAGGGATATTGCCAGACCAGGGAGTTCTGGACTAGATAGGTTCAACCTGAATTGTTTCTCTCATTACTATGGAGCTAACCCTAAAACTCTAAAATTAGTTTTATATCTTCCCTAAGGAATATCTGACTATATCATGAATATTTGGGGAGAGATTAATTAGCTCCATAGGCAATGGCATAGGCTATTTTCCCTTTGGTATTGTGCTACATTAATGCAAATGATGTAAAGTTCTGTTCCTGGAATGGAAAATGATGTACAGTGAATTCCAGCACTGCTCCTTTAAGGACAAAAAACAAAAGAGGTTCTGAGTTATGTGATATTATACTTGATAATCAGAAACGGGTCTAAATAAGTTGGAAACAACAGAAGGAAAGTAGATTGGAGCAGTTAGATGTCACAGCATGACCACATTCATGAAACAGAGGGGTAGTGCAGTAGGCCTCATTCTTAATAAAATCTTGTGTGTAGATAACATCTTCATTTACCCCAGCTGCAGAATTACTATCTCTCAAAAGGATTTTAAGCAAGGAGGAGTGTAAGCTTATGGAGAACTGACAATAGAAGCAAATCTCAGATTTGCATATCATAATAAAGGCCAAATTAAATGAGAACATTTTGATTTGCTGAGTATTACAGGTTAGTTCTGTGCTATGTAAGCCATATCTTGATAGTCTCTGAAGCAAGCTCTCATCCAGATTATAAGCAGAGGAAACATTATTGATAGCCTGCAGGAGGAACATTGCCATTGTCCTCTTAGATTTGAGAAACAACTCCCAAATCCTCCAATTCTCTATAGAGATTGTAGGGTAGTCCCTCTTGGCCCAATACTATTATGGGATCATATTTCAGGTTCTTTGATAAGATGTAGTAGTGCCCTCCAGGGAAGTTTTAACTGGCAAAAAAAAAAAAAACTTATGTAGTCAGCAATTGCATTGCCTTTCAAGAATAATTATTAGGCTCTCAGATACCATGGTGATGAATGTAGTGTTCAAACTTCAATAGACAAAGTGATGAATCACTTCTCAGCATGCTTTAGAGGTGTGGATTTGCTACTGCTGCTTCTTTTTGGTCTTTTTAACTTGTATGCTAATAAAAAGCCCTTTAAATCACTCTGCATTACTTTCTGGAAATTGGTAGCAAATATGTATAGGCTGCCCATTACTGAGCCAAGTTTAATTGTATTCATGGTGAAGCTAAATGAAGGTAGATGGAGGGGTTGTATGCACAAGAAGCTTCAAGCCATCTAGGTTCCCTCAGGATTCTGGACAGTGTAATTAAGGACAAGCCTACACTACCAGTTAAGCTGATCTAACTCACAGCTGGGCATAATGTGGGCCGTGGGCTGAATCTGGCCCATGGACACAATGGAAAGTTTCAGGCAGGCTTCCTGCCTGCCCTGTCCTCCCACATCACTCAGAAAAGTGGGTACAGGGATGTTTGTCTTTCAACAGCTGCAAGCGGGAGGGAATAAACTTTGTGCACTGACTTCACCTCTAGCACAATCCCATTGGCTGGTTTCTGTCCAATGGGAGATGCCTGTTTGAAGAACAGGCAGTGTTCAAAGCACCCTTCCCTTTCCCCTCTACCCTCAGGCTTGCAGTTATTCACAGATGCACATAGCCCCTCAGGGGTGGGGAAGAAGCAGGCTGGGAGCCTGCCTGAGAAACATGCTGAACCGCTGGCTGTGAGCCACCCAGGTAAGTCTCCTAGCCAGAGCCTGCCTCTGGCACCCCACCCTCTCCATTCCCCAACTCTCTGCCCTCCCATTCCTGTACCCCTACTCCACATAACCCTAAAACTCTGTCCCCTCCTACACTCCTATCACATCTTCCACCCCAATCCCTAGGTCACATCCAAACCTGTACATTCGCTCCTACATCCAGTTCCAGATCACAATCCCCTCCTGCTGTAGATCACAACCTAAGCCCCTTTAGGCTCTCTTCCATCCCAGTCCTCTGCCCCAAGTCACAACTGCCTCCTTTGCCCAAACCCCCTCCCAGATCCTGCACACCCTCCTGCACCTTAATCCCTTATCCCAAGCTCCCTTCTGCACCCAATCTCCATCCCAGACCCCACACTCCCTCCATTAATATCATGGAAGAGTGTGGCCCTTTCCTGATTTTTGGAGTGCCCCCCCCCATCAAAATTATTGCCCATCCCTGCTCTAAGAGATGTTATTCAAGGGTGTGAAAAAGCCTCCCCCTCTCAGCAGAATGCAAGTTTTAGCTCCATTTATGCCATCTCCTGCCAACATAGCTTGCACTTCTTGCTGAGCTGGAGGGATTATGCTGACATGGCTTTATATGATATCTTCTGTCTAAATTAACACATCTGTGAGACAAATCCTGAATATCTTACTCAGAATCAGATTCTGCAACCAATAAGCAGTGTTTTCCTCACTGGAGTAGTGCCACTATATTTAGGTATTGTGTTGTAAATGACCAAGACAGGGCAGTATAGCTGGATTGGTGTCATAAAAGTCAAAAGATGGTTACAAGGCAATCATTAGTGAGATGGACTCAGTAGTGAATGGTCAGGGTTAGAATCAGGCTGGGGTTAGTAATCAGGGTAATTATCTGATTGGAATCAGGAGGGCTAGAGTGAGGCTAGAATAAAAAATTGGGGATCAGGAAACACAATGAGCTGTGGAGTCAACCAGCCAGAAGTCTAACTGGTGGCCCAGACGGCTTCCTGAGGCACCCTCCAGGATTAGAGTGAACAGTGGCCAGTCAGAAGGTCACCAGCTACTGCCACTCAGGTTCCTTTCATTGGTATTTCCTGCTGTGCCTAATTTCTCCAGAACTCCTTGGGTGTGGCCGTAGTGTGTGACTTCCCAGTGGTGATATGGAAACATCAGATTCGGCAGATTCAGCGTCTAGTGCCACCTACCCTTATGTGAAGAGCTAGGCAATTATTCAGTGCTAACTCAGGTGAAATTGTTTTTAATATCAGTGCTCCAAGTCCTGAAGTCCTTCCTCTGGACCAGATTGTGCGTAGTTGTTCCACCTATGGACAAACAGGGTCTGGGGAGGAGTGCAAGGAGCTCCCCTCCCCTCTTGCACCCAGCACAAAATGCAGAGACTGGCCCTTCCCATGTCCTCATGCTCCAGTGGATGAGACAGCAGCAGGGCCATGATTTCACCTGGTATCTACACTGATCTTTGCGTTTGAAGGGGTGTAGTAATAGGTACACTCTCTCTTGCTTCTGTGAAGCAAGCCACTACAGTCAAATGTAACTGCAGCATATCATATGGAGGGCTGTGCCAAGAAAGTGTCCTCAGTATTTACTCATTCTTCATTGGAAGCCTGACTGGGTATGGACTTATGGCTTTGGCTTACAATGGTGCTTGGCCAGATGTAGAATTGTTGCTTGCTGATTAATCTATTATCTGGGAATTGCAAATTTACCGATAACCCCATACTTGTTGAATTTGTTTCATAGTAAACAAACAAAAGTACTGTATTGAGGTCTTAAAGTGCTGGATATTTTCCCACAGAGCACAAACTAAGGTTACTACAAAGAAGACTGTTTAATGCTGGTATGAAAACTGTTTTTTGGCATCTCCTATTTTGAGCATTGCTTGGGTTAAGAGAAGAGCCTGGGATCAGCTATATGTTTAGATTTTTTTTTTAACAGGATGGAATTGACTGAACCCTTCTGCTAAGCAAAGAAGGTTGAGGGATTAACATAAAAAATTAGAAATGACATATCTGCGTAGCCTTAATGAGACACTTGTAGGCATGGATCGATTCCTTCTATTGTAAATCAAACTAAGCATTGCATGGATCCAACTCCCAGCATATATAGCTTCCTATATAAAGTGCTAGATGTAACTTTAATTTGAGATTAGCAACCTTTGAATAATAGAGTAAAGCAGCCATTGATGTTATTTTGTGAATGTGGCAAAGCTAACAGCACGTGTATGAATAGGTGGCATTACTTATTCTTATTTATATAAAAGTGAGCAGGGTCAGGATAAGCTCTACCCTGACATCTGTTGGTGAACTGTGGCAAGTCAGGGTCAGGATAAGCCCTACCCTGACATCTGGGGGTGAACTGTGGCAAGTGATGCAAAAAGACTTCAGGAACTGATTCATTTGCATAGGCACGCCTACCCTGCCTCGTATGTGCTCTCAGCAGCCAAATGGTCACTTTGGCCACTGTGGGATCTCAAGTTTCTCTGTTATTGAGGCAGGGGGGATAAAGTGTTGTTACCCTGATTATGTGAATCAAATAGTGGAACTGTTTCGCCATAAACTAAGTAGCACTCACTAGACAAGGGGCATGGGTTCCAAACCCACTCAGATGGAGAGAGGTTGGGGATAGGTTTTTTTTAATCTGCTGGGGGGGGGGGGGGGGGAGGTCCTGTCTGAGGACCCACAACATACTGAATGCACCTCTTCCTGGATTTGCTGTAGGCCAATGGTGTACTTGTATTGAGGCTCTTCTACTGTGAGTTGAACTTTCTGAAGAGCTGAAATCACTGTGTACTGAGGGGAGCCTGGTGCCATACTGCTGAAGAGCTGAAATCACTGTTGCTGAGCTACTAGCAAAGCAGATCGTGGGATGGCTAGCAGAGCAGTTTGTGGGGGTGACCAGTGGATGCAGGCAAGCGGCTGGTAGGGATGACTGACGGGCGGCCAGTGGAGCAGCTGCAGGACCTACCAGCTGGTGGCTGGGGAGCATGGACCGAGGCGGTCTGGCAGAGCAGACACTGCTCCGTGGAATGGCTGAAGTGGCTCCCAGGACAGCAGGTGGAGTGTGGCAGAGTGATTTGCATCAATGGCGGCAGCAGAAACCTACAGAGAAGTGGACCACATAAGGTGCATCAACCCCTGCCCCCTCCATTGCACCCAGGTTGGGATGGTAAAACCCTGCCAAGTGAACTTTTGAACCCTGGGGCGGCACTGACCCAGGGCAGAGACTTTTGGGCTGCGTCTAGATTGGCATGATTTTCCGGAAATGCTTTTAATGGAAAAGTTTTCCGATAAAAGCATTTTTGGAACAGAGCGTCTAGACTGGTACGGACGCTTTTCCGCAAAAGCACTTTTTGCGGAAAAGCGTCCGTGCCAATCTAGACGCGCTTTTCCGCAAAAAAGCCCCATCGCCATT